>NW_023994304.1:0-444871 GCF_015586225.1 Lucilia sericata
GATACTTGTTACCCATTGCCTTAGTTCAAAATTGAAATTCAGTTAGATTACATTCAGATTATTCTCAAAATAAGACACATTTAAGAAAATTACAGTTTTACGTTAGCTGATGCAGTACAGTAAAAAGTTTTAGTATTTAACAAAGTTAGTTTTTCCGATAATCCTTCTTTTAAGTTAAATTCGATAAACTTTCCGCTCCTTTTTTAGCTCCCCGCTCCTTTTTTTTTGTTTTCCGCTCCCTTCGTTTTCGTTTCTCGTTTCTCCCCCCCCTTCGTTTTCGCGGCTTTTTGCCGCTCTTGTTTAGCTTTCGTTTCCGTCGTTTCCGTCGGTTTTGGTGGTTCCTTCGCTTCGCTTTTTCGTTTAGTCGGTTTTACGTACTACTTCGTTGTAGTTTAGTTTAAGTTTGATTCTTGTAGGATTTAAGAAAGCTGCTGAGGATTTATCGATGCTTGTTTCACAAAACTTCAAAGTTGAGATAATTATTCCGAATGATTCTTGTTCGGTTTAAATTTATATTCAAATCCAGTGACAGAATTAAACAGATTAAATTAACAAATCTTGATGTTCAAAATTGAATCATATAGTTATGTTCCGGATGAAAATTTCCTTTCCAAACCTATGCACAAAAAAATCCTTAAATATGGTCACAAAATTTTAAATTTATTATTGTTTACCTTAACTTCCTTCACGAAACCGTTTACTTCTAAAAATCAGTAATCCCACAAAATTATTTTAATATAACGGATATTCTTATAAATAGTTTATTTCCGTTTTGCAGTATTAAAATTTTATTTTCAAATGAAAAAAAAAATGAAGTACAAATTTTTCAATACATACAAAAGTTTGTATAAAATTGTTATTGGAAAATTTTAAAGTATTTGAAACCCAATAAACAATTTGAAAACACATAGCCCTCACAAAACAGATACAGCTTAAGATATGCGCTAGCAGATCGGCAACTGGATCTGGAAAGGGCGATTTTAAAACTAAATAATGTTACCTATACTTTGACCTCACACAACTGAACCCGCCGAATAGGGCTTTTAAGTTCATAATTATGTTTAATATACTCATATCTCTACAAAAAGCTGCAATAACCAAGTTGTATACAAGACTTGATGACCCCCATGAATTCCATAATAATAGGTTCTCATATGACCCTAGCCCCTATGAAAAGCCCCCATCAAAATTACACTTAAATGTACACAATTTTATTCAACAATAACGGCTTAAGTATGTATATCTAAGGCAAGGTACAATTCAACTTAAATGCTTTATTATGGCAACTAAATCACATTATATTTTTGTCAAAGGTGTAGGGTATTATATGGTCGGCCTCGCCCGACTATAATTTCTTACTTGTTTTTATTATATTTATTGTTTTGTCGAGTTCTATTATAAAATCTTGTACGTTGTTTTTAGGAGGTCTGTATATGCAGATGAGAGAAAAGGTTTTATTGTTATTGTTTACATCAATTTCGATGGCTTCAAAAGATATTGAGTTTAAATAAATGTTTGAATTGATTCTCTGACGTACAATGCAATTCCTCCACCTCTGCCATCTATGTTTAGGAAGTGAGAGTTAAAGCCACTGATATTGTATAAGTTGTTTTCATTATTTGTAATGTTTGTCTCGACAAGAACGATAAAGTTTATGCGGTTAAAATGTTATGTATTGAAGCTTGGAATGGTGCAAAATTTTACGGAGCGAACGAATATTCATATAAAGAATTGTATTGGGATAACTTAAAAATTGTTTTTCTATTTGATTGAAATTTTCTATTATTTTTATTGTGTTCATATTTTTCTGTATTTTTTAGTGATATAAAATTATAAATGACAATATATTTACTAATGATTAAATTGTTAATGTTATCAGCTCAATATCAGCATTATTATATAATAGAATTGGATGTGAGATATCGTTCTTTTTTGCAAAAATGTGCCCATTTCTCACCCAGTCGAATTTCCAATCTGCCTCTTTGGCCTTAGTTTTTGCTTGCCAAAGCAGACGCCAGTTGTGTTGTGTTAACTGATCATTAATTAAGAAAAATGGGACGTCTTTTACAGGAAAGAAGAACCTGAGGAAACTTTATTTGTAATAGGTATCGACTATAAATCTATGGCTAGTCTTGCCAATAATAAAGGTAGGGCTTACATCGCACAGTGGTATAGGAAAAAAAAAAGAGGGAAATAATTCGGTAACTTCTAAACGGTTAATCCGATTTTAATGAAATTTGGTGTGCACAAAGGGGAGGTGTTGTCGAGTTTAGGTTTTGAATTTGGACCTTATAGGCCAACCAGGGGCCCGGCGGGGGGTCGTCAAATTAGGACACCTCGGCTATGTTAAATTTTTAAAACGATCCTATTTCTTCATTTGAGTTCCGATTTAAAATTATATAGAATCTCCTCATCGAGCACTATAAAAAATGTTGTCATAGTAGTAAATTATCTCTTATAGTTTAGGAGATATTCGCATTTGAAAATTAAAATTTTAAAATTTTTACCGTCCTTACTTTAGTTTTTTTTGATAATAGCAGGTCCAAATATTCCCGATTTTCGCCATTTTGTTTTATTCGCTTAACAACAAGTTTATATATCAAGCAGTGAAAGAATTATGTAAAAATCATGACTGAGTCCAAAGTTATAGGCATTTTAATTTAAAAAATTAAAAAAAGGCGATTTTTTGTCATTTTTTTGGGAAAAAGTATCTTTTTCTTTTTAAGTTATCTAAAAAGTTTCTAAGAAGATGTATATAGAATTTATACTTTTTGGAAAGCTGACTTTACATAAAGTACGATAAATGAAACAAAACCTAAAAATTTTTGATACCGAGGGACAAGGTCCATCCAAAAAAACCCTATTTTTTATGGAAAATTAAATTTTGAGCAAAAATTCTCAAATCGCATAGTCGATATCAAATTATAGTGACCTGTTTTATATGACCCAATATGTTCTTAATCATTTTGTAACGGGTTTCGATAACCCCGCCCCTGGTATGGATATAATAGGCAAAAAACTAAAAAAATCCCATTTTTGGGATTTTTTAAAACTTTTTTGGGAATTCCGGGATTTCTAATAAGAAAATTCGAAATTTTGATTTAATTTTGGATTTTAAGTAAAAAAATCTACCTAACTGTAAAATTTCATCAAAAAATATTCATAAATAAAATTTTTATTGCAATTAGAAAAATTTGTATCTTCGCAAAAACTGAATAAAAAACATTTTTTAATTTTTTTTAAAAAAAGTATTCCGCGAATTTTTTAATTTTCAAAAATTATATACAGTTTTGAAAAATAGACAAAATTACCTTTCCATTGATATATAACATGCCTACCTAATATTTTTTAAGTGACAAATTAATTAGGGAAAACTCAACATCTTTTAGAAAATTTGCCTAGCACTATTATTTTCATCCATAAGGTTAACTCTTAAATTTGTTACATATATGGATGAAAATAATAGTGCTAGGCAAATTTTCTAAAAGATGTTGAGTTTTCCCTAACTAACTAACTAACTAACTAACCTAAACTCGACACCTCCTCTTTGTGCATACCAAATTTCATTAAAATCGGATTAACCGTTTAGAAGTTACCGAATTATTTCCCTCTTTTTTTTTTCCTATACCACTGTGTGTCGTCTTTTTATTCGTCATCCCATTAAGCCAAACGTGCGCGAGTAGGGAGGAAGTAGGGTTGAGCTCAGTAGAAAATATAAAAAACCCTATCTATAAGTTTGCAGCTATGTTGCCTAGAAATATATATATTTACAAAAAAAGCAAACATTAAAATTATTTAAAAGGTTTTTACAATATATTTTTACTTACCGAGAATACCCGAACGGACTGAAATACGGACGGACAGAAAACCACACCTGCAACCGGCTCTCACCAGTAATTCATTCGCTGCAGCCAACAGTAGTCCAGGTTGAAAAAAGTGTAGAAATTTCAAATAAATAGAAAGGAAGTAAAACTCAGAATAACGTAGAACTCGAATGAAACTTAAAACTTAAGATTGTTAAAAATTAAAACTAAAATTTAGTTAAAACCTAAAAAAAACTAAATATTAAACTTAAAACTTAATGTTAAAACCCAAAAACTAAAATTTTATAAAAATTAATGGTTAAAAAAAAAACTTAAGATTGTTAAAAATTAAGACTAAAATTTAGTTAAAACCTAAAAAAACTAAATATTAAACTTAAAACTTAATGTTAAAACCTAAAAACTAAAATTTTATAAAAATTAATGGTTAAAATTTACCACCTAAAGGTTAAAATCTTAAAATTAAATCTTAAACTTAAAACTAAAATTTGTGAATACTTAAAACCTAAAAATTTTTAATAAACAACACTTTTATAATGTTTATGATGCGATGACGTCATAGCGAGGATAAATCCTCGAGAGGGAGGGCTGTAGCGAGATGCAGGACTACTTTGAGCCCCTTTTCTTTATTTAAAACTATAAGCTATGATAAGGTATGATTTTTGTGTCAGTGTGTTCGTGGTCCAGATTGCCGGCAAGAAACACCCCATCCGGCGAGCTTAAGCCGCTGGCATACCAGCGCCGCTAGCAATCCCTTTTTGTTTATTTTGTTTTCTTTTAAACAAACAGCTGACACACCACACTACTACACTTTTTCAAACATTTGTTACAATTATTTCATAATAAACATACTTATATGTATATATGTACTTATTCTTAGGGACTTTAAAAAAGTTTTCGAACAGGTTTTGTACCTTACCCTTTCCAATTTTGATAAAACTTGATACACACATTCTTTGTATCAATACAAAGTTTAAAGTTCTCCAAAATTCAAATTCATTACGGTTTAGATTTATCAAGGTTCAAAGTTAAAATATTTTAATATTGTTTCAACAAGCATTAAATATGACATCGTATATTTTCTAAAATATTTATCCGATTTTAATCGTTTTAGTTCCTAATTAAAACCTAGAAATAGGTAGGTAGTAGTGTGAAAATATTTTATTTAAAATATTTCAGTTTTAACATAAGGATGATGACAACAACGTCCTTCAATCATGGATATCTCAAAAAAGGTACCTTACATTTTCTTTATTCCTTCACATAAGATTGCTTATAGTGTTTTCAATAAAATATACAAATATCAGAATTGGACAATGAGGGGATCTCAAGTAAATCAACTTTTAGTAAAATAATCCACATCATTTCCATACATATTTGAAAATCCTACTTTTTTGTTCGAATTTTTTTTTTTTAAATTACCCCTTATCGATTTTGTAAAGGCATATTTATACAGGCAAAGGTCAAATCATGGACCAATTTTAAATAGTCTTTTGCATTTATCACATAATATATCTCATTGAATTATGGGAAATATGGGACAGCCTGCGGCACTGACGGGTAGACATGGCTTAATCGACTTTTAAAAACTTGATTTGAATTTCGCACTTTTTTCAACAAATTTGCACTTTTTTGACCGTCATTTTGAACTTTATTCTGAGGGAGTTCTGGCAACACTGATTTAGTTGCTTGAAAACATTCAACAAAGCATGTTAATGTCACTTTGTTCAGAAATTGCAATTTATTACATATTATGGAATTTATTACAAATATGGAATGCATATGTGTAAACAAAATGTAAAAATTTTTTATAGCCATTGACTATTTGCATTTTATCGATTAAAAGTAAACTCTAAATTCTACTAATTGTATTTTATTCTTGTAACAATTCGTTTTGTTTAAATAAACACAATTTCTATAAAATCACTCATAAGTTGTATCGAAACATTTCGAAACAGATCATACATTATTCCGATTTGTTTTTCACTCACAACTCTATTGACTCTGTTCCTTTTGTATTTTTTGCTTTTGCACTTGTATTGTTGTGCTTTTTAACTCCGGCCGCACTATTGATCCCAGCAGTTCGACGGGACAGTCCCGAACTAACCACTTGACGTACCACTATTGGTGGCCCACCCTTGTCCTGCGAGGAAGTCAATCGTCACTCTACAGTCCACAATGAGACTGTCAAGAGGTAGTCAAAAGTAGTCAATGGATGGTAATCTCCATATGGGTTCTTGGGAGTCTGTCACATTACTAGCTCTTTTACTATTTACTTTACTAGCTAATGACGTGTCATTGGGGAAAGTCTAGTGTCCCCAAGTATCTTGTCCAATGGACAGGTATTACGGTAGGGTTAAATAACCGGTCCGTCGAAGGACAACTCTAAAAACGTATGACAAATAAAACAAGTTAGAGTGCTATATTCGGCTGAGCCGAATCTTAAATACCTTTTATATTAATACTTTTTAATTGATCAAATATTTGTAGAAATAAGTTTTCTCATGTATTAAATAGAAAAACCCCAAGATTAAATCTGTTACAATTCCAAGATTTATTGAACATTACAAACCCCATTTTCTTTTATATTTTTATATCGTTAAATCATATCTTAGGGCGCTAAGATATGCTTTAACGATATTTAATAATGTGCATGTGTGAGAAAGATTTAAAAATGTGCATGTGTGTGAAAGATTTAAGGATTTTCAAAATACATATATATAATTTTTTTTTGATAATGCAACCGTTAAATTGCTTTTAGGGGCAGGACCTAGTTTGGGAGATATGACCAATTATAGACCGATCGTAAAAAATTCTTTAAGCAAAATTTCTGTACATAAAAGCTATATTTCAGTCAAATTGTGTATCTATATCGTAATTTAGTAATAAGTAATGTGTGTTCAAGACCGACCGCACCCATGTTATGGACCGATCGTGAAAAAATCTTGAAATATAATTTTTGTATACCAAACTAATATTTGTGCCAAATTTTATATCAAAAGCTTTATTTGGTAATGAGTAATGTGCGTTTAAGAGATTTTCGTAAAAGGACCTTGTATGGGAGCTATGACCAATTATGTATATAAAAACAAAATTTTAAAATTCTGTGTCTATATCATTATCTGGTAATGAATATTGTGCATTTAAGTGATTTTCTCGAGGGGACCTAGTATGAGAGCTATGACCAAATATGGACCGATCGTAAAACAATTTGTGAGATATACTTGTACCAAATTTTATATGGATATTTTAATTTAGTAATGAGTTAAGTGATTTTCGGGAAGGGACCTTGTATGGGAGCTATGACCAATTATGGATCGATCGGAAAAAAACTTTCATAGTAATATTTCTGTATGTGAGAGCATACTTGTACCAAATTTTATATGGATATCTTAATTTAGTAATGAGTTATGCGCGTTTAAGTGATTTTCGGGAGGGGACCTTGTATGGGAGCTATGTCCAATTATGGACCGATCCAGAAAATTTTGTCTCTCAATGAACATAAGATTTTAATTTGTAAAATTTTGTGAAGATTTTTCGGGAATATGTACTTCTGTATGGGAGGTATATGAAATTATGGATCTTGTGTAGAAACGAATGTATAATGACTTTCATGAAATTATCTTGCATAGTTTTCGAAAAAATTACATCAGAATGTGTAAAAAATGCTTATTTTTTTCGGAGTTGTTTTAAATTTTGATTCATAACTTTTTCCGATGTGAACTGATTTTGCTCATTTTCAATACTAAACTGTACCGGATAATAGTGAATATTTTGGATGAATTTTGTGAAATTATATTGCTTCGCTTTAACGTGAGCGTGTTTTACACAGAAAGACAGACGGACGGACAGACGGACATAGCTAAATCGACTCAGAATTTCATAAGGATCTAGAATATATATACTTTGTTGGGTCTCAGATGAATATTTCTTGGTGTTACACACGGAATGACAAACCATCTATCACCACTTATAGTGGTGGAGGTTATAAAACACTTAAAAGAATACTTTTATTTCTAGATTAAATAGATATTGAATTTCTAGATTAAATAGATATTGAAATAAATATTTTAAACATTGCTGCTCATTTGTATCTTCAGCAAAATCGGACTTTTAAACTTTGGAATTCATTAATACACACAAATGATTCTGAAAGAATAGAATTTTTTATATCAAGGAAAGATTAATTTTCCGATGGTCAGAAAAGGAGTGCTCGTCCGAAACTCTCCAATCCTGAATTTCGTTTATTAGCTCTTCTGAACATATAGTTATATCTAATACTTCTTCTCTGATTCTATTGAGGTAGCTTTATTTACCTAAGTTCGATGTGATCAAGTCTTTAGTATTAAGGAAATCCATAAGGGCTTGTCCCCTTCGATTGGTGTTTGTACTACCCCAAGCTACATGGTGGGAGTTGGCATCACAACCTATTACAATTTTCTTATTTTGCCTTTGTGCCTCTTCGACCAGTTTCATCAGCTCCGACGTTGGTGGTAGTGTCGGAGAATCGAAAGGCAGGTAAACAGATGCAAGGTATATGTTGCCACGACCTTGCTTCAGTACCGTTGCATCCGATGTGGATAATCCTCTTGAGAGGACAAAACATAAATTCTTGTGACATAAGATACATGTTCTCGGTCGAGACCCTGTATCAGCGTAGAAAAGTTGGAAATTTACGTGATTTAATCCAGAAACCTTGTTGCGAATCGTCCAAGGTTCCTGGATTAAAGCTATATGTATCTTACCTGTGTTAATTTTAGCCATCAGAGCGTTGGTAGCTGTCTCGCTCCGATGGAGGTTTATTTGGATAACCTCAATCATTGTCATCCATTTAAACTGTCTTCCAGCGAGCTAGTGATCACATCCCCGCTCGTTGGATTTGACTCCTCCGGGTAACCTGAAGTGGCTATGCAGTGGGTACCATTGAAGAGCAGTCTTTTTAATCGACACTTTCCCAATTTTGGATAGCACTGCTGTTCTGTCTTCTGGCGAGTGAGTGATTTCCTCCTCGCTTTTAGGATTTGACTCCTCAAAATTACCAGTACTTGCTAATCATGCTTTGGGTACCGTCTTATGTGTTTTAGTGTCCATATCGGGGCCGGTTTTGACATCCCTTTTAATCGGCACCTCCCCAATTTTGGAAAGGACAGCTGCACCTTCTTTTGGCGAGTTAGTGGTATCTTTCTCGCATTTAGGATTTGACTCCTTAACGTTATCAGTAGTTGCTACTGATGCTGTGGTCTTAGGTATTTTAGTGTCCTTTTTGAGGCTTGTTGGAACAGCCCTTCCAATCGGCACCTTCCCAATTTTGAATATGACAGCTTTATGGCAAGACTAGCCATAGATTTCTGGTCGATACCTATTACAAATAAAGTTCCCTCAGGTTCTTCTTTCCTGTAATTTGCATTTTGACCACCAATAATTTCCAGTATACGTTCATTAGCCAGTTTACTGCCCCATCCTTTTATGTAGACAGTGGACTTTAAGAGCACCGGAAGCTCGCTCTTCTTTGCCAGTCCCAGATTAGCGCCGTCCCAGGGAGCAGGGATACTTTCCACCAAGTTCTTTAGGGTGCTCACACATTGGTGAGATGCCAACCTCATCAACATCACGCCCATTCTGAACTCGCAGCTCACGCTCTCTATTGGTTGTTGGCCCTTTGAAGCGATTGCGTGGTCCACTATCTTATTGTTCACCAGATCTTCTACCTTACTCTGTTGGTCTATTGGAATTTTGCCTGTCGGATTACCGGCATCGTAAACTGCATAACAGAGATCGTCCCGGTGTCTTCTTTTGGCAACTTTGGCGTAAGATGGCGGCTCTTTTCCTTTTCCACTGTCAAACCTATCTTTCCTCGCTTTTCGGGGTTTCTTTTGGGATACCCTTACCTTCGAGCTTGATTTCGCCGACGTGGTCGTCTTCGGGATATCTATCTTGGCGTTGTCACCCTTACTCTCAGGATTCTGACTTGAGGTTCCTTTGAGTAAAGTATGGGTTGGCTTCGACTGTGTATTAGAAGACGGGGAGCTCTTTTTCTTCTTTGGTTTATTCTCAGTTGTCAACTCTTCGGGAGACCTGATACTCTTTGCCTCAGATCTTGTGAGAGAGTCCGATTTTTCCTTTGGAGTGTCGTTGGATTGACTAACTATGATTTCCTGAAGCATCTTTTTCAGCTTCCTCCTCTGTGCTCCAGATAGTCTTTTCTTAGTAATAGGTAGTTTAGCTATGCTATCACTCACCTGTTTCACCATTTGCCCTACTTCATCCTTTTTGGGATTTGCTATAATGGTGTTGTTATTATCTTCTGAGGATTCAGAGTCAGAACCCTCACCTATATTTAAAGGCTGAGGTAGCTTAGAGCTCTCTCAGAGTACATCCTTCTCTTTCACCAATATGTTTTTGCTAATGGCATGCTGTACACTTGGCGCATTGTCCGCCACGGAGGCCAAGGTACCCACCTCCGTAGTAGTAGTATTTTGCTCACGATTGCAGGATGACGACGACACGTGACTCGCGAGTGGATCAACACTTGCCGCCGGTACTGGGTTATTTAGGCCCTGTACCGTAACTTTCATCTTTTTATTTTTAATTTCCATGTTGTTTATTTCCAGTTTTTGGTCCACGGGGAATATAATATTCCCAGGTGGTGGACAATCTGCCCTCCCTCAGCTTGATTCAAACTAAAAACTGGGGAGGACAGATGGTCCATCACCACCCCCTATCCGCCACCCGGGGACGCGCTCGGTAGGGGAAAAAACGGGAAAACTCCCCCGATAATTAACACTATAAATTAAACTAAGAAGTGTAATATTTTAAATATTTTAAAAAATATAAAAAAAATTTGGTAAGAATAAAAAGAAGTGGTATTATTCAATCTTTTTTCTGTGTTGATTGCTATGTTCCCAAAAGTAGCGCAACCACGCCAAAATCAGTACCCATTTTCTCCAAATTGACCAGCACTCCTGAAGGATGATGAAAATTAAATATAACCTTAATAGGTTTTATAGGATCTTAAATGTCTCTATCAAATTCCATAAGAATCGGTCTATATTATATCCAAGCGTCCATAAATAACTTGCTTAAAATCATGTATAGCGATGAAATTCTTCATAATCAAGTTTCCAAATTCTAAACAAAACAACACTCTTTTAGCTTACCTTTGTCGTGTGCACCCTGTAGTAGGTTAAAAGTTAAAAAGAAGAAGAGAAAATGAGAAGTTGGCAACGCGGTGATAAAAACAATTTGACGTCTGGAAAGACGTAAACAAAAACATAACTGTGCTAGGAGAAAAATACTATGGAGGACTAAATGGCTGAAATGAAAATAAATTAAAAGGGAACCATCTTGCTTACCGAGGTTTCTCGGTCCCTAATGACAAAAATGTCGGTCTTTTTATTTTTCCCTGGCAAAGAAGAAGGTGGAGCCCGTGGTCGTCAGAAACAACGCAATTTTTAATTTAAATCTAATATTTTATTTTATTTATTTAATAAATTTATATATTTTAAACTAAACTTTCAATTAAACTTAAAACTAATAAACGTAAAACTAAATAAAAACAAAATTTAAAACCAAGTCGTCAGCAATCCAAGCCACGCCATCGCCAGCTCCATCCATCGTGGGGCTTCTGCGGCCAATTCGCACTAACAGTCCTGTGGTGCTTAGCTACCCGGTTTTCGATCTTAGTAGTACTTACCATTTACCCGAACGACCCAACGAATAGGACTCTCCACTTTTAAATAATTTCATAGAAAATAAGATATAGAAAAAGATAAATAAACAATAAATAAATAAACAAATATATATACATACTAGCTATACCCAGTGTGCTTTGCTACCCTAAAATCAATATAAATAAAAAATCTTCTTAATAGTTCTTAAATCTTCTATTTAAGTTCTTAGTGCAAAATTTGAAGAATTTAGTTCAATTAGTTTTCCAGATAAACTAATTTTTGTATTGTATTAATATGGGAGTTGCTGCTCCCCTCATGGGTAGTCCGCCAATTTATTTCCCAAAATGTTTACATGGATTTTAAAGTTACTCGTGCAAATTTTTAATATTCTAACTGTAATAGTTTCCAAGATAAACGAATTTTTGTATTTAATTTATATGCTATTCCCCCCACTTTTTGTCTTAAATAATTATATTGATACTAAAGTTGCTCCGACAAAGAAGACTCTAGCTGTTATATTATCTCAGATATACTAATTTAATATTTTCTTAATATGGGCGTGTCACGTCGCCCACTTGAAATTTCAACATAAAAAGTAGCCTATAGTTCCTTCCAGACATACAGGAAGAAACTGTGAAAATTTCAGGAAAATCCGTCCAGCCGTTTAGCAGTCTATAAAGTCCAAACAAACAAACACACTTTCAGTTTTATATATATAGATTAACTAGCTATACCCAGTGTGCTTTGCTACCCTAAAAGCAATATAAATAAATAATCTTCTTAATAATTTTGAAGATTCTAACTGTAATGTTTTCCAGAGATACAATTTTTCCGAACGTTAATTAAGATTTTAATGTAATCGATGACAAATTTAAAAAAATATAATATTTTCCAAGATATACGAAACTTTGTATTTAATTCATATAGGGGGTGCCAAGACCCCATTGAAAGTCCGCCCGTTATTCCCTAAATGTTCACATGAATGTCAAAGATCTTCATGTAGAATTTGAAGATTCTAGCTGTAATGGTTTCTCAGATATACGAATTTTTCTATTTAATTCATATGGGAACTCACAACCCCCAGATGAAAGTCCGCCCTTTTTTTCTTCAAAATGTTCATATGTCTAATAAAGTTCTTCTTGCTAAATTTGAAGAATCTTGTTCTATTAGTTTCCCTGATAAGCGAAATTTTGTATTTAATTCATATGTGAGGTGCCAAGCTCCCCATTGAAAGTCCGCCCATTATTCTCTGAATGTTCACATGAATGTCAAAGTCCTTCAATTAAAATTTGAAGATTCCAGCTCTAAAAGTTTCTCAGATATACGAATTTTTCTATTTAATTTATATGGGCACGAAATTCCGCTCTTTTTTCTCCAACATGTTCAGATGAATATTTAAGTTCTATTTAAGTTGTGCAAAATTTGAAGAATTTAGTTCAATTAGTTTCCCAGATGAACTAATTTTTGTATTGTATTAATAAGTTGACTCTAGCTGTTATATTATCTCAGATATACTAATTTAATATTTTCTTAATATGGGCGTGGCACTTCGCCCACAACATAAAAAGTAGCCCATAGTTCCTTCCAGACATACAGGAAGAAACTGTGAAAATTTCAGGAAAATTGGTCCAGCCGTTTAGCAGTCTATAAAGTACAAACAAATATACATACAAACACACTTTCATTTATATATATATATATATATATATATATATATATATATATATATATATATATATATATATATATATATATATATATATATATATATATATATATATATATATATATATATATATATATATATATATATATATATATATATATATAAGTAGGCTTACCTGTCGTCTTTTTATTCGTCATCCCATTAAGCCAAACGTGCGCTTACCGAGAATACCCGAACGGACTGAAATACGGACGGACAGAAAACCACACCTGCAACCGGCTCTCACCAGTAATTCATTCGCTGCAGCCAACAGTAGTCCAGGTTGAAAAAAGTGTAGAAATTTCAAATAAATAGAAAGGAAGTAAAACTCAGAATAACGTAGAACTCGAATGAAACTTAAAACTTAAGATTGTTAAAAATTAAAACTAAAATTTAGTTAAAACCTAAAAAAAACTAAATATTAAACTTAAAACTTAATGTTAAAACCCAAAAACTAAAATTTTATAAAAATTAATGGTTAAAAAAAAAACTTAAGATTGTTAAAAATTAAGACTAAAATTTAGTTAAAACCTAAAAAAAACTAAATATTAAACTTAAAACTTAATGTTAAAACCTAAAAACTAAAATTTTATAAAAATTAATGGTTAAAATTTACCACCTAAAGGTTAAAATCTTAAAATTAAATTTTGCTAACATTAAAAACTAAATTGGCTAAAACTTAAAACTAAAATTTGTGAATACTTAAAACCTAAAAATTTTTAATAAACAACACTTTTATAATGTTTATGATGCGATGACGTCATAGCGAGGATAAATCCTCGAGAGGGAGGGCTGTAGCGAGATGCAGGACTACTTTGAGCCCCTTTTCTTTATTTAAAACCACAGGGTATACAGAGGCGTCACGAGCAAAAAACTATTTCTCTCTCTTTCACACAAAACGAATTCAATAATTTTTTTTTTAGCTGTATTTTATATACCTCTTCTCACCAAACAATTTCAAAATCAAACAAAAGCTGATTTTAGACTTTTTTTAATGTCAAAAGTGACACCTCTGTATACTTTGTGTTTAAAACTATAAGCTATGGTAAGGTATGATTTTTGTGTCAGTGTGTTCGTGGTCCAGATTGCCGGCAAGAAACACCCCATCCGGCGAGCTTAAGCCGCTGGCATACCAGCGCCGCTAGCAATCCCTTTTTGTTTATTTTGTTTTCTTTTAAACAAACAGCTGACACACCACACTACTACACTTTTTCAAACATTTGTTACAATTATTTCATAATAAACATACTTATATGTATATATGTACTTATTCTTAGGGACTTTAAAAAAGTTTTCGAACAGGTTTTGTACCTTACCCTTTCCAATTTTGATAAAACTTGATACACACATTTTTTGTATCAATACAAAGTTTAAAGTTCTCCAAAATTCAAATTCATTACGGTTTAGATTTATCAAGGTTCAAAGTTAAAATATTTTAATATTGTTTCAACAAGCATTAAATTTGACATCGTATATTTTCTAAAATATTTATCCGATTTTAATCGTTTTAGTTCCTAATTAAAACCTAGACATAGGTAGGTAGTAGTGTGAAAATATTTTATTTAAAATATTTCAGTTTTAACATAAGGATGATGACAACAACGTCCTTCAATCATGGATATCTCAAAAAAGGTACCTTACATTTTCTTTATTCCTTCACATAAGATTGCTTATAGTGTTTTCAATAAAATATACAAATATCAGAATTGGACAATGAGGGGATCTCAAGTAAATCAACTTTTAGTAAAATAATCCACATCATTTCCATACATATTTGAAAATCCTACTTTTTTGTTCGAATTTTTTTTTTTTGAAATTACCCCTTATCGATTTTGTAAAGGCATATTTATACAGGCAAAGGTCAAATCATGGACCAATTTTAAATAGTCTTTTGCATTTATCACATAATATATCTCATTGAATTATGGGAAATATGGGACAGCCTGCGGCACTGACGGGTAGACATGGCTTAATCGACTTTTAAAAACTTGATTTGAATTTCGCACTTTTTTCAACAAATTTGCACTTTTTTGACCGTAATTTTGAACTTTATTCTGAGGGAGTTCTGGCAACACTGATTTAGTTGCTTGAAAACATTCAACAAAGCATGTTAATGTCACTTTGTTCAGAAATTGCAATTTATTACATATTATGGAATTTATTACAAATATGGAATGCATATGTGTAAACAAAATGTAAAAATTTTTTATAGCCATTGACTATTTGCATTTTATCGATTAAAAGTAAACTCTAAATTCTACTAATTGTATTTTATTCTTGTAACAATTCGTTTTGTTTAAATAAACACAATTTCTATAAAATCACTCATAAGTTGTATCGAAACATTTCGAAACAGTACCTCGTTTCTGTAATTTTCTCGAATCGAGAAAAAACTTAAAATATAATAGTCTTCCAGTTTTTAACAGTGTGACTCTGATAATTTTTAAACTGTACTCATTAAAATTTAATAAGAAATTTTTAAATTTCTTGTATTCACCCTGTTTTACACAAGATGATCATGAATTTTTCGACAGATTTTCTCGATGCGAGAATTACAGAAACGGGGCACAGATCATACATTATAGTAGTTGATCAACTGCTTTTTAACTTCGGCCGCACTACTGATCCCAGCAGTTCGACGGGACAGTCCCGAACTAACCACTTGACATACCACTATTGGTGGCCCACCCTTGTCCTGCGAGGAAGTCAATCGTCACTCTACAGTCCACAATGAGACTGTCAAGAGGTAGTCAAAAGTAGTCAATGGATGGTAATCTCCATATGGGTTCTTGGGAGTCTGTCACATTACTAGCTCTTTTACTATTTACTTTACTAGCTAATGACGTGTCATTGGGGAAAGTCTAGTGTCCCCAAGTATCTTGTCCAATGGACAGGTATTACGGTAGGGTTAAATAACCGGTCCGTCGAAGGACAACTCTAAAAACGTATGACAAATAAAACAAGTTAGAGTGCTATATTCGGCTGAGCCGAATCTTAAATACCTTTTATATTAATACTTTTTAATTGATCAAATATTTGTAGAAATAAGTTTTCTCATGTATTAAATAGAAAAACCCCAAGATTAAATCTGTTACAATTCCAAGATTTATTGAACATTACAAACCCCATTTTCTTTTATATTTTTATATCGTTAAATCATATCTTAGGGCGCTAAGATATGCTTTAACGATATTTAATAATGTGCATGTGTGAGAAAGATTTAAGGATTTTCAAAATACATATATATAATTTTTTTTGATAATGCAACGGTTAAATTGCTTTTAGGGGCAGGACCTAGTTTGGGAGATATGACCAATTATAGACCGATCGTAAAAAATTCTTTAAGCAAAATTTCTGTACATAAAAGCTATATTTCAGTCAAATTGTGTATCTATATCGTAATTTAGTAATAAGTAATGTGTGTTCAAGACCGACCGCACCCATGTTATGGACCGATCGTGAAAAAATCTTGAAATATAATTTTTGTATACCAAACTAATATTTGTGCCAAATTTTATATCAAAAGCTTTATTTGGTAATGAGTAATGTGCGTTTAAGAGATTTTCGTAAAAGGACCTTGTATGGGAGCTATGACCAATTATGTATATAAAAACAAAATTTTAAAATTCTGTGTCTATATCATTATCTGGTAATGAATATTGTGCATTTAAGTGATTTTCTCGAGGGGACCTAGTATGAGAGCTATGACCAAATATGGACCGATCGTAAAACAATTTTATAGTGTAATTTATGTATATAAGAGCAATATTTGTGCTAAATGTATGGATATCAATATTTTGTAATGAGTTATGTGCGTTTAAGTGATTTTCGGGAGGGAACCTTGTATGGGAGCTATGACCAAAGATGAACCGATCGTGAAAAAAATTTGAAATAACATTTCTGTGTACAAATTTTTTATGGGTATCACTATTTGGTAATGAGTTATGTGCCTTTAAGTGTTTTTCTGCATGGGAGCTATGATCAATTATGGACCTATAGGAAAACAATTTCACAGTAATATTTTTGTGTATATGAGCAATACTTGTTTCAAATTTTATATGGATATTTTAATTTAGCAATGAGTTATGCGCGATCCGAAAAAAACTTCCATAGTAATATTTCTGTATATGTGAGATATACTTGTACCAAATTTTATATGGATATTTTAATTTAGTAATGAGTTATGCGCGTTTAAGTGATTTTCGGGAAGGGACCTTGTATGGGAGCTATGACCAATTATGGATCGATCGGAAAAAAACTTTCATAGTAATATTTCTGTATGTGAGAGCATACTTGTACCAAATTTTATATGGATATCTTAATTTAGTAATGAGTTATGCGCGTTTAAGTGATTTTCGGGAGGGGACCTTGTATGGGAGCTATGTCCAATTATGGACCGATCCAGAACATTTTGTCTCTCAATGAACATAAGATTTTAATTTGTAAAATTTTGTGAAGATTTTTCGGGAATATGTACTTCTGTATGGGAAGTATATGAAATTATGGATCTTGTGTAGAAACGAATGTATGATGACTTTCATGAAATTATCTTGCATAGTTTTCGAAAAAATTACATCAGAATGTGTAAAAAATGCTTATTTTTTTCGGAGTTGTTTTAAATTTTGATTCATAACTTTTTCCGATGTGAACCGATTTTGCTCATTTTCAATACTAAACTGTACCGGATAATAGTGAATATTTTGGGAGAATTTGGTGAAATTATATTGCTTCGCTTTAACGTGAGCGTGTTTTACACAGAAAGACAGACGGACGGACAGACGGACATAGCTAAATCGACTCAGAATTTCATAAGGACCTAGAATATATATACTTTGTTGGGTCTCAGATGAATATTTCTTGGTGTTACACACGGAATGACAAACCATCTATCACCACTGATAGTGGTGGAGGTTATAAAACACTTAAAAGAATACTTTTATTTCTAGATTAAATAGATATTGAATTTCTAGATTAAATAGATATTGAAATAAATATTTTAAACATTGCTGCTCATTTGTATCTTCAGCAAAGTCGGACTTTTAAACTTTGGAATTCATTAATACACACAAATGATTCTGAAAGAATAGAATTTGTTATATCAAGGAAAGATTAATTTTTTCCCTAATCTCTGCTAAAAATGTTTATTTTTATTCACCTTTAATAAATTTACTCTTCCAAATTGTAAATATTTCTTATTTAAATTTCATTACTTTTACTATTTTTTAATTTAAATAAAAATAAAATTCAAAATTTTTTGCGAGAACTGCCCTAAACAACTTCTTAAAGTAAACTAACATAAAAATCAAATAACTTAAAAAGTGATGAAATAGTGTAACTGTAAATTGTCTTTGCACTCACACAAAACCGATCATGATTTTTCTTTTCTCTTCACATTCAATTCTTAAGTTTTTTTTTGAAGTGTCCCCTCTCTCGTTTACTCGGGGGACAGTTAAGTGACGACTGCCACTCTCTTGCTTACTTGGTATACAGTAAAGTGGCGACTGTCTTCGCTCTCGATTACGAAGAGTACATTCGTGATGAATGACCAAAAACATTCAAATAGGGTACAACCAGCAGGTTAGACTTTAGTTGAAAATAACAAATGTGTCTCCAATAGATGTGTAAAATATTTACATTCTGAAGTACAATGAAAAAAAAAAAAACAATTTTTAAGTCTTCACTCTCGTTTACGAAGAGTACGTTGGTGACGAATAACTCAATATATAGAAATTAGGGTCAACCATATGGTTACACATTAGTGTAGATGACTGTCTTTTACGTATGCATTGACTCTTTGTCGAACTGCTGTACAGCATTCATAAAATAAACGAGAGACTTGTAGGTCATTTTTTAGGCACTCATGCAGATGTCTACTTTATACATCACTTATTCAGAAGGTAAAAAATCAATTAGTGCTACTTTTGAAGTGGTGATAAATGTTATTCTTTCGGAAGTACTTCGTTTTATTTTTGCTGGGTTATATTAAGTTTATAACGCACAGTTTAATTAATTTTTCATAATTTTGGCCAAAAACTTAAGTTTTGTAAAATTAATCTGACGGAGTAGAATTTTTCATTTTATTATCTTCACAAATTTAAGTATTTTTATATGTATTTTTTACAAAATATAAATATTTCACAAAATATTTTCATTAAATGATTTCGCCGCAGTTATTGTTTTTGACATCAGTGCGTACCAAATGCAAAAACAAATTACATGGAAAATTTTGTTGTTGCCGTACTGTCACCACCAAGGCGAATTTAGATAAGGTGGTGGCAGTTCTGCAACAACAAAATTTTACATGTATTTTGTTTTTGCATTTGGTTTACGTAGATGTCAAAAACCATAAGTACGGCGAATTCATTTCATGAAAAATGTTTGTAAAATTTTTATATTTTATTAAAAAATAAAGATAAAGCAATTAAAATTTGTGAAGAAAATATTTTCTGAATTGAATAATGTGTGTTTTAAACGAAAAATTCTATTCCGGCAGATTAATTTGCAAAATTTAAGTGAGTGCCAAAAGTTAAGTAGAACTTATTTTTTTGTGAAAAATAAGCATAAAAAAGTACATTTCATGAAAAATTTTTGTAAAATTTTTATATTTTATTAAAAAATAAAGATAAAGCAATTAAAATTTGTGAAGAAAATATTTTCTGAATTGAATAATGTGTGTTTTAAACGAAAAATTCTATTCCGGCAGATTAATTTGCAAAATTTAAGTGAGTGCCAAAAGTTAAGTAGAACTTATTTTTTTGTGAAAAATAAGCATAAAAAAGTACATGTTCATGGAAAAATATATTACGAATAGATAATTTTACTCCCGCGGAGTAATTTTCAATATTTGGCCATAATGTAGCGGGCGCCGACCTCATATGGGTTTTGTTATATAAAGCGTTCCGGAACAGCCTTCTTAACTTAATCTCTTTATCTACATAGTGTATATATAAAACAATATTGTTTAATTTGTTAACATGTAATAGATTTCAAAATTAAGCCATAACGTAGAAGTAAGCTGCTAAATTCTTATATGTGTTTCGTTATATAGTGTTCCGGAAGAGATTTTTTTAGTTAATCACGTTATCTAAACAATGTTAATATAAAATATAAAACAATATTGTTTAATATCCCTGCAGGAAATGGAACTAGTACCAAACTAGTATTTAACTAGTACCAAAATCACCAGTACTAGTTCCCAACTGTAAACTTTCCTATACCATCATAATGCTCAAATTAACATTGAGTGTGTTTGAAAAATTACTAGTACCATTAGTTCTAGACTTATACTAGTACACTTCGACCCAATTGGGTTCTTTAGAACCAGTTTGATACTAGTTCTAATATTCATAAAAAGTCGCCATAATTGGTGGTTTTGCTCTTTTGAAAGCCTCCTGCACAATTCCAAGTGAAAATTACTACACAACTTGTTTTTTATAAGGTTTTATTTCTAAAGATACAATAACAAATGTTGTAAATACATTTACCTAACAATTCAATATGAAAGTTTGAAGAAATTCTGGTTCTATCCGTATCACCATCATTGATTTCATTATGTCCAAAAATTCCCTTCAGGTATATATCTCCATTTCGTTATAAAAACATTTGCCGTACGATAAAACAAATATTAAACTTACTGCAGTTTTTAAATTTAATAGACGTACTTACATAGGGATTTGCCTGCAACCGGACCTAAATTTGCATGCACTATTTATCCTCACATTTGAAGGGATATGTATGAAAATATCGTTTTTTATGCAAAATGTTTCAAAATTATATTTTAATAATTTAAAAAAATTATTTTTTCCAACACATGTCAAACAAAAATCAATCTACAAGTGGCGCCATTCAACTACTTCTAGTACTAGTATTTTTCCATATAAACTCTAACCCAATTTGTACTAGTGTCTGTTGTTCTAGTATTAGTACTAGTGGCATTAAGACAATTATCGCTTCATTTCCTGCAGGGATGTTAACATTTAATAGAAAAAAGTATTTCTCTTAAATAACATTTTTGTATATATACTACCCTGCAGGAAATGAAGCGATAATTGTCTTAATGCCACTAGTACTAATACTAGAACAACAGACACTAGTACAAATTGGGTTAGAGTTTATATGGAAAAATACTAGTACTAGAAGTAGTTGAATGGCGCCACTTGTAGATTGATTTTTGTTTGACATGTGTTGGAAAAAATAATTTTTTTAAATTATTAAAATATAATTTTGAAACATTTTGCATAAAAAACGATATTTTCATACATATCCCTTCAAATGTGAGGATAAATAGTGCATGCAAATTTAGGTCCGGTTGCAGGCAAATCCCTATGTAAGTACGTCTATTAAATTTAAAAACTGCAGTAAGTTTAATATTTGTTTTATCGTACGGCAAATGTTTTTATAACGAAATGGAGATATATACCTGAAGGGAATTTTTGGACATAATGAAATCAATGATGGTGATACGGATAGAACCAGAATTTCTTCAAACTTTCATATTGAATTGTTAGGTAAATGTATTTACAACATTTGTTATTGTATCTTTAGAAATAAAACCTTATAAAAAACAAGTTGTGTAGTAATTTTCACTTGGAATTGTGCAGGAGGCTTTCAAAAGAGCAAAACCACCAATTATGGCGACTTTTTATGAATATTAGAACTAGTATCAAACTGGTTCTAAAGAACCCAATTGGGTCGAAGTGTACTAGTATAAGTCTAGAACTAATGGTACTAGTAATTTTTCAAACACACTCAATGTTAATTTGAGCATTATGATGGTATAGGAAAGTTTACAGTTGGGAACTAGTACTGGTGATTTTGGTACTAGTTAAATACTAGTTTGGTACTAGTTCCATTTCCTGCAGGGTAATTATGCCTTTATTTAAATAAAATGATTGGTATTTTTTACATAAATAATACAAAATATTAACGAAGTTTTTCTCCGTTTAACGGAAATTTTTAAATATAAAAATGTAAGCAATAACAAACTTTGACAGCTACGTAAACCAGCCGAGTTAAGAAAAAAATTATCAGCTGATTGAATAACACCACCTTATCTGTATTCGCCTTGGCCACCCCCTTATTTGAATTCGCCTTGGACATCACATTATAGTCTATTCGCCTTGGTTTACGTCCGTCCAGATAGCAACGAAAAATGAAAACGGCAGAGAAAAAAATTCGAGTTTTTGGCAACACCACAGGGGAAAAATAGATTACATAGCTAATAATAAATACCATGGAAAACTCAATGGAAAGAGGTGGGAAACACAAAAAGGAATCAAGACTATATATAGTCTTGGAACTATAGTTCCTAGGAAAGTTAGATTCCTCTAAAATGGTCAGAAAAGTCGTTGCTGGTAAACTGTATAGGATCTAAGTGCCGACTAGGAAAGTGGAAAGTCGTTAAGTGAAAATTGTAAAAGTTGAACAGGTCAACGTTTAATATAATACGTTTTTTATAATATATTTTCTTTATTTATCTTACTTTATGAATAATTTAAAATTGTTTATACTCTCTAATCTCTCAATTATGTTTATTATATATTAAACTTATATTTTATATATTAAATTTTAAATAAAATTATTACAAAATTTCACAATTATTCAATTCACAATCAAGTTGTATATTGTACCTACTAAAGTGTAGTAACAGGGATTGTGAACAGATATTTGCAGCAAGTCATAAGTTTATGTTCTCAATGAAAAAAAAAAAAAAAAACAATCAAAACAAATATACATAACAATGTCAAAAGATAAAAAAATCAAAAATATTAAATTAATTAAACATGCGAAGTAAACCAAATTAATTTCTTTGAATTTTCAATTCTTTTATTTTCTTTATTAAACAATTGGCAACACTGAACTAAAAAAACTAAAAATTGTCGTAGGAGTTGTATAGAGCTTTTGCATAGAAAAATACCAACAACATTGTTATGACTATTGTAGCAGCTGCTGACATACAACGCTACAACATCGATTGTGAATTGAACAAATGTTTTACTATTCACAGAACTGTGCCTCGTTTGTATATTTTTCTCGAATCGAGAAAAAAATAAAAATATGATGGTCTTCCAGTTTAGGGAAACTGGAAATTTATATAATTTTCTACTCCTTTATGTAGTGAAAGTGACTTTATAATATTTTCTTTATTTATCTCAAGCTACGTTCAGACCTATCAAACATTTGATGAAAAGGACGTAACCACTAATTTTTGTATTTTTTTTTTTTTTTTTTGATTCTGCATGATTTTTGTAATTGCAAATATTGTCGAAACAAATAATAAAGACGTTCTGAACTGATGTCGTCAAAGATATATTATGTTTGTGCAAATAAATATATATTTTAAGGAAATCAAAATGTAGATTTTTTAGGGGTCACGTCATTTTCGTCAAACATTTGATAGGTGTGAACGTAGCTTTAGTTTCTGAATAATTTAAAATTGTTTATACTCTCTTATCTCTCAGTTATGTTTATTATATTTTAAACCAGCCAAGCGCAGAAAGAGAGAAGCAAAGAAACTGTTGTAGTGGTGAGAAAATACTAAAAAACACTTAGAAAAAATATTGCCTAATTACACTTGTTATGATCAAATTTCATAGCAAGTAAAATAGTAAATTTTACAGATAAGACATATTCAAAGAAAAGAGAAAATATATATTTCTTCACAAAGATAAACGCTTGTATTTATAAAAAATTCTTATTTTGCTTTTAATGCACTCAATAGCTAAAGCACACTTTAGCCTTAAAAACCATAAATAAAATTGTGATATTCATAAACAAATAATAAACGTATATTAACTATTGTGCTGATTTATGTTTAAGTTGGCAGCACTGTACAATATGGCTGTCATTTTATGTGTTAGTGTTGCGTACAATTAGGATAAAATATTCGTTGAATCGGTTTTCTTAATTTCATATTTTTGTTTATAATAGATTTTTGACAATAAAAACAAACTTTTAAGAAAAATAAATATATATATATGGCTTTAATAAATGTCTATTTAGTTCAGATGTATAAATATAACATATAATTTCTAATTATTATTAAAAGTATCCGAATAACGGATATTTTGCGACAAAATATACATCACTATGACACATTTTCTTATTTTTACTTATTTTCCTTGTAATTTTTGATAAATTTTTGGAAATATTGATAAATTTCCTTGATATTTGACTAATTTTAATGCCGGCGAATATATTTTGCATTAGTATAACACTAATCAATATAATTTACATGGTTAATTACTTTATGGCATTATATTTAACCAACAAACTTTGAAAAAGCCAAATCAAATGATTTTGTCCATCATTTGGTTGACAGACGGGCATTTCCAAATTGCCTAAAAATAGTGCTGGACAATTGGAATATTGTCAAATATTCATGCATTAATCCAATAATGCCTAGATTTGAGTTTTTTCCTCAAAACATAATCGTTTAAAAACTTTCTGGGATTTTATTTACAAATTTGTAAACGTTAAAATTAGAATTTTTAGATTTTATTTTAAAAGAAACCATAATTAGTTTTCGCAATCAACCTAAAATTACCAGAAAAATCTTTATCTGAGAAAAAAATTGTTAAAAATCAACTTATTGTTGGCTTAAAGAAGGGTCGAGCCTACAATAAAATTCTTATAATTGTCAATGGTTTATTGAAGGTGTTTTAAGCTATTTCACGTTTATAAATACGATTTTCCTGAATTTTGCCTAAAATTGTTTAATAAACCTAAAATAAGTTTTTATAAATACAACCGAAAGTTTTTTATTTAAAATGTGTAAAAAAAGTTTTAAAAATACTGTTTTTATGTGTTTTCAATCTTATGCATTAGTAAAATTTTTTGGAGTGTACGAGTTTTTTGCAAGTAATTCTCTTGTTTACAAATTGTGTTGTTGTTTTTACAAAATTGTTTTTGCAATTTTTGAAACAAAGCGATATCAACCTACATTGCACAGTGGTATAGGAAAAAAAAAAGAGGGAAATAATTCGGTAACTTCTAAACGGTTAATCCGATTTTAATGAAATTTGGTGTGCACAAAGAGGAGGTGTTGTCGAGTTTAGGTTTTGAATTTGGACCTTATAGGCCAACCAGGGGCCCGGCGGGGGGTCATCAAATTAGGACACCTCGGCTATGTTAAATTTTTAAAACGATCCTATTTCTTCATTTGAGTTCCGATTTAAAAAAAATTTCGTATATAGAATCTCCTCATCGAGCACTATAAAAAATGTTGTCATAGCAGTAAATTATCTCTTATAGTTTAGGAGATATTCGCATTTGAAAATTAAAATTTTAAAATTTTTACCGTCCTTACTTTAGTTTTTTTTGATAATAGCAGGTCCAAATATTCCCGATTTTCGCCATTTTGTTTTATTCGCTTAACAACAAGTTTATATATCAAGCAGTGAAAGAATTATGTAAAAATCATGACTGAGTCCAAAGTTATAGGCATTTTAATTTAAAAAATTAAAAAAGGCGATTTTTTGTCATTTTTTTGGGAAAAAAGTATCTTTTTCTTTTTAAGTTATCTAAAAAGTTTCTAAGAAGATGTATATAGAATTTATACTTTTTGGAAAGCTGACTTTACATAAAGTACGATAAATGAAACAAAACCTAAAAATTTTTGATACCGAGGGGACCAGGTCCATCCAAAAAAACCCTATTTTTTATGGAAAATTAAATTTTGAGCAAAAATTCTCAAATCGCATAGTCGATATCAAATTATAGTGACCTGTTTTATATGACCCAATATGTTCTTAATCATTTTGTAACGGGTTTCGATAACCCCGCCCCTGGTATGGATATAATAGGCAAAAAACCAAAAAATCCCATTTTTGGGATTTTTTAAAACTTTTTTGGGAATTCCGGGATTTCTAATAAGAAATAACATGCCTACCTAATGTTTTTTAAGTGACAAATTAATTAGGGAAAACTCAACATCTTTTAGAAAATTTACCTAGCACTATTATTTTCATCCATATATGTAACAAATTTAAGAGTTAACCTTATGGATGAAAATAATAGTGCTAGGCAAATTTTCTAAAAGATGTTGAGTTTTCCCTAATTAATTTGTCACTTAAAAAACATTAGGTAGGCATGTTATATATCAATGGAAAGGTAATTTTGTCTATTTTTCAAAACTGTATATAATTTTTGAAAATTAAAAAATTCGCGGAATACTTTTTTTAAAAAAAATTAAAAAATGTTTTTTATTCAGTTTTTGCGAAGATACAAATTTTTCTAATTGCAATAAAAATTTTATTTATGAATATTTTTTGATGAAATTTTACAGTTAGGTAGATTTTTTTACTTAAAATCCAAAATTAAATCAAAATTTCGAATTTTCTTATTAGAAATCCCGGAATTCCCAAAAAAGTTTTAAAAAATCCCAAAAATGGGATTTTTTAGTTTTTTGCCTATTATATCCATACCAGGGGCGGGGTTATCGAAACCCGTTACAAAATGATTAAGAACATATTGGGTCATATAAAACAGGTCACTATAATTTGATATCGACTATGCGATTTGAGAATTTTTGCTCAAAATTTAATTTTCCATAAAAAATAGGGTTTTTTTGGACGGACCTGGTCCCCTCGGTATCAAAAATTTTTAGGTTTTGTTTCATTTATCGTACTTTATGTAAAGTCAGCTTTCCAAAAAGTATAAATTCTATATACATCTTCTTAGAAACTTTTTAGATAACTTAAAAAGAAAAAGATACTTTTTTCCCAAAAAAATGACAAAAAATCGCCTTTTTTTAATTTTTTAAATTAAAATGCCTATAACTTTGGACTCAGTCATGATTTTTACATAATTCTTTCACTGCTTGATATATAAACTTGTTGTTAAGCGAATAAAACAAAATGGCGAAAATCGGGAATATTTGGACCTGCTATTATCAAAAAAAACTAAAGTAAGGACGGTAAAAATTTTAAAATTTTAATTTTCAAATGATATAAGAGATAATTTACTGCTATGACAACATTTTTTATAGTGCTCGATGAGGAGATTCTATATACGAAATTTTTTTTAAATCGGAACTCAAATGAAGAAATAGGATCGTTTTAAAAATTTAACATAGCCGAGGTGTCCTAATTTGATGACCCCCCGCCGGGCCCCTGGTTGGCCTATAAGGTCCAAATTCAAAACCTAAACTCGACAACACTTCCTCTTTGTGCACACCAAATTTCATTAAAATCGGATTAACCGTTTAGAAGTTACCGAATTATTTCCCTCTTTTTTTTTCCTATACCACTGTGCATTGTTGAATGCTGTTAAGCAACTGAAGATAATTTTTTGTATTTTTACGCTCTTGCTATGAGTTTTGTTTACGATCGGGTAGTGTACGTGTGAATTGCCGAAAATCTTCGTAATTTGAACAATATGAACGCGCAACGCTGTTTTAAACCTATTTTTTATTTTAAATAAAATTATTACAAAATTTTACAATGTTTTACTATTCACACAACTGATCACTATAAACTTAATATATTTACTGAAATATACAAACACTTCTTGGAAACTGTCCAAAATCACAGGGTACCTAGCTTTATTGATATACATATATCTTTAACCCATTGAGACCAAATGTCAAATTTTATGTTTTTTGATATTGACTTTTTTGCTGGGTAGTATCGAGCTATATAAATTGCATTTAATACAAATTAATGATTTTAAAAATATACAATTTTAAACTTACATAACACCTGTATTTAATGAGATGGAGCTCTCAAATTTATATCATATGAAAGCCCAAATTGATGTATACAAAATTTTATGTAATATGAAGTACCGCCATATCAATATATTTTTGAGATAACAGTGCTTTTGTAAAAAAGTCAATATTAGAAAACATAACATTTCACCCTGGCTCTCAATGGGTTAATAATTTAAATCATATTATATATCAATCAAATGATATTTCAAAGACCTTATTGTTGATACCCATATTGATCATATATATATTAATAGAGATATAATCAATTATATATCAAAATATTGGAGACCTCTAACTCCAAGAGAAATTTTTTAATCGTTTATAATTTTTTTCTTAGAATTAACTGAATTAGAACGTTTGAATTACGCCTGGTTCTATAATTAGAAAGTATTTTAAACAGTAGTTAGACTGTGATTTGTTAGAGTTTTATATGTTATCAACGTATTATCTATAAAATTTTATGTATACACATTGCTAACATCACATATGGGCAATTCCATGAAAAGGTAAACCACGACTGAAAAAATAAACCCTTATAACTTCTTTATTTTTGAAGATAATTCAACAAAATTGGGTATATGATCTTTTGTAGCACCAAAGACAAAGACTGTTGAAAATTTTTGAAATCGGTCTATTTTTACACCTCGCCGCCATACAAACGGACCCGAAAATATCACTTTTTAGCTCATAATTCTGTTAATTATAATACTATCCCTTCAAAAATTGGCAGATCTAAAATGTTTATAAGCAAAGAATAAATAAGAAATGAAACTGTTGTCAAAAGTACCTAAGTCTACTGTCATCCGGTACCTAACTCTAAGAATGTATTAGTAGAGTTCTCAAGTCAACATAGTTGCAAAAAATCGTATTGAAAAATATTGAAAAAAAATATTACATTTCAATTTATACTTTGAAAGGTTTCTTAAGATATTTTCCACATATTTTATCTACAAACATTTTATAAACACGTCTATTTGTTTTTTAATCTATAATATTGAAAAAATAAATTATTTATTTGAAATATCTTTTTCGTTTACCATACGAAAATTTACAACATTGTTTTTTTTAGTTTTAATTTCAACCAACAAAAATTCAATGTCAAAAAATAAAAAATATATTTTTTTTTTCGTTTGTAAAAAATATATTATTTTCGGGCTATTAAATGTGTTTAAATTGTGCAAAAAAATTATAAAATATAATGTTAAATGATAAAAAATATTTCAAAGTGCTATTATCATCAAATTTTCGCGAAAAAGTTTTTAAGTTTGGAGAGAGAATAAAATTTTTACATATGTGTTGGATTTACACAGCACTCGTCTGTGAGAAGAGCGTAATGTTATTGTTGTAAAAAAATGACAGCGTTTCACTTCTTGTTTATTCTTTGTTTATAAGCCTAAACCATTATGCCGATTGGACCTCATTCCATTCAAAGTTTAATTTCAGAAAAATACCTAAACGTCCGTAACTCACATCTAATCACTAGTATTATAATAAAATTTGGCACAAATAAGTTTTATATGAATTAAAATCACACAAAATTTTATGAGGATCGGTCCATATTTGACCGCCATATAACTCCAGTTTTTTATTTATAAATTACTTAAACATGTATATAGGTCGTCCATGTCCGACTGCACTTTCCTACTCCTTTTGATTTGTTTGTTGCATATATCTCCAAAATATATATTTTATAACCTAAAAAATCAGGAGAAAAATCTGTCACATACATGTGTCACGTACGATATTTAAAAATGTTCATTATAAAATTATATTATTTTTTTTTTATTTAAAAATTATGGATTACTAATGCAAAATATGTCCCATAGTATAAGAAATTAAAACAAAAAAGATACACCTACAGAATTCGCATATTTTCGTAAATATTTACATGTACTTTAAAAACACTTCCGTTTTTTGTCACCTATGATATCGACATATATTAATCCATATTTTGGAAAACAAATATATTGCAAATATAGAATTCTTTAAATGGAACAGAATGACAAACATGTTTTCCAAGTACTCCTAATTTTACAAAATCTATACCACTCTGAAGGCGTGCGAATGTCACATACAATCGTATGGAATTGCCCATATGCACCCTAAAAATTTAAAAGATAAACAATTATATTAAAGCCTACACAGTGGGGCAGAATGGAAATTTTTTGGAAATAAATCTGGCATTTCTAAACGGCTGATCCGATCGGGATAAAATTTGGTGTGAGCGTAGCCAAGGAGTATTCGAGTTTAAGTTTTGAAGATGAACCCTGCAGATGCCCCAGGGACGGCGCTGTGGCGGCTCAAAGTAGGGTACCTACGACATGTAAAATTTTTAAACTCGTGCCATTTTTTTGTTTTTCACCCAAATACAAAGATTTTTATATTTTGTGAAAGCGCTCGACGAGATCTTGAAAAAACATGCTTGGACATACTACTTATCTCTTATAATATCCGAGTTATAGGCATATAAAAATTTAGTGATACAAAATTTACCATACCTTGGTCCGCCTTTTTTTGAATACCGGGCGTAATTTTGGACCAAATGGACTTTCTTGTTAGTTAGACAACAAAATTTCCAATAATATACAAAAAATTTCAGATCAATATTGTTTACAGATCCAAAAATATACGTTTTTTAATTTAAAAATTCAAAAAATTTTAGATTTTTGGCATTTTTTGCCAAAAATGTGTCTTAACTCTTTTATTAATAAAATAAAATTTTTATTAAGAACATATAACAATTTTATAGTTTTCTAAAAGGTATCTTTACGCAGAACGCTTTGGCGTAAAAAACTTGTCCTATTTTTTGAAAATGTTGCCACTGCGTCCTTCCGAATATGACCTATTTTTTATCAAAACTTCAACTTTGGGCGACATGTTCTAAAATCCCAAAGCTGGGATCAGAAAACTGAAAGCAGTTTTGGAAACCTCAATATGTTTTCTATTTACTCCAAAAGTATTTTCCCAGCCCTGAAAGAAATGTGGACCCTATGGGCAAAAAAGTAAAAAATCCCATTTTTGGGATTTTCATTCCTATTTTTGGGAATTGCGGGATGCCCTTTGACCTTTTCAATTTTTTTTTTTGCATATTCTTATTTGAAATGACAAATTTAACAAGCGTTGAAAATTTCATTGAGTTTTGTTCATAAATAAAGATTTTGTCATATATTACATATTTGTTTAATTTCTAAAACTATGATTTATATCAAAATTTTAATAGGATCGCAGATAGCTACAACAATTTAGTCCATATTTATCCCTTAATATCATTTTTTAGTTAGATATGGAAATTCTCGACCCTTTACAAAAAATTTCAAGCCAATATCTCAATTACATTCAAAAATATGTTCATTTAAACCTGTGTCCTTTAATTTCATCTTTTTCATATTTTAGTATTAAGTATGACAGAACATACATTTGGTGTTGAATAAAATATTTGGACAATTTTTAAAAATTATTTAGTTAATTATTTTATTATAATATTGTATATAAAATAAAAAAAATATAATTTTATTATGAGCCACGCACAACAACACCTAAATCACCCCACACAAATTACCTTTCCCGCCCACCGAAATATAAAACACAATTTAATACAATATCATCAGTTAGTATAATAGCTTTTTTTATTTGAACTGTTTATCTTAAACATAATACAATTAATTCTTACAACCTACTTATATAGTTAATTCCTAACACTACTTATTTTCTATAAAATAATCTGTCATATCGGTATACATATCCAGAAGGTAATATAAGTCCTTTAAATCTTCCTTGTTTTGAGATGATAGAGTTTCATAACAAATCCATCTTTTTCGCATAGTTGAAAGAACAGGATCAGAAGATAGAAGTAAACTATTAAAAATATCTTCATTCTGTGATTGCCTGGAGCATTTTCTTGAGCTGAATAGTTGAACATGCTTAAAATCTCGATTCCTCGCTTCCTGGGCTTCTTCTGTTAACTCTCCAAGCGGAAGAATATTCGATTCAATTATTATTTGACCATGACACAATACTTTGTGTACTGTTGGTGTTAGTTCCCTCCATGGATACAGAGATACAAGTAATTTAGAAATTTCAGATGTGTATTCCCCAAATCGATTTTCATTAATTTTATGTTTACTATTCAGTGCCATTAAAATAGTTTTAACTCTTCGAAGCAACTCCTTGTCGATTCCAGTTATTTTTGAAGTAATTTCAAAATCACGAAAAAACCTTCTCGACGTATTACCGTCATTTGTACTACCGCAACTTGAAAGTGGTCTGTCGATGTTTAATCCCATCTGAACTTTAAATTCTTCTTGGATTATGCTTTTTTCCGCAGCTCTCAGTTCTTTCAATTCTTCATTATTTTTTGTTGATTTAGTAGGATAGTTTGTTTTTTTTTTCCTGGATCGCCTTGTATGATGGTAATATATTGTGTCCTTTTTCATGCAGAGCTTTCCTTAATATTTGGTACTTATTTCGACTGAGACCCAGTTCCAACATAAGCGCTATTGCTTCCTCTTCAGTAAAATTTGATTATGATGTTGGAGTTGGTATACTTTCCACAATTCGCTTAAGTCGTTTTGGTGATGCATTAGGAAGAATAGTTGCAATATGTACGACATCCATATGTTGGTTTTCCTTTTTCAGCATTTCGTTAAATGTATCAGCAATTTCCTCATTTGAGATTGAAAAAAGTTTTTGTGTGACCCTCTTTTTTTTACCTTGAACATAAGTCTTCGTATGACTTGCAAGGCGCTCCTGTTGATGTGTTGTAAGTTGAGATTTCCGTAGTAGTTTCCATCCAACTACAAAATTTTAATCGAAATTTCTTTTGATTTCCATCCACAGACTTACTTTTTACATCAAAAAGTTTTAAAAAGTTTTCAATTTTTGATATGCCTGTTTTGTCTACTTTTCTACTATATGTAGTTTTTATATAATTTGAAATGTCTTCAATTCTTTCTGGCCCTTTTGAAGATATACTCCATAAAACGGAACACAACTCTTCGTACTTTAATGTAATCTTCATTGTAGATTTATTAAATATGGTACTTAAAATCTGAGAAGTTTACTTATATACCAATTCTTGTCATTTCCGATACAGCTATTCCAAAGTAAAAAATTACGAATTGTCTACCTATTAACATTTAGGACTATATTACTATAACCTGTAATTCAGTCATTGATATTTCTTATTAGTGAATGAATCGAAATTATCATTACCTGTATATTTTTACCTACATGATCATAAACGAAACAGAACGAAATGATCTGTCGAAAAAATTTAGGTAAAAAATGGTTATAAATTTTTGATAATTCAAGCATAATAGGACCTTTCAATTATAAGGATAAGCAAACAAATAGAAAATAGGTAAATATAAGATTTAAATATGTGCTGTCATACTTAATACTAAAATATGAAAAAGATGAAATTAAAGGACACAGGTTTAAATGAACATATTTTTGAATGTAATTGAGATATTGGCTTGAAATTTTTTGTAAAGGGTCGAGAATTTCCATATCTAACTAAAAAATTATATTAAGGGATAAATATGGACTAAATTGTTGTAGCTATCTGCGATCCTATTAAAATTTTGATATAAATCATAGTTTTAGAAATTAAACAAATATGTAATATATGACAAAATCTTTATTTATGAACAAAACTCAATGAAATTTTCAACGCTTGTTAAATTTGTCATTTCAAATAAGAATATGCAAAAAAAAAATTGAAAAGGTCAAAGGGCATCCCGCAATTCCCAAAAATAGGAATGAAAATCCCAAAAATGGGATTTTTTACTTTTTTGCCCATAGGGTCCACATTTCTTTCAGGGCTGGGAAAATACTTTTGGAGTAAATAGAAAACATATTGAGGTTTCCAAAACTGCTTTCAGTTTTCTGATCCCAGCTTTGGGATTTTAGAACATGTCGCCCAAAGTTGAAGTTTTGATAAAAGATAGGTCATATTCGGAAGGACGCAGTGGCAACATTTTCAAAAAATAGGACAAGTTTTTTACGCCAAAGCGTTCTGCGTAAAGATACCTTTTAGAAAACTATAAAATTGTTATATGGTCTTAATAAAAATTTTATTTTATTAATAAAAGAGTTAAGACACATTTTTGGCAAAAAAACGCCAAAAATCTAAAATTTTTTGAATATTTAAATTAAAAAACGTATATTTTTGGATCTGTAAACGATATTGATCTGAAATTTTTTGTATATTATTGGAAATTTTGTTGTCTAACTAACAAGAAAAAATTGAGTCCATTTGGTCCATTCCATAAAAATCTTTGTATTTGGGTGAAAAACAAAAAAATGGCACAAGTTTAAAAATTTTACATGTCGTAGGTACCCTACTTTGAGCCGCCACAGCGCCGTCCCTGGGTCATCTGCAGGGTTCATCTTCAAAACTTAAACTCGAATACTCCTTGGCTTCGCTCACGCCAAATTTTATCGGATCAGCCGTTTAGAAATGCCAGATTTATTTCCAAAAAATTTCCATTCTGCCCCACTGTGGCCTAATAATATAAATATTTAAATTTGTACATACAAATAACAAAAGTATGAAAAAAGGGAATTTGTTCCACAGTTCCATTCTACATACAAAAGTGTCATCACTGTTCTACAAATGTCACGTCACAACGTTATAAACATAGAAAAATATGTAGAACTGAGACTGAGACTAAGAAATATTACTCTCTCACATGTACAGGTTCTGTGTGAATTTGATACACTTGTATGAGTATTTTTATTTTTCCCAGCAGTTCGACGGGACAGTCCCGAACTAACCACTTGACATACCACTTGTGGTGGCCCCTAGCCACCCGACTACCCAGGTGACCAACCATTTTAACATGGGCTTGTCCTACGAGGAAGTCAATCGTCACTCTACAGTCTACAATGAGACTCTCAAGAGGTAGTCAAAAGTAGTCAATGGATGGTAATCTCCAAATGGGTTCTTGGGAGTCAGTCACATTACTAGCTCTTTTACTAGTTACTTTACTAGCTATTGATGTGTCCTAGGGGAAGTGAAGTGTCCCCAAGTAGCTTGTCCAATGGACAGGTATTGCAGTAGGGTTAAATAACCGGTCCGTCGAGGTATAATTCTAAAAACTTATGAAAAATAAAAGAGTTAAAAAAAAATACTTTTATTTCTAGATTAAATAAATATTGAAATACATAAATATTGTTGCTCATTTGTATCTCCAGTAAAATCAGACTTTTAAATTTGGAATTCATTAATACATATATGTATGAATCTGAAAGAATAGAATTTGTTATATATAGGAAATATTATTTTTTTCCGTAATCTTGCTAAAGTTTTTTGTTTTAACTCATCTCAAATAAATTCACTCTTCCAAATTGTAAATATTTCATATTTAAATTTTACAATTTTTTAATCAAATTAAAAATCATTTTTTTATTTTAAAATTTACACAACAAAATTTTTCTCAAGAACTGTCTTAAACAACTTATTAAAGTCAACTAACATAAAAATCAAATAATTTAAAAAGTGATAAAATAGTATAACTGTTCATTGTCTTTGCACTCAGACAAAACTGATCATGTTTGTTCTTTTTCTCTTCACTTTCAATTCTTAAGTTTATTCAAGTGTCTTCTCTCTCGTTTACTCAGGGACAGTAAAGTGACAACTGCCACTCTCTTGCTTACTTGGTGACCAGTAAAGTCGTGACTGTCTTCGCTTTCTGTTACAAAGTGTACATTCGTGACGAATGACCAAAAACATTCAAATAGGGTACAACCAGTTGGTTAAACTTTAGTGGAAAATAACAATTGTGTCTCCAATAGATGTGTAAAATATCTACATTCTGAAGTTCAATGGAAAAAAACAATTTTTAAGTGTCCCCGCACTTGTTTACCTAGGGTACAGTAAAGTGACGACTGTCTTCACTCTCGTTTACGAAGAGTACGTTGGTGACGAATAACCCAATATATAGAAATTAGGGTCAATATATAGAATAGAAATTAGGGTAAATGACTGTCTTTTACGTATGCATTGACTCTTTGTCGAACTACTAGGTTGTTTACATAAAATAACAAAAATATGAAAGTACAAAATGTATCCGAATACATCATACCCTACCACGTTGCGAGTAAGTAGCAATAAGTTATTTAGTATTTTTAATGTAGAAGTTGCATTCAAGAGATTGATGTTTGCTTAATTAATGAATGTACTGCTCATTATAACAATATATTGTAAAAATTTCGTATATATAAAATTTGTTGAGTCGAATTTTATAAATACCATATTCTTGTATAGCATGTACCGCTTACAAAAAAGTTCAATAGGCTAATTTATGGACGGATTACATCATTACATCGCGCAGATGTTACAAACTTTAAGACATAAACAAAATGCCGTTCCCATTAATGTGGTGTAGGGTGTATTTTGACTCCATTTGGGCTGTTTTGAAATTAACAATAATCGTTCATATCAAGCGTTAATTTTAGCATTAACACAATTCCTTTGGCAAAATAGCCCCTGCTGCTGCAATAAACATTGCTAAAAGTTATGTTTTCCCATAAAATTATTGAAAACATTTTCAGAAAAACAAATTTTTCAATCGTTTTTATTTTTTTTTATATTATTTTCAAGTGTCAATATTGGCTCAACCCAGTAAACACAAAGAGTTTATTTAAAATTAAGAATAATTTTTAATGACGATCTTTCTTACATTGGTCAACTGATATTGAATAAAAATGGCCAATTCAGACCATTATTTCATAAAACATAAAAATATAGTATCAAACAAAAATATAAAAACTTTTTAAACGATAGAGTTTGTGTTTGTTGGGTTATATATTTTTCAACTAATACATTCTCACGACTTAGGTTTTTGACAGCAGAGTTAGGTTTTGTCATACTCAGTTTCAGTTCTATGTATGTCTATGGTTATAAAATTCTATTTTGGTAAGCATTTTAATTGCTTTTCCTTAATCAAAAACGATCAACTGACACGTTTCCTTACGGTTACAGTACGTTGCGCTTGGGTAATTCTACCTTTAAACATCCTAAGGATATGAACTAAAAACTACCCTCCCCATATCTCACAGCGTCTGTCCTCTGTGTTAAGAGCGGCTGTGGGATAAATGACCATATTCGGTCGCCTAGCGATCGCTACCTCAATTTGGTCTGTTCCCTCAGTTAGGGCGGCTACCAAATCCCCCCTTCTTTTTGATGTCGGTCCGGGACTGTGGTTTGGGTTACCTAGGCAAAATAACTGTACCTCACTAGCGTTTGTTCCCTATGTTAAGGTCGGATGGAAGGTACAATCTGGTTCCGTCAGTCCGAATGTTTTTGGTCGAAACAAAATCTAGGGTGCGTCTGACTCAAATTGAGCGGAATCCTGGTCTGCGTCTGACTCCAGAGGAGCGGCAGTGTCTTTTGTGGTAGAGACAGCCCTATGTCCTTGGTCGAGGGTGCTAAAATCTCCAAGGGAAACGTGAGTACTCAGGTTGAAGCCACTGGTCTGCGACTGCGAACGGACAAGTACCCCAGGTCTGGTAGTCGAAGATGCTACTGGGGTAGACAAAACGGTCAAGTTTTTGACCAGACAGGACAGAGTAACCTCGGCCGACAGTAACGACAACCTCTCAGGTCTGAAAGATTTAAACCTTTATGAGACTGATGAGGAGGACGTGCGCATGGTGTCCTCTGAGCCGCAAAACACTGAGAAAAACGGAAAAATCCGGAGGCCCATGACCCTGTAAAAGGAGACCCCGCAAAGGGAGACCAACAAAGGACAGGACACGGAACAGGACGAACGGAAAAGGTATGCTAAATACTACTGTTGTGGAGGTGCCCCCTTGGGCATGTTCCCTGATGACAGACTCCATCTTGGTGTATTGCAATCCGGGGATAGATAGGTGCTACCAATACCTCTAGTCGGTCGGGACTATAAATTGGTGTTTAAAATTTACTGCCTGGCCTAGTCCTTGCATAAATTGAAAAGAGGTCTAACCAGAGAACCACATAATCTGGTACTACGGGTGGCCAGTTACCCGCAGGACTATGTCCTGGCTGGTCAGTTGGTTGTGGTTCCTTCGGGATCCACGTAGTGGCTGTGGTTTCAACCCACCTAAACCCCGGATAAAGGACTGATGTAAGGTAAAGTCAATATTTCAGGATAAGTTCGGTGCTGTTGCCGAAATAACAGATACCCCACAGGGAGTGACTGTGGGACTAAGCGTTGGAATTGAGTTGGTGTTAATTGTATATGGTACGGGATGAATGTGGGGTATACGGTCCTCACCCACCCGTTATCTAGAATAAATGTGTCGTATGTTTTTCTTTTATGAGTGTGTCGGGTAAATGAGAAGTGTGCTGGGTTGAATGATGATGAATGAAAAGTACAAATGATACCATTGAATTTTCCTTCCTTGACCAGATATATTCAGAGTAAACTCTGTTCATATCAGAATTACCACAGTGTGACACTGTGAGTAAGAACAAAGTCTCGGCTTATTTGATGGATTCGTACTTCGGTCTACCGATTACGTCCCTAGGTGCTGTTGCCGAATCAACAGAGACCATTCCATCTGCGTGGTTGTAAACGGAAGTGATGTTTTACATCTCGGAAGTTAAGCAACGGGGCAGCAATGGTCAGAGATTAGGTAGCTCAAGTACTCGAGCAAAGTGCTTGTACATTAGAGTGTCCCGAGGAATAGCTTTTTTAAGAATTTCATGTATGTATACCTATCAATCGATGCGCATTAATGTACTGAACCCGAGAACCCCTACCATCGATTGAAAATCCTAACCTCAGTATAATTTTTGAAAAATAAAATGTCTTCGATTTTTCCAAAACGGATGTCAAAAATTCCGTAATTTTCTGCTAATTACGGGAAAAATTATTTGAAAATTTTTGTAGAATATTTTTGGTCCACAATAAGATTTTTAGTGGGTTGGAGAGGAATATTATTTTCGTTTTTTATCAAAATGGGTGTCAAAAATATTTAAAAAATAGTTTGGCATTTGGTTTAGTCCATTTCAGAATTTTTTTAGGATTTGTTGTAATTTATGTGCCCCTTATAATACAATAAAAGTCGCTTTGTGGACCAGAAATCCACTAACAAAAATTTTAATTATTTTTCCAGCGACAAGCTCAAAATTACTGAATTTTTGACACCCATTTCGAAAAGATTGCACAAAATTATTTTTTAACATATTGTACTGAGATCATGATTTTCAATCGCAGGTAGGGAACTTAGGACCTTTTCTCATATGTAGTACATTAAGACACATTCATCCAAAAAAGTGGTCCACGGGACACCCTATTGCACATGGACCGGCTTTATCCATGTACAATTACCACCTGATTTCTTCATTGAAGATTGAGGAGGCGGTGGTGAGTCGTCACAAAGCTCATCCAGTGGTTGAAAAAGACCACCGTGAGATAGGCCAACATGGCAGGTACACACGTAAAGCATTTCGACATTCCTTGTTGTGGAGGTCAGGCCAGCCAAGACTAAGACGGAATCAAACCATAGCAGGCATGTGATCACATTTGAACATCTGGACCGAACGTCTCGGCGAATCTTGGCGTACAGCCATCATCATCAAAGAAGGCCACTTCGGGACCAAAGAGAGGTGATGACCATTGCGGCATGACAAAGTCTGCTAGCACAACACCCAAGGGACTCTCTGCATCTTCATCTTCTTGAGGTACAGCGACGGTTACCAAAGGTCCTGCAAGCAGGCCTAGTATAAAGCGACAAAGGTCAGGTGAAACGCAGGTGTCTGAGGGTAAGTGGTTGAAACCATCAACTAGCTTAACATCAGCACCTGAGCTGCAAGTAGCCATTATAGACCGTAGTCATCCCAATGGGAAAATGACTATGGACAGATGGCTACCCTGGGCTTTCTCAAAAACTGCATTCGAGGAGTTGGAGAACCCTAGCCCAACGCAAATATTGAAATCGTCCCATTGGACCAAGTACCTTTTCGTACAACGGAGGAAGTGTGGGTTCCTCCTCCTATTCTGGAGGACAAATCCATACTAATACTAATTAAGCGTCAGAATAAGGAACTTGGTACTGACGACTGGACGATTGAACGAGGACGCACGAGGGAGAAAGTAAGGATCTCTGGATCAAAACTTCGGTTGATCTTGCCCGCAAAGAAACGCAGTGAATCCAAGCGGCCTGAAGGTGGTACAGATTAATCTGCACCACTCCGAAGCAGCAACGGACGACTTGCTGCGCTTTATGGAGAAGGAAGTTATCCACGTGGCCTTAATCCAAGAACCCTGGCTTGCAGCCAGTAAAGTTCGAGATGTCCGGTCACGAAACTATGTGCTCCTTTCTCCAACCCCTAAAGGTAAAATAAGGAGCTGTATTTTGGTCAGTAAAGAAATTAAAGTTTACTTCTAATTACAGCTCTGGGGATTTAACCTTAGTTGCATTAGAGCGACAAGGGCTACCAACTCTAATTATATCATCTGCGTACCTACCTTACGACGAAGACAATCCTCACGTGCCGTACACACACTAGTAGAATGGTGCAAAACAAGGGGCCATGATCTTGTCATAGGATTTGATGCTAATGCCCATCATACTCTGTGGGAGAGCTCGGATATTAATGACAGGGGTGAGTGTTTACTTCAATACCTTCTAACTACTAAACTAAGTGTTTGCAATAGAGGTAATAGACCAACTTTTTTTCAATAGGATCAGGGAACAGGTCATTGATGTTACTTTGATAGGAACACTGACTCAATCAGAATTCTTGATTGGAGAGTATCACTCGAACGCTCATTCTCCGATCACCACAGAATAATCTTTACGATACAGCTTACGCTGGCTACGGAAAACCCCTTTAGAAATCCTAGGAAAACCGACTGGTTCAAATTCAGTAATCTGATTGATACCATACCACCTCCAGAAATGGATGGACTTCATGGTACACAAGACTTGGACGACTCAGTAGATTATCTATCCAGGACTTTAAGGAAAGCCTACTATGCTTCATGTAGGGAGCGGCAGGTAACTAGGAAATTCCGATACCTGCCGGAATTTCAACCATCAACCATGGTGGAATCCTAAACTAATACAGCTAAGGAAAGAATGTAGGAAACTATTTAATAAAGCGAAGAGGGATCAAAATCCGTTAAGCTGGGACGATTGAACTTTAAGGGAAGCCTACTATGCTTCATGTAGGGAGCGGCAGGTACCTAGGAAATTCCGATACCTGCCGGAATTTCAACCATGGTGGAATCCTCAACTAATACAGCTAAGGAAAGAATGTAGGAAACTATTTAATAAAGCGAAGAGGGATCAAAATCCGTTAAGCTGGGACGATTGAAATGAACTGTTATAAACGTACATAAACAAAAAGAAAATGTAGGCTCAGTGACTACTGGCTCTAATTATGAAGTTTAGTTTGTTGGGGATAAAGACTGCGGTAAGTCGCTTAATTTATTTATAAGTTACTTTTTGTAATAATTTTAATATTTTTTATAGAAATAAACGTTTGCGCCATAATTATTTAAAACTTTGGGGTTCTTTCTTGGGTGTTTGTTAAATTCGCTGTCCTCAACATATAGGATCAGGTCGCAGCCAGCGACAAATTTTATTTCGCATTCTGTGGTGCGGTTGTGTTCCATGTCTGCCGGAACAACCAAATTTATTTGAAATCTTGAGCGAATGTGTTCCAAGATGCCTGAACAAAGATAAGCCTTTATTTGATTTGTGGTTCTAAGCTGCCGGAACAAATAAAATATTTTGGATTTTTGATTTGTGGTTCCAACCTGCCGGAACATATTGAAATAATTGTGAAGTGGTTCTATATTTGCTGGAACAAAGTGTTTAAAATAATTGTGTGCATTTTTGTGGTTCCTTATATGTCGCAACGAGTAAAACTTTTATTGAGCTGAATTTGTGTGAAGTTAATTGCAGTCCTGCTGGAACAAATTATGATTGTGTTTTTTATTTGTGATAGATATTTTTTTCTACAGTGAATAACAATTAATTTGTGAAATTTTGTTAGCCCCAAGCCTGTCGGAACAAATTTATTTTTTGTGAAATATTTGGAGTGTGTTGCTGTTTAATATTTGTGATTTTGTTTGCACTTGGAAAACATTTGAGATTCATAATGCAACGGTCGCCAGCTAGAAAAACCTCTCGTTTGCAGACGGCAACGAGCCAAAATGTGAAAAGTTCCACGTCTGACGGAACTGAAAATTTAGCAAATGTTTCTCAAATGCCGTCGGTACAAAATGTCAGTTCTGTCGCCCCCGGAACAGCAACGAGTGCCTCCATAAGTGCCCCTAGAGGACCGACACCTGCCGTATCAACGCATAACATTTTAGTTCATCAATTGAAGAGCCCTTAAGTCTACCGCCGTTAGTGCCCGGTCCTAATGCGAGAACCCAGCCACCACAAGCTATATAATGATAATGAGAACCTTCAACGACAAATTGACATCCTGAAAGCTCAATTGGCAAACGCTCAACGTGCCTTAAGAGCAAATCAAAATTTCAATATGCCGAGTGTTACTGGACAAAATGCGTCATCCAAAGTATTAGCATGGTTGATCGCCGGAATCCAACGCCTTATTCCTATGTTAGTCAGTCAGACCAGTTGATGACATCTCAGCCTCTTTTTGTTTCCCCTACTACAGTGCCTATGCCGGTACTCCCGAGGACTGGCCAATGTTTTTGTCTGCCCTTGAACATTCGACAGCCGCATATTCGTACATTAATTTTGAAAATTGTTTGAGATTGCAGAAGGCTTTGAAAGGTGAAGCCAGAGAGTGCGTGAAGTCGTTGCTCATCCAACCAAATAATGTGCCAACAGTTATAGAGCAATTAAAGCTACAATATGGTCGCCCAGAGTTGCTTATTCGATGCCAATTGCAACATATGAAGGAAGTTCAGCCCATAGCAGAAAACGCGATCGATAAATTGGTGCCATATTCCATTAAGGTGAGAAATTTAGCAGCATTTGTGGAATCTGGCAATGGTCATAAACATTTGTCAAATCAAGCTCTGATGGAGGAGTTAGTCCAGCTTCCAATGAGTAAACGTTTGGATTGGGCCCAGTTTCCTTCAACTTTACCTCAGTTTCCGACTATTTTGGATTTTAGTACCTGGGTCCAGCTTGTTGCAAATTTGGTAAGAAGTGTGCAAATAAGTAGTTCAAGTGGCAGTGGATCTAGTAGTGATCCAAAACGAAAAGTGGTTTTATATGCATCTGATGGCCCAGAACGTCAGTTAAAATGTTTTTATTGTGTTGGCCCCCATAAAATTTTTGATTTAAGAAATTTTTAGAATTGAGTGTGCCTAATAGATGGAGTGAAGTGAAGAGATTGAAATTGTTTTTTTCGTGTCTCAGTGGTGGTCATTCAAGTAAAGATTGTCGCCATCAGAAAGAGTTTCAACAGTCGAGCCAGTTGTGTTTCCAGTGCTAGTGAAAAAAGTGATTTGTTGTTCAGAGTGCTCCCAGTGGTTCTTTATGGACCAAATTGTGCTATCGAAACTTATGCACTCCTAGATGAAGGTTCTTCGGTGACGATTATGGATAGCTCTTTAGTGAGACAGCTTGGTAATCCGGCACAATAAGCAGTCATGGTGGTGGATCTTCATGTGAGTGGTGTTAATAAGAAGAGGAAATATGCTTTGAAAAATGTGTATGGTGTCTCGAATTTGAAGTTGCCTAGTCAGAGTTTTAATGTGGATTTAGTAAAGAATTGTGGTGTTCCTTTATGCTCCTATGAATGTGTGGCTCCAAAGGTACTAATTGGTTTAGATCATTGCCATTTAGGATTGCCCGATGAAATAGTCCCTTTGGAAGATGCTGGTCCATATGCTGCCAATACGCCTCTTGGATGGGTTGTTTTTGGAAACGTGAAAGGAGTCGCCTTGGAACACAAACTTGTTTGCTGACAACACAGTTAGATAATTTGAATAATTTGATGGCAAGTTATTTTGAAACAGAAAATTTTGGTGTTAAGGCTCTACCAATAATTGAGTCAAGAGATGATTTGCGTGCACGAGAGATATTGAGAAGAGGGTTGCCAGAAGATTTGAGTCCACACTACTATAGTGTAATGATGACGTCCTGCCGGATAGCTATTCCATGGCCCATAATCGATTTTTTGGATTGGAAAGAAAAATGAAAAATAATGCGGATTTTGGTGTGGCTTATAAGAAAGTAATGAATAAATATTTGAAAAAGAATTATGTACGCAAATTGTCGCTGAGTGAAGTTAATACATTTCTTCCGAGAACGTGGTACTTGTCCCACTTTGGTGTCGTTAACCCTAATAAGCCAAGGAAAATTCGTTTGTTATTTGATGCAGCAGCAAAGGTGGAAGGTGTCTCATTGAATTCAAAGTTATTGAAAGGCCCTCAGCAGTACAAACCGTTGCCATCCATTTAGTTTAATTTTAGAGTCGGTTCCGTAGCTGTATGTGGAGAAATATTTCATCAAGTTGTTGTTGCTGAAAAGACAGGTGTTCGCAGAGGTTCTTGTGGCAAGATGATGATTGTGGTCCACCGGAAGTGTATGAGATGCTTGTGATGACGTCTGAGCCCCCTGTTCGCCCTGTATTGCCCATTATGTGAAGAAAACAAACGCAATGGAGTATCGAGATCGTTTCCCTAGAGCCGTGAAGTCAATTTTGGACCATCATTACGTGATTTTGTAGATAGTTTTGATAGCCCTTCAAAAGCCATTGAAATAGCCATACAAGTTGGAGAAATACATAAAGCTGCTGGGTTTGAAATGCGTAATTTTACATCGAATTCATCAGAGGTGGTTGTGGCTCTAGAAGGCAGTTTCTCAGTTTAAATGAGATGGACGGCTCAACTGAAAAGGTACTTGGTATGTTTTGGGATCCAAATGATGACGCATTCAAATTTGTTCTGAAATTCCATCGTGTGAATTCTGACGTCATCAGCGGTAAAAGGTGTCCCACAAAGCGTGAGTTGTTATGTGTAGTAATGCACAGTGGGGCAGAATGGAAATTTTTTGGAAATAAATCTGGCATTTCTAAACGGCTGCTCCGATCGGGATAAAATTTGGCGTGAGCGTAGCCAAGGAGTATTCGAGTTTAAGTTTTGAAGATGAACCCTGCAGATGCCCCAGGGACGGCGCTGTGGCGGCTCAAAGTAGGGTACCTACGACATGTAAAATTTTTAAACTCGTGCCATTTTTTTGTTTTTCACCCAAATACAAAGATTTTTATATTTTGTGAAAGCGCTCAACGAGATCTTGGACATACTACTTATCTCTTATAATATCCGAGTTATAGGCATTTAAAAATTTAGTGATACAAAATTTACCATACCTTGGTCCGCCTTTTTTTGAATACCGGGCGTAATTTTGGACCAAATGGACTTTCTTGTTAGTTAGACAACAAAATTTCCAATAATATACAAAAAATTTCAGATCAATATCATTTACTGATCCAAAAATATACGTTTTTTAATTTAAAAATTCAAAAAATTTTAGATTTTTGGCGTTTTTTTGCCAAAAATGTGTCTTAACTCTTTTATTAATAAAATAAAATTTTCTTTAAGAACATATAACAATTTTATAAAGGTATCTTTACGCAGAACGCTTTGGTGTAAAAAACTTGTCCTATTTTTTGAAAATGTTGCCACTGCGTCCTTCCGAATGTGACCTATTTTTTATCAAAACTTCAACTTTGGGCGACATGTTCTAAAATCCCAAAGCTGGGATCAGAAAACTGAAAGCACTTTTGGAAACCTCAATATGTTTTCTATTTACTCCAAAAGTATTTTCCCAGCCCTAAAAGAAATGTGGACCCTATGGTCAAAAAAGTAAAAATCCCATTTTTGGGATTTTCATTCCTATTTTTGGGAATTGCGGGATGCCCTTTGACCTTTTAAATTTTTACATTTTCTTATTTGAAATGACAAATTTAACAAGCGTTGAAAATTTCATTGAGTTTTGTTCATAAATAAAGATTTTGTTATATATTACATATTTAACTATGATTTATATCAAAATTTTAATAGGATCGCAGATAGCTACAACAATTTAGTCCATATTTATCCCTTAATATCATTTTTTAGTTAGATATGGAAATTCTCGACCCTTTACAAAAAAATTCAAGCCAATATCTCAATTACATTCAAAAATATGTTCATTTAAACCTGTGTCCTTTAATTTCATATTTTAGTATTAAGTATAACAGAACATATTTAAATCTTATATTTACCTATTTTCTATTTGTTTGCTTATCCTTATAATTGAAAGGTCCTATTATGCTTAAATTTTCAAAAATTTATAACTATTTTTTACCTAAATTTTTTCGACAGATCATTTCGTTCTGTTTCGTTTATGATCATGTAGGTAAAAATATACAGGTAATGATAATTTCGATTCATTCACTAATAAGAAATATCAATGACTGAATTACAGGTTATAGTAATATAGTCCTAAATGTTAATAGGTAGACAATTTGTAATTTTTTACTTTGAAATACCTGTATCGGAAATGACAAGAATTGGTATATAAGTAAACTTCTTAGATTTTAAGTACCATATTTATTAAAAAGCTACAATGAAGATTACATTAAAGTACGAAGAGTTGTATTCCGTTTTATGGAGTGTATCTTCAAAAGGGCCAGAAAGAATTGAAGACATTTCAAATTATATAAAAACTACATATAGTAGAAAAGTAGACAAAACAGGCATATCAAAAATTGAAAACTTTTTAAAACTTTTTGATGTAAAAAGTAAGTCTGTGGATGGAAATCAAAAGAAATTTCTATTAAAATTTTGTAGTTGGATGGAAACTACTACAGAAATCTCAACTTACAACACATCAACAGGAGCGCCTTGCAAGTCATACGAAGACTTATGTTCAAGGTCAAAAAAAAGAGGGTCACACAAAAACTTTTCTCAATCTCAAATGAGGAAATTGCTGATACATTTAACGAAATGCTGAAAAAGGAAAACCAACCTATGGATGTCGTACATATTGCAACTATTCTTCCTAATGCATCACCAAAACGACTTAAGCGAATTGTGGAAAGTATACCAACTCCAACATCACAATCAAATTTTACTGAAGAGGAAGCAATAGCGCTTATGTTGGAACTGGGTCTCAGTCGAAATAAGTACCAAATATTAAGGAAAGCTCTGCATGAAAAAGGACACAATATATTACCATCATAGAAGGCGATCTAGGAAAAAAACAAACTATCCTACCATCACCTATTGCTGTTAATGATGTGGAAGCTTGTATTGATATATCATCTTTGCTCGAAAACACAGGATCAAGAATTGTGTCAGACTTTTCAGAAGACCAACTAAGGAAAATTCATAACTGTGATGTTGTCTTTATATATAACTGGGGATGTGACGGTTTATCAGCACTTCCAGAATACAAACAAGCTTGTGGAAGTCGGACATTAGCAGACTACAAAAGTGTATTTATGTCATCATTAGTGCCATTACGAATTCGTTCATATTCCCTTAATCCATCATCGTCAAGCATCGGAAATTCATTTGAAGATATATATCAATACAACTCCGGGTTCAAAAAATTTTTGTAGACCCATTGGATTTGAACATATAAAGGAGTCAAAGAAAACAACAAAAGATTTAGTGGAATATTTAAAAGATGAAATAAATGCACTGGAGCCCATTTGCATAAAAATAAAGGAATTCTCTATTAACGTATCATATCAGCTAAGCTTAACAATGATTGATGGAAAGGTCAGCAATGCCATAACAGAAACTTCTTCCTTCTGGAGATGCTCAATATGTAATGAGAAAAAGTCGCAATTCTCAAATATAAACAAAAGCAGAAGTATTAATGAAGAAGACCTGTCTTTCGGAATTTCACCACTTCATGCCAGAATACGATTTTTGGATTACTTTTTACACATAGAATACGACCTCAAATATAGAAGTGTGCCAGAGAATCTTACTAAATCAACAAAAAATAATGAAGAATTGAAAGAACTGAGAGCTGCGGAAAAAAGCAGAATCCAAGAAGAATTTAAAGTTCAGATGGGATTAAACATCGACAAACCACTTTCAAGTTGCGGTAGTACAAATGACGGTAATACGGCGAGAAAGTTTTTTCGTGATTTTGAAATTACTTTAAAAATAACTGGAATCGACAAGGAGTTGCTTCGAAGAGTTAACACTATTTTAATGGCACTGAATAGTAAACATAAAATTAATGGAAATCGATTTGGGGAATATACATCTGAAATTTCTAAATTACTTGTATGTCTGTATCCATGGAGGGAACTAACACCAACAGTACACAAAGTATTGTGTCATGGTCAAATAATAATTGAATCGAATATTCTTCCACTTGGAAAGTTAACAGAAGAAGCCTAGGAAGCGAGGAATCGAGATTTTAAGCATGTTCAACTATTCAGCTAAAGAAAATGCTCCAGGCAATCACAGAATGAAGATATTTTTAATAGTTTACTTCTATCTTCTGATCCTGTTCTTTCAACTATGCGAAAAAGATGGATTTGTTATGAAACTCTATCATCTCAAAACAAGGAAGATTTAAAGGACTTATATTACCTTCTGGATATGTATACCGATATGACAGATTATTTGATAGAAAATAAGTAGTGTTAGGAATTAACTATATAAGTAGGTTGTAAGAATTAATTGTATTATGTTTAAGATAAACATTTCAAATAAAAAAAGCTATTATACTAACTGATGATATTGTATTAAATTGTGTTTTATATTTCGGTGGGCGGGAAAGGTGGTTTGTGTGGGGTGATTTAGGTGTTGTTGTGCGTGGCTCATAATAAAATTATAACTTTTTATTGTATATACAATGTTATAGTCTTTAATAAAATAATTAACTAAATAATTTTAAAAATTGTCCAAATATTTTATTCAACACCAAATGTATGTTCTGTCATACTTAATACTAAAATATGAAAAAGATGAAATTAAAGGACACAGGTTTAAATGAACATTTTTTTGAATGTAATTGATATATTGGCTTGAAATTTTTTGTAAAGGGTCGAAAATTTCCATATCTAACTAAAAAATGATATTAAGGGATAAATATGGACTAAATTGTTGTAGCTATCTGCGACCCTATTAAAATTTTGATATAAATCATAGTTTTAGAAATTAAACAAATATGTAATATATGACAAAATCTTTATTTATGAACAAAACTCAATGAAATTTTCAACGCTTGTTAAATTTGTCATTTAAAATAAGAAAATGCAAAAAAAAAAAAATTGAAAAGGTCAAAGCAATTCCCAAAAAAAGGAATGAAAATCCCAAAAATGGGATTTTTTACTTTTTTGCCCATAGGGTCCACATTTCTTTCAGGGCTGGGAAAATACTTTTGGAGTAAATAGAAAACATATTGAGGTTTCCAAAAGTGCTTTCAGTTTTCTGATCCCAGCTTTGGGATTTTAGAACATGTCGCCCAAAGTTGAAGTTTTGATAAAAAATAGGTCACATTCGGAAGGACGCAGTGGTACCTTACTTTGAGCCGCCAAAGCGCCGTCCCTGAGGCATCTGCAGGGTTCATCTTCAAAACTTAAACTCCTTGGCTACGCCCACGCCAAATTTTATCCCGATCGGATCAGCCGTTTAGAAATGCCAGATTTATTTCCAAAAAATTTCCATTCTGCCCCACTGTGCATTACTACACATAACAACTCACGCTTTGTGGGACACCTTTTACCGCTGATGACGTCAGACGTCATCACAAGCATCTCATACACTTCCGGTGGACCACAATCATCATCTTGCCACAAGAACCTCTGCGAACACCTGTCTTTTCAGCAACAACAACTTGATGAAATATTTCTCCACATACAGCTACGAAGAAGTAGGAGTATTCGAGTTTAAGTTTTGAAGATGAACCCTGCAGATGCCCCAGGGACGGCGTTGTGGCGGCTCAAAGTAGGGTACCTACGACATGTAAAATTTTTAAACTCGTGCCATTTTTTTGTTTTTCACCCAAATACAAAGATTTTTATATTTTGTGAAAGCGCTCAACGAGATCTTGGACATACTACTTATCTCTTATAATATCCGAGTTATAGGCATTTAAAAATTTAGTGATACAAAATTTACCATACCTTGGTCCGCCTTTTTTTGAATACCGGGCGTAATTTTGGACCAAATGGACTTTCTTGTTAGTTAGACAACAAAATTTCCAATAATATACAAAAAATTTCAGATCAATATCATTTACTGATCCAAAAATATACGTTTTTTAATTTAAAAATTCAAAAAATTTTAGATTTTTGGCGTTTTTTTGCCAAAAATGTGTCTTAACTCTTTTATTAATAAAATAAAATTTTCTTTAAGAACATATAACAATTTTATAAAGGTATCTTTACGCAGAACGCTTTGGTGTAAAAAACTTGTCCTATTTTTTGAAAATGTTGCCACTGCGTCCTTCCGAATGTGACCTATTTTTTATCAAAACTTCAACTTTGGGCGACATGTTCTAAAATCCCAAAGCTGGGATCAGAAAACTGAAAGCACTTTTGGAAACCTCAATATGTTTTCTATTTACTCCAAAAGTATTTTCCCAGCCCTAAAAGAAATGTGGACCCTATGGGCAAAAAAGTAAAAATCCCATTTTTGGGATTTTCATTCCTATTTTTGGGAATTGCGGGATGCCCTTTGACCTTTTCAATTTTTACATTTTCTTATTTGAAATGACAAATTTAACAAGCGTTGAAAATTTCATTGAGTTTTGTTCATAAATAAAGATTTTGTCATATATTACATATTTAACTATGATTTATATCAAAATTTTAATAGGGTCGCAGATAGCTACAACAATTTAGTCCATATTTATCCCTTAATATCATTTTTTAGTTAGATATGGAAATTCTCGACCCTTTACAAAAAAATTCAAGCCAAAAATTTCAAAATTTCTCAATTACATTCAAAAATATGTTCATTTAAACCTGTGTCCTTTAATTTCATATTTTAGTATTAAGTATGACAGAACATATTTAAATCTTATATTTACCTATTTTCTATTTGTTTGCTTATCCTTATAATTGAAAGGTCCTATTATGCTTAAATTTTCAAAAATTTATAACTATTTTTTACCTAAATTTTTTCGACAGATCATTTCGTTCTGTTTCGTTTATGATCTTGTAGGTAAAAATATACAGGTAATGATAATTTCGATTCATTCACTAATAAGAAATATCAATGACTGAATTACAGGTTATAGTAATATAGTCCTAAATGTTAATAGGTAGACAATTTGTAATTTTTTACTTTGAAATACCTGTATCGGAAATGACAAGAATTGGTATATAAGTAAACTTCTTAGATTTTAAGTACCATATTTATTAAAAAGCTACAATGAAGATTACATTAAAGTACGAAGAGTTGTATTCCGTTTTATGGAGTGTATCTTCAAAAGGGCCAGAAAGAATTGAAGACATTTCAAATTATATAAAAACTACATATAGTAGAAAAGTAGACAAAACAGGCATATCAAAAATTGAAAACTTTTTAAAACTTTTTGATGTAAAAAGTAGTCTGTGGATGGAAATCAAAAGAAATTTCTATTAAAATTTTGTAGTTGGATGGAAACTACTACAGAAATCTCAACTTACAACACATCAACAGGAGCGCCTTGCAAGTCATACGAAGACTTATGTTCAAGGTCAAAAAAAAAAAGAGGGTCACACAAAAACTTTTCTCAATCTCAAATGAGGAAATTGCTGATACATTTAACGAAATGCTGAAAAAGGAAAACCAACCTATGGATGTCGTACATATTGCAACTATTCTTCCTAATGCATCACCAAAACGACTTAAGCGAATTGTGGAAAGTATACCAACTCCAACATCACAATCAAATTTTACTGAAGAGGAAGCAATAGCGCTTATGTTGGAACTGGGTCTCAGTCGAAATAAGTACCAAATATTAAGGAAAGCTCTGCATGAAAAAGGACACAATATATTACCATCATAGAAGGCGATCTAGGAAAAAAACAAACTATCCTACCATCACCTATTGCTGTTAATGATGTGGAAGCTTGTATTGATATATCATCTTTGCTCGAAAACACAGGATCAAGAATTGTGTCAGACTTTTCAGAAGACCAACTAAGGAAAATTCATAACTGTGATGTTGTCTTTATATATAACTGGGGATGTGACGGTTTATCAGCACTTCCAGAATACAAACAAGCTTGTGGAAGTCGGACATTAGCAGACTACAAAAGTGTATTTATGTCATCATTAGTGCCATTACGAATTCGTTCATATTCCCTTAATCCATCATCGTCAAGCATCGGAAATTCATTTGAAGATATATATCAATACAACTCCGGGTTCAAAAAATTTTTGTAGACCCATTGGATTTGAACATATAAAGGAGTCAAAGAAAACAACAAAAGATTTAGTGGAATATTTAAAAGATGAAATAAATGCACTGGAGCCCATTTGCATAAAAATAAAGGAATTCTCTATTAACGTATCATATCAGCTAAGCTTAACAATGATTGATGGAAAGGTCAGCAATGCCATAACAGAAACTTCTTCCTTCTGGAGATGCTCAATATGTAATGAGAAAAAGTCGCAATTCTCAAATATAAACAAAAGCAGAAGTATTAATGAAGAAGACCTGTCTTTCGGAATTTCACCACTTCATGCCAGAATACGATTTTTGGATTACTTTTTACACATAGAATACGACCTCAAATATAGAAGTGTGCCAGAGAATCTTACTAAATCAACAAAAAATAATGAAGAATTGAAAGAACTGAGAGCTGCGGAAAAAAGCAGAATCCAAGAAGAATTTAAAGTTCAGATGGGATTAAACATCGACAAACCACTTTCAAGTTGCGGTAGTACAAATGACGGTAATACGGCGAGAAAGTTTTTTCGTGATTTTGAAATTACTTTAAAAATAACTGGAATCGACAAGGAGTTGCTTCGAAGAGTTAACACTATTTTAATGGCACTGAATAGTAAACATAAAATTAATGGAAATCGATTTGGGGAATATACATCTGAAATTTCTAAATTACTTGTATGTCTGTATCCATGGAGGGAACTAACACCAACAGTACACAAAGTATTGTGTCATGGTCAAATAATAATTGAATCGAATATTCTTCCACTTGGAGAGTTAACAGAAGAAGCCCAGGAAGCGAGGAATCGAGATTTTAAGCATGTTTAACTATTCAGCTCAAGAAAATGCTCCAGGCAATCACAGAATGAAGATATTTTTAATAGTTTACTTCTATCTTCTGATCCTGTTCTTTCAACTATGCGAAAAAGATGGATTTGTTATGAAACTCTATCATCTCAAAACAAGGAAGATTTAAAGGACTTATATTACCTTCTGGATATGTATACCGATATGACAGATTATTTGATAGAAAATAAGTAGTGTTAGGAATTAACTATATAAGTAGGTTGTAAGAATTAATTGTATTATGTTTAAGATAAACATTTCAAATAAAAAAAGCTATTATACTAACTGATGATATTGTATTAAATTGTGTTTTATATTTCGGTGGGCGGGAAAGGTGGTTTGTGTGGGGTGATTTAGGTGTTGTTGTGCGTGGCTCATAATAAAATTATAACTTTTTATTGTATATACAATGTTATAGTCTTTAATAAAATAATTAACTAAATAATTTTAAAAATTGTCCAAATATTTTATTCAACACCAAATGTATGTTCTGTCATACTTAATACTAAAATATGAAAAAGATGAAATTAAAGGACACAGGTTTAAATGAACATTTTTTTGAATGTAATTGATATATTGGCTTGAAATTTTTTTGGAAATGGTTTGCCCTGCATATTTTTTTGATGCCAGTGAAGATGCCTCCAGTGCAGTGGCCTATTGGAGATATACAACATCTGATGAACAAATAGGAGTGTCGTTTATATCTGCCAAGTCGAAATGTGCCCCATTGAAATGTATGTCCATTCCTAGATTAGAACTACAAGCCGCCGTTTTGAGAACCCGATTGATGGACACTATAATGAAGGAACACGATCTCAATGTTTCTCGTCGAATCTGTTGGAGTGACTCTACAACCGTGATTTGTGTGAGGAAGAACTACTCCCCAAATTTGTCATGCTGGTTAGTACAAATTTAGTTATAGATTTTAATCGTTTTTCTTCATTTCTCAGGCTTAAACGTACTATGGCTTGGGTTCTGAGATTTATTAATCGTTGCCGAAAATATGATAGATTTAATGGTTCGAGATGCCTGTCTGCTGTCTGTTAAGGGTTGCCGAAACTAGTCTGTGTCGTCTGTTCCAAGAAGAGTGTTTCGCCCTTGAAATAAACATTTTAAAATCTGGTGGTTCTTTAAAAAAGAAAATGATTAATTTTTCCCTTTCGCCTTATTTTGATGAAAATGGTTTACTTCGAGTGAGCGGTCGTATTGATGCTGCGAGTTGGTTGCCTTTAGATGCGAGGCACCCCATTATTTTGTCGCCCTGTCACCGCTTTGCACAACTATTTGTTGCCCATGTGGATAACAAAATGAGACATCATCATTTATTAAATTTGTCATTTATTTTATTATTTTTTATTTGATATGTTTGATTTATATTTATTGTTTGTGAGCTACCTAATGTTTACTTAAATTGTCTTATTTACCAATTGTATGAGATATTGTTGTTGTTTAGTTCATTTGTCTTATTTGTTTACGAACTAAACGCATTCTTTGTCCCTATATTCTACTGCAGTAGTTTCGTTCAGTTTATTTATTTGGAAATGAACTGTTGTAAAAGTACATAAACAAAAAGAAATTGTAGGCTCAGTGACTACTGGCTCTAATTATAATGTTTAGTTTGTTGGGGATAAATACTGCGGTAAGTCGCTTAATTTATTTAAAAGTTACTTTTTGTAATAATTTTAATATTTTTTATAGAAATAAACATTTGCACCCTTGTACCATAATTATTATAAACTTTGTGGTTCTTTCTTGGGTGTTTGTTAAATTCGCTATCCTCAACATATAGGCTCAGGTCGCAGCCAGCGACAATAACGTCTACGTAACGTGCTATCTATTCGTGGGCAGTATCATCCTTCAAGCCCTATAAATCTAGAGGGCCAGATCACCACCATCATGTTATGGCCAATTATGATATTTAGGAGCAGCCTGGAAACAGGGTATATTCCTATAGTATGGAGAGAGGTTACAGTGATGTTTATCCTCAAAGCGACAAAAGTAAATCATAATACCGCCAAAGACTATAAGCCGATCAGTGTGTCATCGTTTTTATTGAAAACATTGGAAAGATTGGTTGACATACATGTCATGAACATCATCTCTCCTGATAATTTCTGTAGGACACAACACGCATACTTGAAAGGGAGGTCGGTGGAGACATCCTTACATGACGTTGTCAGAACTATAGAGAAGGCACTTGACATAAAAAAATATGTTATAGCATCTTCTTTAAACATTGAGGGTGCGTTTGACAACGTGAACATATCCGCAATAGTCGATGCACTGGGTGACCTAGGTGTTGATCAGCGGATAAAAAATTGGACAGAAAACAAGCTTAAGAGCAGGGACGGCCATTAACTCTAATATGGGTATTGGCAAGACAAGGAATGTTGTGACAAGGGGCACACCACAAGGTGGTGTCATCTTTCCACTCCTGTGGAATCTTGTCGTAAATAAAATCCTTTTCAGACTCAGTAGGATGGGCTTCAAAGTAGTCGCATATGCTGACGAGGTTGTGCTTCTTATTCAAGGAAAATTTCTTCCCACAATAAGTGAACTCATGGAATCAGCCCTCAGCGTTCTACTATCATGGGCCAAGGAAAACGGTCTGGGTGTCAACCCGGCCAAAACTGAACTGGATCTTTCCGCCAGGAGATAAAAAATTCCATAATTCTTATCTCCGCGTTTGGATGGTACCATTCTGAATACCTCAAGCGAAGCCAAATATCTTGGCGTAATTTTAGACTCTCGTGGAAACGTAATGCTGAGAGTCGAATGAAGAAGGCATTATGTGCCTTCTTTATATGTAAGAAAACCTTTGGGAAAAGATGGGGTCTTAAACCATACATTGTGCACTGGATGTACACCTCGGTCATAACACCTATTTTGACCTACGGAGCTCTTGTTTGGTGAAGAGCGGTGGATATCAAGACTTATCTCACAAGGTACAAAGATTAGCATGTCTTGCAATCACTGGCTGTTTGAGATCCACCCTTCAGGCTAGTCTAGAGACTAAACATAACTCCCCTTGATATATACATCAAATGCATTTCTGCTAAATCTGCTCTACGACTTAAACAGTCGAACGGATTGAAGCACGACCCCATTGGTCATGGAACCATCCTATAAAGATAGACAGGCCAATCATGGAGCAGGAAACAGACTACATTCTATCTACACTAAATTTTAATAGGTCATTCAAGACCATAATACCTACAAGGGATGATTGGGCCGCGAATACTGTCCTAAGGGACGACGTGATTTCAATCAATACTGATGGCTCAAAGACAGAAAGGGGCACGGGATCAGGAATCTTCTCCGAAAAACTAAATCTTCTACTGTCTCTTTGACTACCTGACACCTGCACGGTCCTTCAGGCAAAGATATACATATGCCATCTATACAGCCGCGAGAAGAATCCGGGAACTAAATCTAGAAAATTCGACTATACATACATACTTGGACAGCCTTGCATCAATCAAGGCTCTTAACTCCAATGTTATTAAGTGGAAATGTCTTCTCAATTGCATTCAATCATTGGCACAACTGACACAACATCACGTTGAGTTAATATGGGTTCCAGGACATGAGGGCATCCGGGGAAATGAAATATCTGCTGAATGCTCAACCAAAGGGTCGTCCCTAGACTTAACCCTTTCTTTAAAAATATTAAAAAGGTAAAAAATGCCACTCGTAAAGAAAAAACTTCTTCAGCTTGCACGTGAACACATGTTTATAAAAAGCAATAGCAACATCTTGTTTTTTCGGATGAAAAAAAAATTTAATATAGAAGGTCCAGATCGATATAATTATGATTTTTGAAAGGAAGAGCTGTACCTGAGTCGTCTTTATAGCTGTGGGGGATGTGGGATGTAGTGTGGGGGCAATTTTGTATCATGAAACATGTGAGCTTAAATTTTTTCATCTGGACAGACAGTATGACACAAAAGAAGCCTAAATTAAAGGAATGAAATAGGCTTAGGCCGAAATTTCCTAGTCAATAATCAAAAGTCTTTATAATCTCGAATATTGGAAGTGATATCGAGTAACGGAGGATATGTTACCTACTAAATCTTTTTAAAACCTTGTGAAAATATTTATAAACATAAAAAGCTTTATGAAAAATGCATTTGTTGTTGTTTTTGTGAATTAATGATGATGAACCTATTCAAATGAGCCAAAAAACATTGTTCAAAAACGCATTGCTTTAGAAAAAAATTATTAAAAATATTTTATTAAGTATTGAACTAAATTTTGTCTCTCTAGTGATACATAAGAGAGAGGAGAATCCATGTGAATGCTGACAGCAGTAGGATTTACCATCTCCGATTTTAATGAAACTAACCACACATAATATATATTATAAGGTGGGTTGAAAATAAACGTTGAGTCAGTCACCCCATACGATTAATGATATGTTAATAACAATTCCAAAAATATAAAAAATATTTTTTTGGCACGCCTAGAAATAACGCCTTTTTGTTTTTTATATATAACGTCGCCATTTTAAGTCCGATCGTAACATATAATAAATCAATATTTATGGCTTGACTGTAGCTATATTTCACTCTTAGACAATTTTTTAATTCGACGTCATATAATGCACTTTCATGTTTTTACCATACAATTACATGTTTCTGTTTTACAATATTTTTGTACCTACGTGATTTGTTATTAATTAATAAAATTAAATGCTGAATAAAATTATCTTTCTTGTGTTAAGATTTGAAAAAGAATTTGAAAAATCAGTTTTTCATCAATAAATTGCTTAAAAACTAGTGGACAAATTTCAATATAAATGCTTTATTAAAAAAGAAATCACATTTTAGATATGCTCATAACTGGTATCATATGGTCGGCCATTCCCGACTAATATTTTATTTATAGACCTATCAAAATTTAGTGGAGGGATTTATGTTCATATAGGAGTTAGATATGCAGAATTTCATCATAATGTTAGTGTTTAAGAGGGAAATAACGGCATGCCACAATTAAGAGCTTCGATTTAATCCATTTTCAAACAACTTCGTCCTTTGGTAAAATGAAATATTTGAGCCTATTTTCATCAAATTATCTGGAAAATTGCGACTTGTGGTATGATTACAAGGTTTACATGGACTGACAGTAAGACGGACATAGCTAAACAACTATATTGCTGTAGGATATATGCAGTTATCTTTCTTCTATTTTGAAAGGAAGTAGGATCTGAAATGGTTTGTAACTGAAAAAATAAGAAGGATTTCAGTTTTATATAGTTCATTAAAAAAATGTTTTCGACTGTTTTTCCTGGCAAATTAATTGTTTGCCGTGAGAACGTTTGATAAATACTTGAACATTTTTAAATATCTATAAAATAGGTGTTTATGCATAAAAGTGAGCATTTTAAAAGCTAATAGTTAATATAATTCAATGTACTTTATTCCAGTATAGCCACAATTTCAGATTTTGGTGAAGGTTCCGAGATATCAGAAAAATTGAAAAATATGTTAAAATTTCATAAAAGTATAAACACATAACTACCCATAACTCTGAAACTACTTAAAGTCCAACATAATTTTTGATTCATATTAAAGCCAAAAATATTGTCTTTAAAATCGTGTAAACAGATTATTTTACTTCCAAAAGGTTAAAGGTAAATTTTCATAGTGCATAGTTCAATGTCAAATAGGTCAGACAGCCCCGTGTTAAAAATAATAAAAATACATGGTATGAAGATACCTAAACTATCTCCTATATTCATTTTTCGATGGAGACTCATGTAGTTCAGTATTTATTAACCAAAACGTAATTTAAACCCAGTTTTTCATACAAAATCGTATGAAAAATTAAACAAACAGAAAAAATACTAATTAGTATCAGTTTCAATTTATATGGTAAATTGTATCTCATTAACCACTGATCCGATTTAAATGAAATTTAAATCAAATTATTGAGGACGATCAGGCCTTACTGAAGGTATACTTTGTCATCATAATAGTCACAATAGAAGTTAACTCTTCGACTTCAAAAACTATTTTAAAGCTTCTATCATCTATAAAATTTAACTGACCATAAACTTTTCGTAATCTATACAATACAGTAAAGCTAGATCCATATTAGAATACTAATTAAATTTAAGGGTTTAACCCCCATTTTCACAATGTATAGTTATTTTTTAACTTTAAGATACATTGACAGTTCTCATACAAAAATTGTCTTAACTGGAAGAATAACTACCAGTTAAACGATAACTGGAGGTGGTGATATTGGGGGTAAGAGATATAATTTGAATAAAGTAGTGGACAAAAGTTAAACATTTAAACCAAAATAATGTTTAAATTTTATTAATGACTAAGTACTACCATTAAGTTTTATAATACCCGTAATGTCTACTATAAGAAAAATTTAACTTCAGCTAAATCGGTCCTTATTTGCAGATTTGTGAAGCTTTAATATATTTTGTATAATCGAAGTACTCTCATTTAACACCACGTACCTCATCTTGTATTTTAAGAAGGTGGTAACAAAGTAAATTTTCAGTAATGCTAAATTGTCCTTAATAATTTTCTTGTACATTTTATTTAAGTTGGTACTGCAGTTTAGGAGATAAATAGCATTTTCCATATAAATTTAAATTGATTCCACTTTGTATTTCTTTCTGTTTGTTTAATTTTTCATACGATTTTGTATAAAAAACTTGCTTTAAATTACGTTTTGGTTAATAACTCCTGAACTACACGAGTCTCCATCGAAAAAATTCAACTAAAATATAGAAGAGAATACAGGCATCCTCTTACCATGTATTTTTATAATTAACATGGGGCTGTCTGACCTATTTAACATGGAAAATTGACCTTTAACCTTTTGGAAGTAAAATATTTTATTTGCACGATTTTAAAGACAATCCCCCGTATTCATATTAATCGTTTATTTTAGGTTTATTACACATATTTTCCATATAAAATTCCTACAATAAACCATCATCAACTTTATTATGCTTTTATAAATATGGGGGAATATCTTTGGCTTTAAAACGAAATCAAAAATTATCCTGTACTTAAAGGAATTTCATAGTTATGGGCTTTTAGACAATTTTAACATAAATATTTTTAAATTTTCAAAGCGCGATATTTTTGGTCTGGAACGGGATTTTGATCAAATAGTCATTGATTTGAGGAACATTTTCAAACCATAATATGTGTGGGAAATTTTATTAAAATCGGAGATGGTAAATCCGAAAATAGCTGTTTTCTGTCCGTTTTGATATGGATTCTCCCATCATGTTATTATTTAAAATTTTAATATTACTAATTTATTTATTTTTTTATTTTATTTATTTATTTCATTTATTTGTAATAGAAAGCCTACAAAGGCCAAAATATTGATATTATACAGGAAATAACGCCTGAGATCATATAAAAAATATATACATATATAAATACTATAATATATAAATAAAATATACAAATCTACATATTTAAATACAAATTTAAATTCAAAATAGAAATACTTATAATAAGTCCCTTCTATAGGATATTCAGATTCTCATATCAATTTATCCTTCACTTGTCATATCAATTTTAAAAACATTGAGTTAAAAAAAGGTCCACTCAGCAACCGATTCCTTTAAATAGTAATTATGGAAAAAATTAAATTCCAGAATTAAAAAATTGTAACAGTTTTAGTTTAAAAACATTATTAGATTGGAAGAATGTGCGTAAATAATAGGGTAAAACATTCCACCACCTTGCAATGCGAACTTAAAAATATTTTTCCAAGAAAGACGAAGATATTCAACGAATTAATATTTGTGGGTTTCTTATAGATTGCGTAAACATAAAAGAGCAATACAAGGGAAGTGGTTTACAGTTTTTTTGAGAAATTAAACTCATTCCGGAGCTTATAAATAAGTTGACAATGATTGATATTATTGAACGCTTTAGAAAGATCTAGGGAAATTAGAACACTAAACTCATTATTATTCACATTATTTCTAATTTTATCAGTCAAACTTAAAAGCAGAGAGGTTGTGTTAAATCCACTACGAAATGCATATTGTTTCTCATAGATACAATTTAAAACTAGTTCTAGCATTTGACTTCGGATAACGTGTTCAACAACTTTAGATAATGCTGAAGGAATAGATATAGGCCGAAAATCTTCCGGTCCATGAACTACCACAGACTTAGGTAAAGGTACAACCCTCGCCATTTTCCAACATTTAGGAAAAGTAGAAGTTGTTAAAATAGAGTTAATCAAATTAAGTATATAATTAGATATACATATAAGGATAAACTAATTTAACAAATCTAATAGAAATATTGTTAGTACCAACCGAATTAGATTTAACTTTATTCAACGCTCTATTAGTTCCATTTCATCAATACAACGAAATGAAAAAGAATCAATCGAATTATCAAAGTTCGTTAAGTCAATATTAGAATTTGTACTGTTACCCGAAACAAAGAAATCATTTAATTCATTAATATCACCCTCATATGTCATTGAATCAATCCCAACACAGCCAGCACCCCTAAGAACCGTCCAAGGAGCAGATGAATCAAGCCCCCAAAAAACTTTAGAAAAATGTAACCTCTGTACTCTACGAAATCAAATATTGATAAATTAGGTAGGTAGGTCGATAGGAGGATGTATACTACATCAAATCCGAAGAAATACACCTAGGCAACTATCGGGCCTGTTGTGCGCTCCTTATCATGAAAAAAAAAAACTGAAAAAATTATTTTTCAGTGTTCAGAAACTCAGTTTCCTGAGTTGGTTCTATCCACTGTTTCATTATTCCAAGAGGCCTTATGGGATTCTCTCACCCATATTTTTAGTTCAGCTTTTGTTGCGTCGAATGGTTTTGTGTTTGTCAGGTTAACTGCCTCGAGCTCCCTTCCCTTTAAAGCTATTACATTCGCCCTTTCGTTACCGACTACTCCCGAGTGGGCTGGTACCCATATAATATGAACCTTACCTCTGGGAGAGTATTCAGTTAAAGCCTTCTTACAATCCAATACGGTCTTAGATTTAGTTCTATCGCCTGATATCGCCCTAATTGCCTTCTGGCTGTAGGTAAATATGTTAAGCGCTGTGGGCGTCATATTTATTTTAATCCAATTTACGCATTCCGTTATTGCTCGTACTTCTGCCTGGAAGCTTGTGTTATGATTTGGTAAACGGTGGTATATTTCTGTTTCTGGGTCTTCAATATAGAAACCCAGCCCCACTTTGTCCCCCAATTTAGAGCCATCCGTGTAACAACGGATTCCTAATGGTATTTGCTCTAATGTTCCGCTTGACCAAGACATTCTATCTGGGATCAGCGTTTCAAAGTTTCCGACATATTCTGTGTCTGGTATACGATCAGGCACGTCCGATGATTGTGTATAACCTTCCAATGTGTCCAGTATACATTAATGACGTGTCCTATAACCGCTTTTGGTCAGTTCGCCTAAAGTAAAGAGCCGTTCGGCTGTAAACGCCGCCTCATATCTTAAATATGTTTCAATGGGTGGAATATCTAGCAACGTTTCCAGAGCCTTGGTTGAAGTAGTACACATGGCACCACTTATACCCAAGCAGCATGTACGCTGAACTCCTGTAGTAGTTTGATATTGCACTTTTTGTCTAAAGCAGTCCACCAGATTATTAAGCATAAGCTAGAATTGGTCTAATTACACTTGTATAAAGCCAATTTGTCATAGTAGGACTAAGACCCCATTTCATGCCTATAGTTCTCCTACATATCGCCCAGCACCGATGTGCCTTGTTGATCCTATCCTCTATGTGGTACCTCCATTTTAATTTCCGGTCGAGGATTACACCTAAGTACTTAACTTTGTCTGTCACTGGTATCTTCTTGCCCAGGAAGCAAGGTTCAGTATACGTAGAAATTTTTGTCTTTCTTGTGAAAAGACAGATTTCCGTTTTTGCCGGGTTAACATTAAGGCCTCTCGGTTGAGCCCAGCTGAAGGCCGTGTTCAGAGCCTCCTCAGCTCTTCTACACAAGTAATTTGGATCCTTTCCCTTTAAAACTATTACGACATCGTCTGCATAGCAAACAGGTCTAAGTCCTTTCTCAGTTAGGGTCCTTAGGAGGCTATTAATCGTGGTAACCCAGAGTAAAGGTGACAAAATGCCACCCTGTGGTATACCGCGAAATACCTTTTTCCTGATAGTTATATCGTACATCTCGCAGCTTATCCATCTGTTCCTTAGCATGTGGTTGATCCAGTTAGGGAGCACCCGGTCAACATAAAACTGGTCTAGGGATTGGATAAGAGTATCAGTGTGCACGTTATTGAAGGTGCCTTCAATGTCAATGCATACCGCCAGTGTATACAGTTTGCTATCAAAGGATGAACCTATGTAGTGGACAACTTCGTTTAAAGCGGTTTCCACCGATCGTCCCTTTACATAAGCATGCTGCTTAAATTTTAGGTCTTCGTCGGGTATACTGCTTTTCACCATAATATCAACTATCCGTTCCAAAGTTTTAAGTAGGAAGGACGTAAGACTTATCGGTCGATAAGACTTAGTTGTCGAATAGCTAGGTTTCCCTGGTTTAGGTATAAATATTACTCTTGCATCCTGCCATTTAATGGGGGTATATGTGAATTTCAAGCATGCAGTGAATATCTGTGACAGATGTACGGAAACCAGTCCCGCCTCCATCTGTAAGAGTGCCGGGAAAATGCCATCCGGCCCTGCAGCTTTATAGGGAGCTAAGCTCTTGATTGCCCCTTTAACCATATCAGATGTAATTACAATTTCCGTGTTAGCCTCCCCTTCCTCCAATATCGGTTCATCTATGTTATTCGGTATACCGGGTGGAAAATGAGAGTCCATTAGGAGTTTCATTGTCTCCTCCATATCCTCCAGCCTCCTGCCCGTATCATCGACCATAGATTCAGGTTGGACATGAGTTTTGGATAGGAATTTTTTTATCTTCGATACGTCATTTACGCAATCTACCTGTTCACAGAAAAGTTTCCAGGAGTCTCGTTTGGCTTTTCGAACGATTTTCTTATATTCACCAAGTTTACTACGATACTAATCCCAGTATACTACGGTCTTTTTACGCCGTGCCCGGTTAAATAGTTTGCGAAGAGTCTTACTAAGATTCCGGATCTCCCCGGTTACCCAGGGTTTCTCCTGGGCAGATCTCCGCTCTCGCAGAGGGCAGCTGTCCTCGAACGATTCAACCAAGGCACTTGTGAGCATTTCTGCTTTGGCGTCTATGTCCTCTTTGTTTCGACATTGAAAAGTGTTCTGACATAAACGGTTCTTTAGTAAGGAACCGAACATTGTCCAATTAGTTTTAGACTTATTCCGAAACTTTATCGGCTTTGGTGGCGGCCGTAGTATTTTGAATCTTATGTACCGATGGTCAGAAAAGGAGTGCTCGTCCGAAACTCTCCAATCCTGAATTTCGTTTATAAGCTCTTCTGAACATATAGTTATATCTAATACTTCTTCTCTGATTCTATTGACTAAGGTAGCTTTATTACCTAAGTTCGATGTGATCAAGTCTTTAGTATTAAGGAAATCCATAAGGGCTTGTCCCCTTCGATTGGTGTTTGTACTACCCCAAGCTACATGGTGGGAGTTGGCATCACAAACTATTACAATTTTTTTATTTTGACTTTGTGCCTCTTCGACAAGTTTCATCAGCTCCGACGTTGGTGGTAGTGTCGGAGAATCGAAAGGCAGGTAAACAAGGTATATGTTGCCACAATCCTGTTGAGAGAAGAAAACATAAGTTCTTGTTCTCGGTCGAGACGCTTTATCAGCGTAGAAAAGTTGGAAATTTACGTGATTTAATCCAGAAACCTTGTTGCGAATCGTCCAAGGTTCCTGGATTAAAGCTATATGTATCTTACCTGTGTTAATTTTAGCCATCAGAGCATTGGTAGCAGTCTCGCTCCGATGGAGATTTATTTTTATAACATCAACCATTGTCATCCATTTAAACTGTCTTCCAGCGAGTTAGTGATCACATACCCGCTCGTTAGATTTGACTCCTCCGGGTAACCTGAAGTGGCTATTGATGCAGTGGGTACCATTGATGGCACTGCGGTGTCCTTATCAGGCATAGGAAGAGCAGTCTTTTTAATAGACTTTTTCCCAATTTTGGACAGCACTGCTGTTCTGTCTTCTGGCGAGTGAGTGATTTCCTCCTCGCTTTTAGGATTTGATTCCTCAAAATTACCAGTACTTGCTAATGATGCTTTGAGTACCGTCTTAGGTGTTTTAGTGTCCTTATCGGGGCCGGTTTTGACATCCCTTTCAATCGGCACCTCCCCAATTTTGGAAAGGGCAGCTGCACCTTCTTTTGGTGAGTTAGTGGTATCTTCCTCGATTTTAGGATTTGACTCCTTAACGTTATCAGTAGTTGCTACTGATGCTGTGGTCTTAGGTATTTTAGTGTCCTTTTCGAGGCTTGTTGTAACAGCCTTTCCAATCGACACCTTCCCAATTTTGAATATGACAGCTTTAGAGGCGAAGTAAGCCCTACCTTTATTCTTGGCAAGCCATAGATTTCTGGTCGATACCTATTACAAATAAAGTTCCCTCAGGTTCTTCTTTTCTGTAAAAGACGTCCCATTTTACCACGGCCAACTCAGCAGTTTGACCACCAAGAATTTCCAGTATACGTTCATTAGCCAGTTTACTGCCCCATCCTTTTATGTAGACAGTGGACTTTAAGAGCACCGGAAGATCGCTCTTCTTTGCCAGTCCCAGATTAGCGCCGTCCCAGGGAGCAGGGATACTTTCCACCAAGTTCTTTAGGGTGCTCACACATTGGTGAGATGCCAACCTCATCAACATCACGCCCATTCTGAACTCGCAGCTCACGCTCTCTATTGGTTGTTGGCCCTTTGAAGCGATTGCGTGGTCCACTATCTTATTGTTCACCAGATCTTCTACCTTACTCTGTTGGTCTATTGGAATTTTGCCTGTCGGATTACCGGCATCGTAAACTGCATAACAGAGATCGTCCCGGTGTCTTCTTTTGGCAACTTTGGCGTAAGATGGCGGCTCGTTTCCTTTTCCACTGTCTAGCCTATCTTTCCTCGCTTTTCGGGGTTTCTTTTGAGATACCCTTACCTTCGAGGTTGAATTCGCCGACGTGGTCATCTTCGGGATATCTATCTTGGCGTTGTCACCCTTACTCGCAGGATTCTGACTTGAGGTTCCTTTGAGTGAAGTATGGCTTGGCTTCACTGTGTATTAAAAGACGGGAAGCTCTTTTTCTTCTTAGGTTTATTCTCAGTTGTCAACTCTTCGGGAGACCTGATCCTCTTTGCCTCAGATCTTGTGAGAGAGTCCGATTTTTCCTTTGGAGTGTCGTTGGATTGACTAACTATGATTTCCTGAAGCAACTTTTTCAGCTTCCTCCTCTGTGCTCCAGATAGTCTTTTCTTAGTAATAGGTAGTTTAGCTATGCTATCACTCACCTGTTTCACCATTTGCCCTACTTCATCCTTTTTGGGATTTGCTATAATGGTGTTGTTATTATCTTCTGAGGATTCAGAGTCGGAACCCTCTCCAAGTACATCCTTCTCTTTCACCCCTATGTTTTTGCTAATGGCATGCTGTACACTTGGCGCATTGTCCGCCACGGAGGCCAAGGTACCCACCTCCGTAGTAGTATTTTGCTCACGATTGCAGGATGACGACGACACGTGACTCGCGAGTGGATCAACACTTGCCGCCGGTACTGGGTTATTTAGGCCCTGCACCGTAACTTTCATCTTTTTATTTTTATTTTCCATGTTGTTTTTTTCCAGTTTTTGGTCCGCGGGGAATATAATATTCCCAGGTGGTGGACAATCTGCCCTCCCTCAGCTTGATTCAAACTAAAACTGGGGGAGGAAAGATGGTCCATCACCACCCCCTATCCGCCACCCGGGGACGCGCTCGGTAGGAAAAACGGGAAAACTCCCCCGAGATTGATAAATTAAGAAAGATAATTAATTACAATTGCAAATAAATACAAAATTATACATTTATAATTACGTATTTCATACATGTGTAGTGGTGTGGGGTTTCGTTTGTTTTGTTTTAGGAACAAAACAAAAGAACAAATAAACAAATAGGAACAGAGTGGCCAGATTGCCAGCGGCGCTGGTATGCCCGCGTATTGCGCAGCTAAAGCTCTCCGGGTGGGGTGGTTCTTGCCGGCAATCTGTACCATTAACACACACTGACACAAAATTCATACCAGCATTTGGGGTATTTACTATTAAAAGGGGCCAAAAGTAGTCCTGCAACTCCCTACGGTGATACCTATACACAATATGGCCCTCCCTCTCGAGGATTTAACCTCGCTTTGACGTCATCTTCCTCGACGTCCCTAGATCTTCCCTGCAAACATTCAGTCACCCTACTTACCGCCGATTATGATGGGTGGTGATGGACCATCTGTCCTCTCCCAGCTTTAGTTTCACTTAAGCTGAGGGAGGGCAGATTGTCCACCATCTGGGAATATTATATTCCCCGCGGACCAAAAAACTGGAAAAAACAAATATGGAAAATAAAAATTTAAAGATATAAGTTACGGTGCAGGGCCTAAATAACCCAGTACCGGCGGCAAGTGTTGATCTACTCGCGAGTCACGTGTCGTCGTCATCCTGCAATCGTGAGCAGAATACTACTACGGAGGTGGGTACCTTGGCCTCCGTGGCGGACAATGCGTCAAGTGTACAGCATGCCGCTGGCAAAAATATAGGGGTGAAAGAGAAGGATGTACTCGGAGAGAGCTCTAAGCTACCTCAGCCTTTAAATATAGGTGAGGGTTCCGACTCTGAATCCTCAGATGATAATAATAATAATACCATTATAGCAAATCCCAAAAAGGATGAAGTAGAGCAAATGGTGAAAGAGGTGAGTGATAGCATAGCTAAACTACCTATTACTAAGAAAAGACTTTCTGGAGCACAGAGGAGGAAGTTGAAAAAGATGCTTCAGGAAATCATAGTTAGTCAATCCCACGACACTCCAAAGGAAAAATCGGACTCTCTCACAAGATCTGAGGCAAAAAGGATCAGGTCTCCCGAGGAGTTGACAACTGAGAATAAACCTAAGAAGAAAAAGAGCTCCCCGTCTTCTAATACACAGTCGAAGCCAAGCCATACTTCACTCAAAGGAATCTCAAGTGAGAATCCTGCGAGTAAGGGTGACAACGCCAAGCCAGATATTCCGAAGACGAGCACGTCGGCGAAATCAACCTCGAAGGTAAGGGTGTCTCAAAAGAACGCCCGAAAAACGAGGAAGGAGAAGCTAGACGGAGGAAAAGGAAAAGAGCCGATATCTTACGCCAAAGTTGCCAGAAGAAGACACCGGGACGATCTCTGCTATGCAGTTTACGATTCCGGTAATCCGACAGGCAACGAGTTCAGCATGGTCGTGATGTTGATGAGGTTGGCATCTCACCAATGTGTTAGCACCCTAAAGAACTTGGTGGAAAGTATCCCTCCTCCCTGGGACGGCGCTAGGCTGGGACTGGCAAAGAAGAGCGAGCTTCCGGTGCTCTTTAAGTCCACTGTCTACATAAAAGGATGGGGCAGTAAACTGGCCCATCCTTTTATGTAGACAGGAAAGAAGAACCTGAGCGAACTTTATTTGTATGTATGGCTAGTCTTGCCAAGAATAAAGGTAATGTTTACTTCGCCTCTAAAGCTGTCATATTCAAAATTGGGAAGGTGCCGATTGGAAAGGCTGTTACAACAAGCCTCGAAAAGGACACTAAAAAACCTAAGACCACAGCATCAGTATCCACTACTGATAACGTTGAGGAGTCAAATCCTAAAATCGAGGAAGTTACCATTAACTCGCCAGAAGAAAGTGTAGTTGCCCTTTTCCAAAATTGGGAAGGCGCCAATTGAAAGGGCTGTCAAAACCGGACCCGACAAGGACACTAAAACACCTAAGACAGTATCCAAAGCATCATTAGCAAGTACTGGAAATGTTGAGGAGTCAAATCCTAAAAGCGAGGAGAAAATCACTCACCCTCCAGAAGACAGAACAGCAGTGCTCTCCAGAGTTGGGAATGTGTCGATTAAAAATACTGCTACTCCTATGCCTGATAAGGACACCGCAGTGCCATCAACAGTACCCACTGCATTAATAGCCTGAACCCGGAGGAGTTAAATCCAAGGAGCGAGGAGGTGATCACCAACTCGCTGGAAGACAGTTTAATGGATGACAATGATTGAGGTTATCCAAATAAACATCCATCGGAGCGAGACAGCTACCAACGCTCTGATGGCTAAAATTAACACAGGTAATATACATATATCCAGGAACCTTGGACGATTCGCAACAAGGTTTCTGGATTAAATCACGTAAATTTTCCTTGCATCTGTTTACCTGCCCTTCGATTCTCCGACACTGCCACCAACGTCGGATCTGATGAAACTGGTTGAAGAGGCACAAAGGAAAAATAAGAGAATTGTAATAGGTTGTGATGCCAACTCCCACCATGTAGCTTGGGGTAGTACAAACACCAATCGAAGGGGACAAGCCCTCATGGATATCCTTAATACTAAAGACTTGATAACATTGAACTTCGATAATAAAGCTACCTTCGTCAATAGAATCAGAGAAGAAGTAAAGAAAAGTTAGATATAACTATATGTTCAGAAAAGCTTATAAACGAAATTCAGGATTGGAGAGTTTCGGACGAGCACTCCTTTTCTGACCATCGGTACATAAGATTCAAAATACTAAGGCCACCACCAAAGCCGATAAAGTTTCGGAATAAGTCTAAAACTAATTGGACAATGTTCGGGACCTTACTAAAGAACCGTTTAGGTCAGGACACTTTTCAATGTCAACATAAAGAGGATATAGATGCCAAAGTGGAAACGTTTACAAGTACCCTGGTTGAATCGTTCGAGGACAGCTGCCCTCTGCGAGAGCGGAGATCTGCCCAGGAGAAACCCTGTTTAACTGGGGAGATCCGGAACCTTGGGAAGACTCTTCGCAAACTATTCAACCGGGCACGGCGTAAAAAGACCGCAGTATACTGGGATGAGTATCGTAATAAACTTGGTGAATATAAGAAAATCGTTCGAAAAGCCAAACGAGACTCCTGGAAACTTTTCTGTGAACAGGTAGATTGCGTAAATGGCGTATCGAAGATAAAAAAATTCTTATCCAAAACTCATGTTCAGCCGGAATCTATGATCGATGACACAGGCAGGAAGCTGGAGGATATGGAGGATATGGAGGAGACAATGAAACTCCTAATGGACTCTCATTTCCCACCCGATATAACACGGAAATAGTTATTACATCTGACATGGTTAAAGGGGCAATCAAGAGCTTTGCTCCCTATAAAGCTGCAGGGCCGGATGGCATTTTCCCGGCACTTTTGCAGATGGTGGCGGGACTGGTTTCAGTACATCTGTCACAGATATTCATGTTTATAATTTGCATATACGCCAATTAAATGGCAGGATGCAAGAGTAATATTTATACCCAAACCAGGGAAACCTAGCTATACGATATCAAAGTCCTATCGACCGATAAGTCTTACGTCCTTTCTACTTAAAACCTTGGAACGGATAGTCGATAGCATGGTTAAAAGCAGTATACCATACAAAGACCTTAAATATAAGCAGCATGCTTATGTAAAGGGACTATCGGTGGAAACCGCTTTAAACGAAGTCGTCCACTACATAGATGAATCTTTCGATAGCAAACTGTATATACTGGCGGTATGCATTGACATCGAAGACGCTTTCAATAACGTGCACACTGATACCCTTGTCCAATCCTTAGACCAGTTTTAAGTTGACCGGGTGCTCCGTAACTGCATCAACTACATGCTAAGGAACAGATGGATAAGCTACGAGACGAGAACTATAGACGAGAACTACTATAGGGAGTTCAGCGTACATGCTGCTTGGGTATAAGTGGTGCAATGTGTACTGCTTCAACCAAGCCTCTGGAAACGTTGCTAGATATTCCACCCATTGAAACATATTTAAGATATGAGTCGGAGATTACAGCCGAACGACTCTTTACTTTTGGCGAACTGGCCAAAAATGGTTATAGGACACGTCATCAATGTATACTGGACACATTGGAAGGTTATACACATTCATCGGACGTGCCTGATCGTATACCAGACACAGAATATGTCGGAAACTTTGACACGCTAATCCCAGATAGAATGTCTTGGTCAAGCGGAACATTGCAGCAAATACCAGTAGGAATCCGTTGCTACACGGATGGCTCTAAATTAGGGGACAAAGTGGGCCTGGGGTTCTATATTGTAGACCCAGAAACAGAAATATTCCACCGTTTACCAAATCATAACACAAGCTTCCAGGCAGAAGTACGAGCAATAACGGAATGCGTTAATTGGATTAGAATAAATATGGCGCCCACAGCGTTTAATATATTTACCGACAGCCAGAAGGCAATTAGGGCGATATCAGGCGATAGAACTAAATCTAAGACCGTATTGGATTGTAAGAAAGCTTTAACTGAATACTCTCCCAGAGGTAAGGTTTACATCATATGGGTACCAGGCCACCCTGGAGTAGTCGGCAACGAAAGGGCGAATGTAATAGCTTTAAAGGGAAGGGAGCTCGATGTAGTTAACCTGACAAACACAAAACCATTCGACACAACAAAAGCTGAATTAAAAATATGGATGAGAGAATCCCATAAGGCCTCTTGGAATAATGAAACGCTGGATAGAACCACAAAGATTCTATGGGGTGACCCTGATGAGAGCAAGACGAGAAATCTCCACAAAATGAGCAAGTCTGAGGTTAGTATGATGGTACGTATTCTGAGTGGACACACAGGATTACGTGCACATCTATACAAAATTGGACGTGCGGATTTAGAGGAATGTTGAGCATGTGGAGAGGACAGTGAAACTCTGGAGCACTTTCTTTGCCACTGCGAGGCATTCGTCGAAGTTAGATCCAAGTATCTTGGAAGTGATTTTATTCCGGAAATAACATTCTTAACCAACACTGATTGGAATATTCTTAGGAATTACGTCCAGGAAACTGAGTTTCTGAACATGGAAAAATAATACATTCAGTGTAATACACCTAGTGGCCTAGGTGTATTTCTTCGGATTTGATGTAGTATACATCCTCCTATCAATCTAACCTAATCTAACCTACCGCCGATTATTAAAAATTTACCACACCATATTAATGTTAAAATATTTTTTTGTTTATTAAAAAATGAACAATGTTTCATCGAAATTAAGTTTTAGGTTTAGCAAAAAATTCAATTTAAAGTATTTAAACAAATTTAATTTTAAATCTTAGATTTTAGTTTTAAATTTTAACAAATTTTTAGATTTAAGATTTTCACCAAGTGCCCCTTGACATTTTCATTTAAAACTAAAATTCTACACTAATAGAAATAAGAGTGTTAGGTTATAAATTTTTCTAAAACAGAATCCTAATAAACATAAACATAAGACAATTCATAATATTCTTTTAGAAATTTTTTTTTACTAACTTTAAAATAATTAAAACTAATGTTTCTTTTCCCTACAGGTTCTTTAGACTCCAAATGTCCTTGAGAAGGACGAACTGAAGGGACGAAAACACCATTTAGAAGCCAAATTCAGTGGAATTCATGGGAATTGACAAGTATTGTAGTGAAATATTTAACATTTAAGTAATATTATTTGAATCCCTACTAAAGTCTTTCGAACTTTTTTTTTCAGGTGGCAACGACTACAACAACAACAATAGAGAAGATAAATGAGAGCAGTGAAGATAAATGAGAACAGATAAGCAGACAATCCGGGTGAGTGAAACGTTAAAATCGTAGAATAAATTAGCAAGTATGTTAAGTGGACTGGACAGCTAGCTTAGGTATTTTCTGTCGGGCTCCATAGGAACCATATCTTTTTATAATAAGTCCAGAATTCGGTAGTAATAAGAAAAACTATGAAACAAGGTCCTAAACTACTTGTTATTACTACTGAATTCAAATGAATTGTGTTTAGTATAGTTATTGATTATATCCCGGACAAAACTGACGATTCTGTACTATCAATCATTTATATCTCAGCCAGTGACAATCTGCTTACGAAATGAACAACTACATGTTGGTCTTCCAATATGTATTGTCCCAATTGTTTCCTTTGGTATCGGCTCGCTGTAAGATCGGACTCAGAATTGTGTTATTGCCCTAGGTGACTAATAACCCTTACGCTTTTAATGGCACGGTACCGGAAGGCTTTGATGGGGTTGCACCTTCTAATAGGGTAATGACCGGCTACACATGTAATCAGCTAAAAAACGTTGGCCTTAAGTCGATCCAAACAAAAAATTACTCATTCCAAAGAAGCTATGGATCTCACTGGATTACGCTGTAAATGAAAGATACGTACAGATCTCAGTACTGCTCAGAACACACCAACAACTATACCAAATAGAAATTCACTGCAAATTAGAAAAAGACAGATTAATACGAAGACTCGACCAAATGTATTTAAAAATAGGTACCCATTTAGGCACATATTAGGTGACCAGTAGACGCTGTCAACCAGTAGATATTCAGGACCAGAACCACCAAAGATATTGAAGCTATTGTTCAAATCTTTGGCGTGAAATACCCCTGACGATTTCCCCTGAAAATCTTCGACCTCATATAAACTGTTTCCGACTGGTCGAACAATTCGGCACTTTAGAAATTTTCGGGCGAATTTAGCGTTGAAATTGTTTTTAAAATCGCTCTGCTGGAAGTTACGTCGGTAGACTTCCTGACCGGATATGAATTTGACTGGACGACACCGCGTATTATACGATTTTTCGTTGCGAGCGTAGGCTTTATGTAGATTTTCGCGAATTCTCTGCCGTATCAAATCCAATCTATCAGCCTTCGGAATGACGTTAGTTTCGGGATCGTTTAAGATTTTGAGTTTTCGTGCCAACTGGTAAACACTACCATGGCCGATCATATTCATTCCGAATAAGGCGTAACTCCTATGGACGACTGCACGGAAGACCTTAAGGAAAACTCAATTTCGGACAAATGCTTGTCCCATTCTGTATGGTCTTCCTGTAGATACGACCTTACGACTGCCAAGATAGATTGGTTAACCCACTCGGATGCATTAGCTTGCGGCGAGTGTGTTGCAGTTCTAACATGTCTGACACCAAAAACCTTATCATATCCGCAAATTCTTTACTTACGAGCTGCTTTCCATTGTCCGAAACGATTGTTTCCTGAGTTCCAAATTTATGGAAAACCTCAGTGATTAAAAATTTCACAACATTCTTGGTGCTGGCTTTAGGCAAGGCCTTCAAAAAAACGAACTTAGTTAAATAGTCTAAGACGATAAAAATATAAACGTTTCCGTTTTTCGGCCGCGGGTACGGACCTAGAAAATCTATAAAAATTCTTTGGAATGGGCGTTCAGTTTGGACTTCGGCTCCCATCGGTGGTCTGAACGTAGTATTCGCCGGCTTAGCTTCCTTGCAGATTTGACACATTCTAACATAGTATCTTATTTGGACATTCTGATTCGGCCAGTAAAAATATTCCTTCACTCTATAAAGAGTCTTACCGACGCCTCCGTGAGACGCCTGGGGGGAATCATGACATGATTTTAAAATGTCCTCTGTCAGTTCTAGCGGTACCCATAACTTCCACGCGAAATCTTCATAAGCCTTAGTACGTTTGTACATAAAACCATCGACGACCTTTAAATCTGGCATTTGATTGGCATTTTTCGCGACTGAGTCAATGAGGTTACGATAATCTTCTGACCGGAAAGAAACTGAAGTTAGGTCAATGAGTTTAGGTACGTTTAACGAGATTTCGTCCATATCATAGCGAGAGAGGGTATCGGGTACTGCATTTTGCTTCCCCTGCCTGTGTTCAGTCGTAAAATCGTACGATTGCAGATGTAGACTCCATTTAGCTAAACGACCTGTCAAGTCTTTATGATTCATGAGCCACTTCAGACTACTATGGTCCGTAATGACGGTAAAAGGCATCAACTCTATGTAGGGCCTAAAATTCTTAATCGCCAAAACTACAGCTAAACATTCTCGTTTAGTCACAGAATAGTTTTTCTGCGCTGACGTTAGTTTGTGTGAAAAGTAGGCTATTGGATGCTCTCCATCGGAATCATCCTTCTGGAAAAGCACAGCACCAATACCTACGTCAGACGCATCACACTGAACGAAGAAATGTTTGTTGAAGTCAGAATGATTAAGGAGTGGACTCGAACGCGACCTTGGCTTCCTCCGAAAACTTGAATTGCTTACCCTTCCTCAGCGTTTCAAAGATTGGGGCTGCAATGGTAGCATAGTCTGGTATAAATTTCCTATACCAGCGTGTTGCTCCCATGAAGCTCCGCACCTGTCTTTCTGTCTTAGGGTAAGCAAAACAAGTAATGGTTTCTACTTTGGACGGGTCAGGTTTCAGTTTGCCACCTCCAACTATGTATCCTAGATATCTAAACTCCTTAAAACAAAATTTAGGGTACTATCTGCCTCTTCGCAGAGACTACCTCCATTCGTCGTAAGACTCTCGAGGCTGGCAAACATTTTAAAAACCTTCATAAAATCGACCCCCAAGAATAGTTCTCGATTTAAAGTAGGCACTAGATAGAACGTAATAACATTTACCGCATCACGGAACCTAACTTCAGCCCTGACGCGACCGACTATCGGATGATTGGTACCATCCGCTGTTTTTATTATATTATTAAATTCGTAAACCTCAAGACCGGCGTCCTTAACGAACTTCAGGCAATTCCTACCGAGACAAGTTACCGTTGCACCGCTATCAAGTAGACCGATTATCTCTTGACTACCTATCTGTAATTGCGTATACAGCCGTGAGTCTTCACCCTCGTAGAGTGAAGCCGACGAGATTTCATGCCGTAGCCTTTCTCTTGCCTTATAGAGCTCTCGAGCTTTTCTAATTCTAGTTGTCACTTGACCGAATATCCTACTGACCAACGACCTTACAGTTCCAACATGTGAAATGACTTGTAGACCGAATACCAACAACTTACAAATCGATCAGCGACTGCTCCGCATCCTCACAACCTAGTTCATGTACTCTATGCGTAACATTTGCGCGTTGATACAGCTGTCTATGGTTAGCAACTAAATTTTCAGCTGGCCTCATCTCGCGACAGAACTCCGATAAGGTTTTCAAACGAATTGAAAACATCACCTGCGCCAAAGATGGTTTTAAATTGCCTCTCATAATTTCCACAAGTTGCTCCTCCGCATATGGGTGCTGCTGCTGGTTTCGGAGCTTTATGACCGCATTGTAGTAATCATCAAAAGCCTCTTGCGGCAACTGACGGCGATTGAGAATCTTAATTTGTATTTCGTGCTCTTGTTCAAAACGGTGGTATTGGGCTAAAAGGGCTTTCTCCAACTCCTCCCAAGTATTAATTTGGACAATTTTTCGGTAATCCCAGTACCAGTCTAGAGCAGAGCCATCGAGGAGAAGATGGAAACTCCTCAGGATTTCATCATCAGAGCATCCATAATTCCTCCTCAACGCTCCAACTCTAAAAATGAATTCTTGCACATTCATGGTTTTAATGGTGCCATCAAATTTAACTCCCCATTTGGCTAATTTAAACTTATCCATTGGCTCATGGTGTCTTGGCCTTGATATTGCTAAATTATAATTTAGCGGTTGCTGTTGAGCAGCTGGCCCAGACCAAGTATCCTGTGGATACCCAGGCTGAGATGCACTATAGCGCTGGTAATTAGCTTGGTGCCGGTTGTGGCCATAACTGCTGCTGACTATATCTGTTGGCAGCTGGTTGAGAGTTAGGCAAAGAATTGGGTTGTTGCAAAATGGTTTGTTGTCCCAAACGACTCGCGCGACGGTTTAAAACCATTAAAAAAAAATTACACTTATTTAGAACACAAGGTATGTAACTATATATATAAATACGAAATTCCTAGCACCAAAACCAAAACTCAAAAAAGAGAAAACAAACTCAAAATGCAAAAACTTAAATAACTTGTATGCGGGCGGCATTTTCGGGTAAATAAAAGTTTGCAGGTAAGATTTCACAATTTACATTGCTAATTTGTGTATAAATATGACCTAATTCTTGTTCCTATTCTGGTTTCAGGAGATGCAGAGTACTAAATTAAACAAAATCAAAAAGATGGGTGAAAACTACTAATTGACTCTTCACAGTACGGCAACTGAGGTGCAGCTTATAAAAGAATAAATCTTCCAGAATTTTAAGGACTACCTCACTAGACCGGTTGCGACTTAAGAACGTAGGTATTCTTAATTTAAGTACAACTAGTATTAAGCTATTGTAGATTAATTGTGGATATGGTTGCTATCTTTTCCTTCCAACTTGAGCATTTAGAGATTAAGCGGTGTCTGTTATCTCTAAACCTCAAGCTGTTAGGAAAAGATTGCAACTACGGAATCCCGAATTTAGCATGCCCCGATTGACCACACTCTTCTGTCCTCGAGACCGGGACTTACATCTGTGTGAACAATAAGGAACATGCGCAATTAAGGATTCGTATCTATTAAAACCAAAAAAAGTGTATTTAAAAAAATTCACACTATTCACCTGTCAGTCGTAGTAGCTACAGCTAAGGACTCTTATTATTAAAACCTAACTGGACTACCCAGACGTAAGACAATATACTTCTAAAATAACTGGTCTATGGACCTACTTTCGGGCCCCACGTTGGGTGCCATTTAAGTAGTGGTTTGGGGTTTCGTTTGTTTTGTTTTAGGAACAAAACAAAAGAACAAATAAACAAACAGGAACAGAGTGGCCAGATTACCAGCGGCGCTGGTATGCCCGCGTATTGCGCAGCTAAAGCTCGCCGGGTGGGGTGGTTCTTGCCGGCAATCTGTACCATTAACATACACTGACACAAAATTCATACCAGCATTTGGGGTATTTACTAGAAAAAGGGGCCAAAAGTTGTCCTGCATCTCCCTTCGGTCATACCTATACATAATATGGCCCTCCCTCTCGAGGATTCAACCTCTCCTTGACGTCATCTTCCTCGACGTCCCTAGATCTTCCCTGCAAACATTCAGTCACCCTACTTACCGCCGATTATTAAAAATTTACCACACCATATTAATGTTAAAACTTTATAAATTCATTTAAACATTATAAAAGTTTTTTTGTTTATTAAAAAATTAACAATGTTTCATCAAAATTAAGTTTTAGGTTTAGAAAAAAATTTAATTTAAAGTATTTAAACAAATTTAATTTTAAGTCTTAGATTTTAGTTTTAATTTTAACAAGTTTTTAGATTTAAGATTTTCGCCAACTTAGTTTAGAAGTTTTAACAATATTTAGTATTTTGGCAAATTTTAAGCAAATTTTGGATTTAATTTTTAGATTTTTGACATTAAGTTTTAAGTTTAATATCTAGTTTTTTCAGCTTTTAAGTTTTTGAGTTTGAGTATTTCTTTTTCTAATTCAAGATTTTCCCTTCTACTTTCAGGTTCCTCAACATGGACAGCTGGCTGGACTACAGCAAATGGACTATTGGTGAGAGCTGGTTGCAGGTGTGGTTTTCTGTCCGTCCGTAGTTCAGTCCGTTCGTGTATTCTCGGTAAGTATTAATAATATATTACAACGAAACCTTTTAAATAATTTGTTTTTCTTTTTTTTCTGTATATACTAGTTCCGGCAACCTATGAGTACAAATCTAGCGCTTGATTATTCTTAACTTGGCCTGAGCTCAACCCGAACTTTTTCGCGCACGCTTGGACCAATTTCATTCAGCGGACTGGCTTCGAGCAACTAACGTTAGGTATGCCTATAAACGAATTATAGCTGGATATATATTTCCTTTTTTTGTTTACTAAAATTTTTTAATCTTTTTATATATAGAAATTATCTAAAAGGACTGGTTCTATTCGTCCTGTCGTTCGGGTAAGAGGTACGTATAATCTAGGTCGAAACCCTAATACCTGGGCACTACAGGACTGATGGTGCGGATCTGCCAAAGAAGTCCCACGATGGATGGAGCTGGCGTTGACGTGGCTCGGTGTTGCTGATTTAGTTTTATGTTTCCTTTTTATTTAGTTTTAAGATTAACTTATTTAGTTTTGATTTTTATTTTATTTAGTTTTAACTTTTATTTGAAGTTTAGTTTAAAATTTCAGGTTATAAATTAATAAAAAAAAGAATTATTTAATTTAAATTAAAAAATTTTTTTACGGCCACGGGCTCCACCTTCTTCTTGGGCAGGGAAAAATGAAAAAGACCGTCATTTTAGCTTTTAGGGACCGAGAAACCTCGGTTGCCAATATGGTTCCCAATATATATTCTTCTCATTTCAGCCATTTGTAGTGTAGTGTTGGAAGTGATGTTATTCCGGAAATAACATTCTTAACCAACACCGATTGGAAGATTCTTAGAAATTAAGTCCAGGAAACTGAGTTTCTGAACATGGAAAAATAATACATTCAGTGAACAATTTTTTTTTCTTCAATTGGAGCGCACAACAGGCCCGATAGTGGCCTAGGTGTATTTCTTCGGATTTGATGTAGTATACATCTTCCTATCAACCTAACCTAACCTATTTATATTTTCCAGCTGTCAAATTGTTTACATCCCCGCGTTGCCTATTTTATTTTCGTCTTCTTCTTTTTAAATTTTGCCCTACTACAGGATGCACACGACACATGGGGCATACATTGTTCAAGAACTCAAATAAAAAACATTCCATATTCACATAAATATTTATCATAAATATTTAGCTATTTAAAATCAATTTATTCCTCAAATACATATATAATATTTGCAGAATAAATCAATATACAGTTTTTTTAAATCAAATGAATAACCATATAAAAGTGATTACCCAATCAGAGTACCCATCTGGAATACAGAAACTGGTTATCAATAAGCATTTAGCAATAAATACAATTTACATGTGATAACAGAACGTTTTATAATCGTTAACCAAATTAAGTATAAACATCAGTGAAAACAATTTGATAATTATTAATTCATACTATTCCCTAATCAAGACAATGAATGTAATATGAAAAAAGTAATATAAAACTCCCATGAATGTACGTTAAATTAAACTCAATGAGTGCAAAAAATAAAAATAACAAATTTAAAATCCTAACGGCCATCATCCAGCAAATCTGTACATTTAGAAGGACTATAGACCACCTCAGAATCATCCGGCAATGTTACTTTAACTCTTAATCTGTCACTATTCATTATTCGGAACTTTTTAATTAGGTCTTTACGAAGCAACATTTTGCAAATCATATTAAGTCTGCTAGCAGCAGCAGAGTAGTGGACATTCAAATAGACTCTTAATTCAACATCTCCATTTACAAAATCACGAACCTTCAAAGACCGAGTTTTAAAATACTGACTCATTATTTTATCCCAAACAAAGATACTATTGAATTTCACCAAAATAGACTTCCTGTTATTCATATAGAAAATATTTTGTAAGTCATATGTGCAAATTGGAACATCAAATATTGTTCCTAATTTCATAATAACAGGCTATTGAGGCGAGGTAACTCCTTTTCCCAATAGAGTAGGGTGTGTTTCCAAATAAAACACAAACAAGTTTTCTAATAAACCTAAGTACAAGCTTCTTGCTTTATTGAGTTCTTACTTATAACTAACTTATTAACTAAAAAACAATATTCAAGAACATAATTCTGGCAAAGTAAATAAAAACAGTAATATTGAAAAACGGGTCGCTATTTAAAGCGAATTAAGTTTGTTCATGGGGAACTATATAAAAAATTACATTATCTCTTCGAAAAATTATTAAAAAGAGAGAAAAGAGATGAAAAGTAAATTCTAGGAAAAAAATCAAATTAAAACACTCAAAAAAATGTATGAAAAATGAAAAGAAAAATTAATTTGTTGAACAGGGTTCAACATACTCCCGCACTAAGATTTGTGGCAAATACAGCCATGCCACTGTCCGCATATAACCCATCCAAAAATGGAGCGTTGCGCCTTTGGAATTGTGGCAGCAGGTTGAATTATTTGGTGGGACATTATGACGGCTAAAGTTTTTTGGCCAATAATACCGTCAACTTCGCGACATATTGCAAATTGTGGATGAGCTTTTGGAGTTATGGATTTGAAGTGTTCCTCTAGCTGCGGGTCTGTTATTGGTGGGGAAACAATTATATCCGCATCTTTTAACAACATCTTCCAACGTGCTATTGGGCCATAGTGTGAACGGGGTTCATATGTGGGGGCGATTTCGAATACACCAAACTCCTTTGTTCCCTGATAGCAATCAGGTGTAAATTCTGGGAACAAATTTGCCACACTTCTTATTAAAAAGGAACATTCGCTTTTTGGGTCCAATAACAAGTTGACCCACATAGGGTTTCCCTTATGAATTAAATTTACTCTTACGAGTGGTGGTATCATTAAATTCCAATAAGGAGGAAATGCGGGCAACTCAGACAGCGAGTATGACAAATCATGGGGATCGTCTTTTGAGATCCCTTATATCCTTCGCAGTTTTTTCAAAAACAGCAGATGCAGTCTCTTCAACAGCTTCAGGAGCGCTATCAGCAACAGGCAAAGTCTCTTCAAAAACTGCAGGTGCAGTCTCTTCAACAGCTTCACGTGTGCTATCATCAACAGCAGTAGGCATATTCTCTTCAAAAACTGCAGGTGCAGTCTCTTCAACAGCTTCACCAAAGCTGGAGGACGTGACGTCATGGGGACGATCACGATGTAAAATCGAATGATGTTGGGCACCACAAATTGCGCAACGGTTGGTAGATTCGCATGTAGAACGTGAGTGTGTTTGTGCTAAGCAATTAAGGCAGTACTTCCATTTAATAATATATTCTCTTCGGGCTTCCATTGACTTAGCAACAAACACTGAGCAATGTCTGAGAGTATGATTCTTTAGGCACAAATTACACCGTGGCATAGTGTTGGCTAGAGAGAAAGAAAAGAAAATGTATATATATATATATACTGTGTTATTAGATATTTTGTATTGCGACTTATTTCTCTTTTCTAACATGGTATTTAAATTTAAATCAGGTGGATTAATTTGAACATTTGTCTGGAATTTTATCTTCTGTTTGGATGTTGGTAAAATACACAATTTTGCTATAGAACGTGTTATAGTTCCATTTTGGGTTTTGATCTCTGCAACTCGTACTTTGTTGTCTTTTCCGTAGATAACTTTTGTAATACGCCCCAGGCGCCACTCTTTGGTGGTAATAAATCGTCTTTCACTATGACGAAGTCGTTTGGCTTAATATTGTGTTGTTCTGAATTTAGTACAGCTTCTATTCTGATTAGTATTGTTGCAAATTCCTCGTACGTAAAATTGAGGTTACTAGCTACTTTCTTAAGATGAGATTTCATGCTTTTTACGGCAGCCTCCCAGAGGCCACCCATGTGGGGTGCATAAGGTGGGATAAATGACCAGGAGAATCCGTGAGCACTATATTTTTCTACGAGTGCTTTCTCAGTCTTTTAAGAATTCATTATGAGTTTTTAGAAGTGATAAACTGGCTCCAAGGAAATTTCTGCCATTATCCGAAAACATGGTTTTTGGAAAACTTCTACGTCCAACAAATCTGTCGAAACAAGCTAGGAATGCATCTGTCGAGAGATCTGAGCAAGCTTCCAAGTGCACTGCTCTCGTGGAGAAGCATACAAATATGGCTGCATAGCCTTTTATTAGTTTAGCGTTGCGTAAATTGGAGGATTTTAGGTTAAACGGACCGGCGAAGTCAACACTGGTATATGTAAACGGCAACGAAAAGTTTACTCTTTCCGGGGGGAGTGCGGCCATAATTTGATGTTGAACTTTATGTTTGTAGATAGTGCAGGTTTTACAATTTCTTATACACTTTCGTACCAAATTTTTAACTCTAGGCATATAAATTCCTTGCCTTATAGCTCTCAGCATAATGAGTGTTCCGCGTGAAGCAAAATCTTATGCGTGTATTCGACAAAAAGTTCAGCAAAGTATGATTTTTCAGGGATTATTACAGGATGGCGTTCGTTGTAACTAAGTCCTGCATAACTTAATCTACCTCCAACACGTAATAAACCATTTTTGTCCAGAAATGGATTCAGCGTTAGTAGTCTGCTTTTTTGGTTTATAGGCCGTTTATCTTGAAGACATTCGTATTCTTTAGAAAAGTAATGGATCTGAGCTATTAGGATCAAACCATTTTTCACAAATTGAATTTCCTTTGCTATAATAAAAGGTTCGGTTTCAAACAGACATTTTCGAATGCGATTAATGAATCGAAAGCAATAACTAATAACTCTAAGGGTTCTGGCGAAAGACGAAAATCTTTTTATTATGACGTCAGCATCAATTTCTTCGTGGGGAATGAGGTTTTTGCTGCTTGTATCCACAAGTTTAGCTTTTAGATGAAACGTTGAAACCTTTTTTGTCTCCAAGTCGATTGGATCAAATTCTCGAGGTTTCGGCCAATATTCACAGGGCTGGGTTAGCCAGGTAGGTCCATGCCACCATATGTTACTCTCAATGAGTTCTTGTGGGGAACAACCACGGGTACCAAGATCCGCAGGATTGTCTTTCGTTCCTACATGTTTCCAATGACTATTACTGACAATACTTATGATTCTTGTTACACGATTTGCAACAAATGTTTTTAGGGTTTGTGGCGGTTTTTGTAGCCAACCGAGCTTTGCATTTTCCATTATCCCTTTTGCTAACTTTGAGAGTAAGACCGCTCTACACAGCTCAAGTTTCGGGATTGTAGTCTTTTTTATTGGGGCAACTTTTGTTTTAGCTACTAACAAATTACAATTTATCTCCCCATGAGAAGTTGATGTTCGCATGTAAATTGCGCCGCAATAAGCCTTTTCTGATGAATCGCAGAAACCGTGAATTTGTATTTGATGAGTCGGTGTGAAATATACCCATCTAGGTATTCTCAGTGAAGAGATTTGTGGTAAATTTTGAAGAAATGTGTTCCATTTTACATGTATATGCGGTGGGACACCCTCATCCCAGCCTGCCTTAAGTTCCCATAACTCTTGCATCAAAAGCTTTGCTATTACCACAATTGGACCTAGCCAACCTAGAGGGTCAAATAACTTTGCAATAACCGATAAAATTTGCCTTTTTGTAGGGGAAGGCGAAATTTGGTTCGGTTCTACCACGTAATAGAAAAAGTCTGACTTTGCATTCCAGCGTATTCCCAAGGTTTTAATGGTGCTAGAATCATCAAACTTTAAGAAATCTTCATCCAGAAGATCCTCCCGGGCCAAGTTGTTCAGTAGGAAACTGTCATTGGCGGTTATTTTCTTCATGGGGAAGCCAGCTGAGTTTAAAGCTTGTTTAACTTGAGTTTGCTTTGACTTCGCTTCCACAAGACTATGTCCTCTAGACAAGATGTCATCCACATATATTTCATTTTTTAAAATCTCGGATGCTAGCGGAAATATTTGTTTGCAGTCTTCACTTAACTGCTGTAGTGTTCTTATTGCCAGAAATGGCGCACAATTCACTCCAAAAGTCACTGTTTTCATTTGGAATGATTTCACAAAACTATCCGTCTCATTACGGAATAAAATCTGCTGATATGGGCGATCAGCTTCATGCATCACAATTTGGCGGAACATTTTTTCGATGTCGCCGGTGAAGACGTATTTGTAATAGCGCCAACTAAGCACTATCTGCATCAAATCGGATTGAAGCGTTGGGCCTTGGTGAAGAACGTCATTCAATGAAAATCCACTATTTGTTTTCTTAGAGGCATTTAAGACTACCCTAACTTTTGTTGATTTACTTTCCGGTCGAATAACCGCATGGTGTGGTAAAAAATAAGAAAATTGTTTTTCAGATTTGTTTTCTTGGGGAAATACTGGTTCCATATGATCCAAGTCGATATATTCTTGGAGAACTTTTCAATAATTTTCTTTTAATTCAGGGTTTTTTTCGAAGGTTTTTTCCATTCTATAATATTGACCCAAAGCACTGTTCCTTGAAGGACCCAAAAAAATATCGGTTGGAAACTGTTCTTTAAACGGTAAACGTACAACGTAACGACCATCTGATTGTCTTGTAGTAGACGTTTGGAAAAAGTTTTCACAAAATGAGTCTGCTTCAGTTATTAAATTACCCTTTTCGACCTCCTCAAGTTCCCAAAACTTTTTTATTTGATCATGGAGAAGAAAATTTGCGGATGTGGATACCGTGGTTGAAAAAGCGTTTATATCAGACGTATTAACTGGTCCTGACAAGTACCAACCAAAATGAGACTCCCTTGCTTCTAAATCACCAGATATATTTTGTCTCACACCCTCAAGGTTAATTAATGGCAAAAAATCGCTTCCTATTATCATATCTATCGCTGCAGGCTGATAAAAATAAGGATCTGCGAGAGTTAAATTTTGTATTTTATCATAATTTTGGAGCTCAATAGGATGGGAGGGTAAAAAATTTGCTATTTTTGGTGCTACTACTGCCAATATTTTTACTTTGAAGTCTGAAATTCTCGATTTTACAGTTACAAAACACTTCCCTTTAGAATTTCCTACAATTGTTCCACCGAAACCTGATATTTAACGTGGATGTTTTTCAAGTGGAATTCCAAGTTTTTGTTGAATTCGAGTGGTAATGAAACTCTTTTCTGCACCAGCATCGAGAAGAGCTCTTTCGGTAAATAATTCTCCAGAATTTTCTATGTGAATCAGTGCCTTGATATTACCGTCAGGTACAGGCGAAATTTCGACGTGGGTATTAAAAGCATTGGTTTCTGTTTGAGTACTTGAAGTAGAGCTTTTGTCACTGTTTTGCGAAGTCTTCTGAGAATGGCCAGTAGGCACACTATTGGGTTTTGAATTTTCAGATTTTTCTAAATGGAGCATTGTGTGATGCTTTTTGTGGCATACAGAACAGGTATTTGTGCTCAGACATTTAGATTTGAAGTGTGTAGGCGATAAACAATTAATGCAGTATTTGTTTGCAAAAACGAATTTTACACGATCACTTGGTGACAAGGACTTAAAAGATTTGCAAACTCTTAAAGGGTGATTTTGTTTGCATTTTTTGCAACTTGAAGTTTGCTCACTCTGAGTGTAAAATGCATGAGTTCTTGGAGACTGGCTATCTTTAGGCACTGGCTTTTTCCTATCGGTCATGGTTTCTAGAATTTCTATTCTTTCCGAGAGAAAACCATTTAATTGGGGCCATGTGGGCAATTCACGATGATTTTTTAAAGAAACTTCCCACTCTTTAATTGTTTCATCCGAAAGTTTTGAAACAACTATGTGAATTAAAAATGGATCATACTCGGGCAATTCGATCTTATAATTCTTTAAAATCGCTAAACAGTCGTTAACTGTATTCTGAATCTGCCGAAGAGATTTGATGTTTTCATTTTGAGCTGGGGTCACCGAATGAATCCTTTTAACTTGATCCTGAACCAAGAGCCTTCTATTTTCGAATCTATTCTTTAATTTATTCCAAGCCAGTTGAAAGTTCTCATCTACCAAGTCAAAATCCTTTATGACTTGGTAGGCCTCCCCCCTCACTTTGCTTCGCAAGTAGTATAGTTTTTGGGCTGGAGCCACAGATGAATCTTTTCCGATAACTGCCTGGAACATATCTCGGAACGCAGGCCACTTGGAGTAACCGCCTTCGAAATTTTGTATTTCACATGCTGGCAACTTTAATGTTGATCTACTAGTAGTGGGCCTATTATCTTAAAACTTAAACTTCCTTAAAAGTCAACCTCGTTATGGAGCTACACGTCTTCTTGAAGAAGCAATTGTTTTTATTTGATAAAAAAAATCAAAAAAGCACAAAAATATTGTTATACAAATTTCCAATAATAATTGTCTCACACAGTTATTTGTTTGGAAACCTCTGACTTCGATCACTTAGTGACGTCACACAATGTTTTACAAAAATAAAATGTTTTATGGAATGTAGGAATTTGCCAAAGATTCTAATTTCAAAAAATTTTTCAATTTACGTAATTTTGTTGCAAGTTGTTTAATTATCCCAAATTATTTTTTTTTATAATACCGCTTATTTTTATATTTTTATTCTTTTTATTTAACTATCCACCTGATTTATCAAACAATTAATTTCTCCAAATTAATTAAAAAGTACAAACTCACCGCTGTTTTATAATGACCCACAATTATTTTTGGTTGGGAACCTCTGTAGTTGATGACGCCACGCAACCACCACTGGTTGTTTATTATTTGTAGGCACCGGTTGATTTAATGATGTTGTTGTTTTTATATATATATTTTTTTTTTTTGAGACACTTGTTTCTTGTTCTTTAGTGTTGTTATAGTATAACGGTGTTTTTTGTCCAGGTTTTATTTTTAACTTTTTATTGTTGAATATTTGCAATTTTTTCTTTGAAAACAATATTTTTCCACAATAATGTCTTTCTCACAACTTGGAGTTGTCTTTTGTTTTTAATTGTTTTTATTTGTTTAAATATTTATTGTCTTTCACAAAATTATGTTTTGCACAATTTGGAATGGGTTTTTTTTTACTTTTTTTTTTGCAGTTGCGGACTGTCTATTATGATTTTGTGTGTGTTTTTATTATTGTTCACGATTTTAATTTGTTGTATTTTATTTATTTTTAATTTTATTATAAATTATTTAATTTTTGCACCGATGCAGCACTATTGAAATTTTATTTCTTCTTTTTTATTACTTCATACCTGAAGTTGGTTGCAAATAATAGGAACAAATTGAAATGAAACGTTTGCCGGTATTAGGTGGTGTGAAGATGACAATGCTATGGTTGATTAATTGTTGCATACGTTCATCTCTTTTTATTTTCTTTTACTTTTCTTGTGGAAATTCGTTAGTGGTGACAATTTTAGTGGTATAAATTGTAGTAGTTATTAGAGATGATACAATTTAATGGTAATTATAAATTGTAATACTTTTTTCATGTATTATTAACTGGATAATTTTAGGTTAAAAATACATATAATTTTGTTATTGTAAATTTTGGCTCTTTTATGTATGTAGTTATAATGATTCTTCTTCTTTTTTTTTTTAAATTAGCCAGCCATTAATTTTTATTTTTCGAGAAAACAAAATGTCGCACAAAATAACTAATAAACACAGTACATACCTTTCTTTTTCCTGTGTTTTTGCCAATCTTCCTTTACCATGTAATGCTTTTGTTTCGAGTGATGCAATCTTCCAGGATGGGATGTGCAAAAAGACTTCTTGTTTGTTGACTGCACCTTACTTCCTCTGCCGTAAGCACGATGAAGTACCCTTTTTAGACAACCTATTGTCTTTGTGTTGTTGGAGTTGCCGCCGGAGGTGCAAGCTGCCAAAAATTTTTTTTTGAATTTAGTGGACTCCAAGTCACTAATTCTTTCCTGTCCTAGCCTATTCTAGGACTTATCGAAGGACCATATATTGAGGCGAGGTAACTCCTTTTCCCAATAGAGTAGGGTGTGTTTCCAAATAAAACACAAACAAGTTTTCTAATAAACCTAAGTACAAGCTTCTTGCCTTATTGAGTTCTTACTTATAACTAACTTATTAACTAAAAAACAATATTCAAGAACATAATTCTGGCAAAGTAAATAAAAACAGTAACATTGAAAAACGGGTCGCTATTTAAAGCGAATTAAGTTTGTTCATGGGGAACTATATAAAAAATTACATTATCTCTTCGAAAAATTATTAAAAAGAGAGAAAAGAGATGAAAAGTAAATTCTAGGAAAAAAAAATCAAATTAAAACACTCAAAAAAATGTATGAAAAATGAAAAGAAAAATTAATTTGTTGAACAGGGTTCAACACAGGCATCAGATCATCTATACCGGCAGGCAAACCAGTGGACCGCACAACACATTACAGGGAAAATTCATTCTTCAGCCGCACTGTTCGTATGTGGAATAAAATTTCACCAAAATATACTTCCTGTTATTCATATAGCAAATATATTGTAAGTCATATGTGCAAATTGGAACATCAAATATTGTTCCTAATTTCATAATAACAGGCATCAGATCATCTATACCGGCAGGCAAACCAGTAACCAGTGGACCGCACAACACATTACAGGGAAAATTCATTCTTCAGCCGCACTGTTCATATGTGGAATAAACTTCCTGCAGAGGTATTCCCTGCAGGGAAGATTTAATCAAATGTCCACAAACACTACTCCCTCTATCCTCCTTCCCATAACCTATTTTCCTAGTTCCAACACAATGCTTCGCATAAGTAGGGATCATCCCCTGAGTGCTGGTCCAATTAAAAAAAAACTATAATGTTAGTACGGTTAAGTCTTCTATGCAGACAATTATTTTCCTCCTCCAAAGCAGTAATTTTGTTTGAATTTGATAACTCGACATTGTTTATTAGCTTATTGCAATCCACAATTTCACTTTTCATTTCCTTAAGGCAAGAAGCAATCTCCGTTTTCAAGGAAGCAACAGTATCCGCCAACGCATTCCTAATCGATGTCTGTTCACTATCAACCTTGTTTATAAAGTCATCTATTTTGCAATGAAGAAAGCTAATTACATTTCTCAACATAGTCTCAAATTCGGACCAAGGATAATTATTACAAGAGGTACAAGTTGTTGCAGTTTTTTTTTATTATTTAATAAACTTCAAGAAATTGACTCCCAAATAATAAATAAACAGACCAAAAAAAGTTCAAGTATCGAAAACCCTGAATCAATCCATAAGATAATTTTCTATCACGATATATTTTTTTCTCCACGCATATTTTTTTTCTCAGAGATTACGCACTTTTGTTAATTCTTTTTTACAAAACAGATCAAGACCAAGGGAATGTCGATTCCGTTACCTTTTTGGATTTTTTTTACTTACTTTGCAACATTAGTATTATGCGTTCAATTGAAATCAAGATTAACTGGTGTGCCACAGTGGTATAGGAAAAAAAAAAGAGGGAAATAATTCGGTAACTTCTAAACGGTTAATCCGATTTTAATGAAATTTGGTATGCACAAAGAGGAGGTGTTGTCGAGTTTAGGTTTTGAATTTGGACCTTATAGGCCAACCAGGGGCCCGGCGGGGGGTCCTCAAATTAGGACACCTCGGCTATGTTAAATTTTTAAAACGATCCTATTTCTTCATTTGAGTTCCGATTTAAAAAAAATTTCGTATATAGAATCTCCTCATCGAGCACTATAAAAAATGTCGTCGTAGCAGTAAATTATCTCTTATAGTTTAGGAGATATTCGCATTTGAATATTAAAATTTTAAAATTTTTACCGTCCTTACTTTAGTTTTTTTGATAATAGCAGGTCCAAATATTTCCGATTTTCGCCATTTTTTTTTATTTGCTTAACAACAAGTTTATATACCAAGCAGTGAAAGAATTATGTAAAAATCATGACTGAGTCCAAAGTTATAGGCATTTAAATTTAAAAAATTAAAAAAAGGCGATTTTTTGTCATTTTTTTGGGAAAAAAGTATCTTTTTCTTTTTAAGTTATCTAAAAAGTTTCTAAGAAGATGTATATAGAATTTATACTTTTTGGAAAGCTGACTTTACATAAAATACGATAAATGAAACAAAACCTAAAAATTTTTGATACCGAGGGGACCAGGTCCATCCAAAAAAACCCTATTTTTTATGGAAAATTAAATTTTGAGCAAAAATTCTCAAATCGCATAGTCGATATCAAATTATAGTGACCTGTTTTATATGACCCAATAAGTTCTTAATCATTTTGTAACGGGTTTCGATAACCCCGCCCCTGGTATGGATATAATAGGCAAAAAACCAAAAAATCCCATTTTTGGGATTTTTTAAAACTTTTTTGGGAATTCCGGGATTTCTAATAAGAAAATTCGAAATTTTTATTTAATTTTGGATTTTGAGTAAAAAAATCTACCTAACTGTAAAATTTCATCAAAAAATATTCATAAATAAAATTTTTATTGCAATTTGAAAAATTTGTATCTTCGCAAAAACTGAATAAAAAACATTTTTTAATTTTTTTTTAAAAAAGTATTCCGCGAATTTTTTAATTTTCAAAAATTATATACAGTTTTGAAAAATAGACAAAATTACCTTTCCATTGATATATAACATGCCTACCTAATGTTTTTTAAGTGACAAATTAATTAGGGAAAACTCAACATCTTTTAGAAAATTTACCTAGCACTATTATTTTCATCCATATATGTAACAAATTTAAGAGTTAACCTTATGGATGAAAATAATAGTGCTAGGCAAATTTTCTAAAAGATGTTGAGTTTTCCCTAATTAATTTGTCACTTAAAAAACATTAGGTAGGCATGTTATATATCAATGGAAAGGTAATTTTGTCTATTTTTCAAAACTGTATATAATTTTTGAAAATTAAAAAATTCGCGGAATACTTTTTTTAAAAAAAATTACCTTTTTGGATTTTTTTTACTTACTTTGCAACATTAGTATTATGCGTTCAATTGAAATCAAGATTAACTGGTGTGCCACAGTGGTATAGGAAAAAAAAAAGAGGGAAATAATTCGGTAACTTCTAAACGGTTAATCCGATTTTAATGAAATTTGGTATGCACAAAGAGGAGGTGTTGTCGAGTTTAGGTTTTGAATTTGGACCTTATAGGCCAACCAGGGGCCCGGCGGGGGGTCCTCAAATTAGGACACCTCGGCTATGTTAAATTTTTAAAACGATCCTATTTCTTCATTTGAGTTCCGATTTAAAAAAAATTTCGTATATAGAATCTCCTCATCGAGCACTATAAAAAATGTCGTCGTAGCAGTAAATTATCTCTTATAGTTTAGGAGATATTCGCATTTGAATATTAAAATTTTAAAATTTTTACCGTCCTTACTTTAGTTTTTTTGATAATAGCAGGTCCAAATATTTCCGATTTTCGCCATTTTTTTTTATTTGCTTAACAACAAGTTTATATACCAAGCAGTGAAAGAATTATGTAAAAATCATGACTGAGTCCAAAGTTATAGGCATTTAAATTTAAAAAATTAAAAAAAGGCGATTTTTTGTCATTTTTTTGGGAAAAAAGTATCTTTTTCTTTTTAAGTTATCTAAAAAGTTTCTAAGAAGATGTATATAGAATTTATACTTTTTGGAAAGCTGACTTTACATAAAATACAATAAATGAAACAAAACCTAAAAATTTTTGATACCGAGGGGACCAGGTCCATCCAAAAAAACCCTATTTTTTATGGAAAATTAAATTTTGAGCAAAAATTCTCAAATCGCATAGTCGATATCAAATTATAGTGACCTGTTTTATATGACCCAATAAGTTCTTAATCATTTTGTAACGGGTTTCGATAACCCCGCCCCTGGTATGGATATAATAGGCAAAAAACCAAAAAATCCCATTTTTGGGATTTTTTAAAACTTTTTTGGGAATTCCGGGATTTCTAATAAGAAAATTCGAAATTTTTATTTAATTTTGGATTTTGAGTAAAAAAATCTACCTAACTGTAAAATTTCATCAAAAAATATTCATAAATAAAATTTTTATTGCAATTTGAAAAATTTGTATCTTCGCAAAAACTGAATAAAAAACATTTTTTAATTTTTTTTTAAAAAAGTATTCCGCGAATTTTTTAATTTTCAAAAATTATATACAGTTTTGAAAAATAGACAAAATTACCTTTCCATTGATATATAACATGCCTACCTAATGTTTTTTAAGTGACAAATTAATTAGGGAAAACTCAACATCTTTTAGAAAATTTACCTAGCACTATTATTTTCATCCATATATGTAACAAATTTAAGAGTTAACCTTATGGATGAAAATAATAGTGCTAGGCAAATTTTCTAAAAGATGTTGAGTTTTCCCTAATTAATTTGTCACTTAAAAAACATTAGGTAGGCATGTTATATATCAATGGAAAGGTAATTTTGTCTATTTTTCAAAACTGTATATAATTTTTGAAAATTAAAAAATTCGCGGAATACTTTTTTTAAAAAAAATTAAAAAATGTTTTTTATTCAGTTTTTGCGAAGATACAAATTTTTCAAATTGCAATAAAAATTTTATTTATGAATATTTTTTGATGAAATTTTACAGTTAGGTAGATTTTTCGATAGAAATTTCGAATTTTCTTATTAGAAATCCCGGAATTCCCAAAAAAGTTTTAAAAAATCCCAAAAATGGGATTTTTTGGTTTTTTGCCTATTATATCCATACCAGGGGCGGGGTTATCGAAACCCGTTACAAAATGATTAAGAACTTATTGGGTCATATAAAACAGGTCACTATAATTTGATATCGACTATGCGATTTGAGAATTTTTGCTCAAAATTTAATTTTCCATAAAAAATAGGGTTTTTTTGGATGGACCTGGTCCCCTCGGTATCAAAAATTTTTAGGTTTTGTTTCATTTATCGTATTTTATGTAAAGTCAGCTTTCCAAAAAGTATAAATTCTATATACATCTTCTTAGAAACTTTTTAGATAACTTAAAAAGAAAAAGATACTTTTTTCCCAAAAAAATGACAAAAAATCGCCTTTTTTTAATTTTTTAAATTTAAATGCCTATAACTTTGGACTCAGTCATGATTTTTACATAATTCTTTCACTGCTTGGTATATAAACTTGTTGTTAAGCAAATAAAAAAAAATGGCGAAAATCGGAAATATTTGGACCTGCTATTATCAAAAAAACTAAAGTAAGGACGGTAAAAATTTTAAAATTTTAATATTCAAATGCGAATATCTCCTAAACTATAAGAGATAATTTACTGCTACGACGACATTTTTTATAGTGCTCGATGAGGAGATTCTATATACGAAATTTTTTTTAAATCGGAACTCAAATGAAGAAATAGGATCGTTTTAAAAATTTAACATAGCCGAGGTGTCCTAATTTGAGGACCCCCCGCCGGGCCCCTGGTTGGCCTATAAGGTCCAAATTCAAAACCTAAACTCGACAACACCTCCTCTTTGTGCATACCAAATTTCATTAAAATCGGATTAACCGTTTAGAAGTTACCGAATTATTTCCCTCTTTTTTTTTCCTATACCACTGTGTGTGCGGTAATAAGATTGGTAAAATAATATATTAAACAAAAAGTGATAAAAGTAAAATTTTCTTAACATAATAATAATTGATGGAAAGCTTACATACTTATTATTCCGTGTTAAAATAAAAAAATAAAAACTATAATAAAGGTAATTATTTCATTATAATTATTAGTTTATTAAAACTGATAAAAGAAATTGTGATACAGGATTTTTCTTGGTTTTGCCACTTTGTTAAAATTTGGCATAAAGTCATCAATTTGTGGAAAATCTAAAGAAAATCATAAGAAGGTCTGGTGAGAAGGAGTCTTGCCAGATACAAAAAAATCTTCCAAAAATCTAAAGTGCGCATTTCTCAACTTTTCTGGATTAGTACAAATAAAACCTTCTAACATCTTTACGTAATCCAGAGCACGAGGCTTGTAAACCGATCATCAAACCTCAAAAACTCGTGGCCTGATTACATAACCTTCATTTTTGGAATTAAAATTTCAAACATAAGTATTTTTGGAACTGTACTAACTCTAATTATTTATGTATTCAATAACTTATTATTGCCAAAACTTTCATATTGAAAATTTACTAATTGCAAACTTATTTTCTTGCATATCCAATTATTACTAAATTAAACTATTCTAAACTAGCTAATTTGTGTAAATATTACAAATTTGTGCTAAACTCTAAAACTAAACTTATACTGTATTAGTATAAGTGTGAAGTAACTATGTAATTTTTAAGACGAGTAATAAAGAAGTTTTGAAGAATGCAACATTGGCGACGAGGAGAAAAAAAAAAGTCCAAAGAAATTTTATTTAAAGACAAAAAAAAAAAAAACAAATTACCTATAAATTTATCATCAAAAAAATAATGATAAAACATTAAAATTAAAATAAATATTGCTTTATCAATCACTTAATTTTTTTGTTTGTAAAGTAAATTACAATAATACAAAAAAAAGCACTACAAAAAAAAATGGAAGCTACAATAACTTCACTGTTACAACAATTAAAAGATCAACAGCACCAAGATCATCTGGCAATGCAACAATTGATGAAGAATTTGGCACCATATAGATCAGAAGCAACCAGTAAGGGTGAGAGTGCAGAATTTCTGATCGAAGCACTGGCATCAAACATCACCGAGTTTCATCATGATGAACATAACCTCACATTCGACATGTGGTACTCAAGGTACGAGGATTTGTTCTCGGTAGATGCTGCCAAATTTGATATGCTGGAGTTGTTAATCGTCAATGTGAACTGTTTAAATTAAAAGATCTGACACTAGATCAATTTAAGTGTTTAATATTCATCATGGGATTAAAATCAACAACAGAATATGACATTCGCACAAAAATGTTGAATAAATTAGAGACTGAAGGTGATAAAATAACACTTGATCTACTACAGAGTGTCAACGAATGATCAATCTAAAAATGGACACAGTTCTTTTAGAAAAACCTAAGCCAGAAGCGCTTGTAAAACAAGTTCACACAAACCCACACAAAAAGACAAAACATGTCCCAAAATATCCGTGTTGGTTTTGCGGTGGTATGCACTTTGCAAACGAGTGTTCATACAAAAAGCATAAATGTGAGCAGTGCTACGTAGTAGGTCACAAAGAAGGCTACTGCAGCGCATCTAAAAATAAAAAGAAAGTCAAACAAAATAATGCGAAACAAAATCGTTATAATAAAAAACCAAAAACCACCAGCTATGAAACAAAAAGCATTTTTGCAGTCAAGAAAATTGACACACAAAGAAAATATATTTGTGTTGAAGTCAATAACACGTTGATCAAGCTTCAGTTAGATACTGCTTCGGATATATCCATAATTTCAGAAAACACTTTTAAACAACTTCGTGTAAATAATGCTACGGAGGTAAAAGACACAGCCAGAAGTGCAACAGGCAAATTACCTTTATCATTTCAATTTGAATGCAGTTTAAAATTTCGTGATAAACAAGCGATGGTAACTTGTTACGTAACACCTCTTAATGATTTAAATGTATTAGGATTGGATTGGATCCAAGCTTTAACCCATTAATGCCCACGGCGATCTACGTAAGGTAGAAATGTGAAATTTGGATATGACAGTTTACTTGTGTATATAAACCGACTTCAATTAAAAAAATTGTTCTTGCCTTGTTTGGATTTTAGATGACGTTACGTATACGTAACAGTAAATATGTAAAAGTTACATATTTTTACAAAAAAATCGTAGAAAAAACTGGTTAATTATTAAGTTTTAAGCTTGGATTAGCCAATTTGGTGTATCATACAAAATTTTTTCATATAAAATAAAAAATTGTTTAAAAGTATAAAATTTTAATTTGTGGAATTTTGTAATTTCTGTAATGTCAATTAATGAATTTAAAGAAATGTGTATATTTTCTTGCAGCAACAGATATATTGATTAACGTTACATATTTTGCATACATTTACCAAAGGTCCTTGGCACTAGTATCCTTGCAATTTCCCTAATAACCCAAGAAAATGGTAATAATTTTCAACCCATGTTTAATTTTTGAAGGATAATTGCAATTATATTCCGATTTTCTAGTAAAAATATATATATTTAAGATTCGCCAACTGTGCCTTGAACAATTTCTAATGCGGTCAAATGGCATATCCTTTACAGAAATTCTTAAAAAATTTAAAATATCCACGAAAAGACTTAAATATTGTGAGTTGCTTACCTTTGAAAAAATGTCTTCTGGCAACGGCAGCGGGTACTGATGTGGTTCTAAAGCGTTGTTCAAACCTGTAGAAAAATCGGCACATATCCTGATGGACCCGTTTGGTTTTCGAATAACCACTATAGGTGCAGCCCATTCCGAATAACTTACTTGTGAAATTACACCAATTTGTTGTAACCGTTCCAATTCTGCTTCTACGAAATGTTGCACCGCATACGCGACGGGACGCTTGGGTCGAAAAACTGGTTCTTGATTTGGCTTGGCTGTTTGTTTTTGTACACAACCCTAAAGTTCCTTCGAACACTTCTGGAAATGAGTCTTTTTAAAAAAGACAATTTCTCATTAAAAACAAAAGGAGTTTCCTTCAACTGAGATTGTCTATTTCGTAAATCTGCAAAAAGTCATATTTTTCGAGGAATGAATTCTTAGAATGTTAATAACTTCTATGTAGTTAGTTTTTAAAAAAAGTTTCTGACGTAAACTTATAAAGAAGTAATTAATGTTTATTACCTAATTGTTTACAAACATATACTATGTCCTTGCGGAGACTTATAAAGAGGATAATAAAGGTGTTACGTATATGTACCAGTGGGCAGTTCTCAGTACTTTTTGTCCCACTCTACATACAATATAAATAATGAACAACTTGCTTACTTTTTTATGAAATCTGCCTCAAAAATAGTTTTTTATCAGAGGAATGGGTTTTTAACGTAATAAAAAACAACATATTTTCTTGAAATATTGATATTTGATGACAAGCAATATATTTTTAATGTAAATGTTTCTATTAAATCGTCTTTTCGTGGATATTTTAAATTTTTTAAGAATTTCTGTAAAGGATATGCCATTTGACCGCATTAGAAATTGTTCAAGGCACAGTTGGCGAATCTTAAATATATATATTTTTACTAGAAAATCGGAATATAATTGCAATTATCCTTCAAAAATTAAACATGGGTTGAAAATTATTACCATTTTCTTGGGTTATTAGGGAAATTGCAAGGATACTAGTGCCAAGGACCTTTGGTAAATGTATGCAAAATATGTAACGTTAATCAATATATCTGTTGCTGCAAGAAAATATACACATTTCTTTAAATTCATTAATTGACATTACAGAAATTACAAAATTCCACAAATTAAAATTTTATACTTTTAAACAATTTTTTATTTTATATGATGTGGTACTGATGTGGTTCTAAAGCGTTGTTCAAACCTGTAGAAAAATCGGCACATATCCTGATGGACCCGTTTGGTTTTCGAATAACCACTATAGGTGCAGCCCATTCCGAATAACTTACTTGTGAAATTACACCAATTTGTTGTAACCGTTCCAATTCTGCTTCTACGAAATGTTGCACCGCATACGCGACGGGACGCTTGGGTCGAAAAACTGGTTCTTGATTTGGCTTGGCTGTTTGTTTTTGTACACAACCCTAAAGTTCCTTCGAACACTTCTGGAAATGAGTCTTTTTAAAAAAGACAATTTCTCATTAAAAACAAAAGGAGTTTCCTTCAACTGAGATTGTCTATTTCGTAAATCTGCAAAAAGTCATATTTTTCGAGGAATGAATTCTTAGAATGTTAATAACTTCTATGTAGTTAGTTTTTAAAAAAAGTTTCTGACGTAAACTTATAAAGAAGTAATTAATGTTTATTACCTAATTGTTTACAAACATATACTATGTCCTTGCGGAGACTTATAAAGAGGATAATAAAGGTGTTACGTATATGTACCAGTGGGCAGTTCTCAGTACTTTTTGTCCCACTCTACATACAATATAAATAATGAACAACTTGCTTACTTTTTTATGAAATCTGCCTCAAAAATAGTTTTTTATCAGAGGAATGGGTTTTTAACGTAATAAAAAACAACATATTTTCTTGAAATATTGATATTTGATGACAAGCAATATATTTTTAATGTAAATGTTTCTATTAAATCGTCTTTTCGTGGATATTTTAAATTTTTTAAGAATTTCTGTAAAGGATATGCCATTTGACCGCATTAGAAATTGTTCAAGGCACAGTTGGCGAATCTTAAATATATATATTTTTACTAGAAAATCGGAATATAATTGCAATTATCCTTCAAAAATTAAACATGGGTTGAAAATTATTACCATTTTCTTGGGTTATTAGGGAAATTGCAAGGATACTAGTGCCAAGGACCTTTGGTAAATGTATGCAAAATATGTAACGTTAATCAATATATCTGTTGCTGCAAGAAAATATACACATTTCTTTAAATTCATTAATTGACATTACAGAAATTACAAAATTCCACAAATTAAAATTTTATACTTTTAAACAATTTTTTATTTTATATGAAAAAATTTTGTATGATACACCAAATTGGCTAATCCAAGCTTAAAACTTAATAATTAACCAGTTTTTTCTACGATATTTTTGTAAAAATATGTAGCTTTTACATATTTACTGTTACGTATACGTAACGTCTTCTAAAATCCAAACAAGGCAAGAAAAATTTTTTTAATTGAAGTCGGTTTATATACACAAGTAAACTGTCATATCCAAATTTCACATTTCTACCTTACGTAGATCGCCGTGGGCATTAATGGGTTAAAGCTTGGATCCAATCCAATCCTAATACATTTAAATCATTAAGAGGTGTTACGTAACAAGTTACCATCGCTTGTTTATCACGAAATTTTAAACTGCATTCAAATTGAAATGATAAAGGTAATTTGCCTGTTGCACTTCTGGCTGTGTCTTTTACCTCCGTAGCATTATTTACACGAAGTTGTTTAAAAGTGTTTTCTGAAATTATGGATATATCCGAAGCAGTATCTAACTGAAGCTTGATCAACGTGTTATTGACTTCAACACAAATATATTTTCTTTGTGTGTCAATTTTCTTGACTGCAAAAATGCTTTTTGTTTCATAGCTGGTGGTTTTTGGTTTTTTATTATAACGATTTTGTTTCGCATTATTTTGTTTGACTTTCTTTTTATTTTTAGATACGCTGCAGTAGCCTTCTTTGTGACCTACTACGTTGCACTGCTCACATTTATGCTTTTTGTATGAACACTCGTTTGCAAAGTGCATACCACGAGTCTAGACATCTTCTCACAATAAACACCCACATGGGGCTGTTTAGATATAATCGTATGGTGTTTGGAGTAAAAACATTCCCAGCCATATTTCAGCAGATTATGGACAAAATGTTAGCAGGTATGGAAAACGTAGTCGCATATATCGATGATATCTTTGTATCAGGTAAGGATATAACCGAACACAGCAACAACCTACAAGAAGTTCTACATCGTAAAAAAGATTATGGTTTTAAAATTAAATTTGAAAAATGTAAATTCTTTGCAACAGAAGTAAGATATCTCGGGTATGTCATAAATCAAGAAGGTTTACAACCCGATCCAAATCGTATATCAGCCATTCAAAGAATGCCTGAACCAACAAATATTACAGAACTTCGTTCATTTCTCGGAGCTATAAATTTTTATGGAAAATTTGTTAGCCAAATGCGAGCAAAAATTGTTGTTAAAATCAAATGTAAAATGGCAGTGGACTCAAGTTCATAACAAATGTTTTTTAAAATTAAAAGAAATTCTTTCGTCAAAATTACTCTTAACTCATTGTGATCCAACAAAGAGCATTATTGTTGCGGCAGATGCATCAAACTATGGTTTGGGAGCATGTATTCTTCACGAATATGCAGACGGAAGTATTAAAACTATAAGTCACGCCTCAAGATCGTTGACCCCAGCCGAAAAAGCGTATAGCCAAATAGAAAAAGAAGCTTTGGCATTGGTCTTTGCAGTAACGAAATTTCATAAAATGATATTTGGAAGAAGGTTCAAGTTACAAACTGACCACAAGCCGTTACTTGCAATATTTGGAAAGAAGACGGGTATAGCAGTACACCAAGCAAATAGATTGCAACGATGGGCGGTTCAACTTTTAGCATACGATTTTGACATAAATTTTATTTCAACAAATAGTTTTGGTTATGCTGATGTCTTATCGCGTCTTATAGACAAACAACAGTTCAACAGCGAAGAATATGTCATTGCTGCAATTAAATTTGAAAAAGAAATTAAACAAATTTTATTTGAAAATTTAGACAAATTACCAATAACACATAAAATGGTAAAGTATGAAACACAAAAAGATGTCATTTTAAAGCAAGTTTTTAAATATATTGAAAAAGATTGGCCAGATAAAATAGAAAACGTGGATCTCAAACCGTATTTTAACAGGAAAAATGATTTTTCTATTGTAGACGGCGTAATTATGTTTGGAAACAGAGTAGTTATACCCTCAATTTACCGTAAAAGAGTTCTTAAACAAATTCACCATGGCCATCCAGGAATAGAGAGATCAAAGGCAATTGCGAGAAGTTACATATATTGGCCGAATATAGACGATGACATAAAAGTTTTGGTTCAAAATTGTCACAATTGCGCCTCTGCTGCTAAAATGCCAACAAAAATGACTCTTCAGCCATGGCCTATACCTTCAGAACCATGGCAACGCCTTCATATAGATTATGCTCGACCAATTGAAGGGCAATATTTTCTGGTCATAGTTGACGCACTTTCTAAGTGGCCTGAAATTATAGCAACAAAAACAATAACTACTCAACAAACAATTCAAATCCTTCGAGAAGTCTTTGCTCGTTTCGGTTTGCCGGAAATTGTCGTATCTGACAACGGAACGCAATTTAAGAGTTCTCAATTTGAAGAGTTTATGCAACAAAATGGTATTAAGCATATTTGTTCCAGCCCATACTATCCAATGTCAAATGGTCAAGCCGATACTTTTAAAAGGATGCTTGCAAAATCAACAGAAGAGGGCACCGTATGCGAAAATTTAAACACGTTTTTACAAAATTATCGTTCGACAACAAACCCAAATACACCTGACAAAAAGTCACCAGCCGAAGTTTTATTAGGCAGGAAAATGAGTATTACCTTAGATCTTTTAAAGCCGACTAAGAACAATAACAGAAATGTATCAGTACCTCACAATAAAATTGCTGAACAGTTTAACAATAAACATGGTGCGAAAGAAACGAATTTTGATGAGCAGGATGCTGTTTATGCAAGAATATACAAAGGTAATAACAATTTTTGTTGGAGTCCCGACTAAGAACAATAACAGAAATGTATCAGTACCTCACAATAAAATTGCTGAACAGTTTAAAAATAAACATGGTGCGAAAGAAACGAATTTTGATGAGCAGGATGCTGTTTATGCAAGAGTATACAAAGGTAATAACAATTTTTCTTGGAGTCCCGGAAGAGTTATTGAACGCATTGGTAATGTTATGTACAACATTTCATTGAATAATGGTAAATTAATTCGGTCACACGTGAACCAATTAAGAACAAGATACAATAAAGAGGACAAAACAAGTGTTGAAAGAGATTGGTGTATAGCCTTAGATGCATATGAAAATACTGAGCTACAAACAAATGACCAAGTTCCACAATCCACAACTGTTATTGATTCCTCAGATAGAAATACTAGAGTGGTACCTCATCCAACTTTAACTAATATAAATGAAATAGAAGTCACAACGACACCCAGAAGGTCTCAACGACAGCGACATCCAGTTAGCCGTTTTAGTTCCACCTAAACACTAAAAAGGAGAGGTGTTGTATGGTAACCTTTCATTCTAATATTTCAGAACATTTCCTAAAACATGTACATATATAATAATAAAATGAAGTTATGACTGTATTAGTATAAGTGTGAAGTAACTATGTAATTTTTAAGACGTTAGTTAGCCGTTTTAGTCCCACCTAAACACTAAAAAGGAGAGGTGTTGTATGGTAACCTTTCATTCTAATATTTCAGAACATTTCCTAAAACATGTACATATATAATAATAAAATGAAGTTATGACTGTATTAGTATAAGTGTGAAGTAACTATGTAATTTTTAAGACGAGTAATAAAGAAGTTTTGAAGAATACAACACATACAAACTAAAATACTCATCAAATAAATTAAATCCTTCAAAAATTTGCATTCAGTTTAAATATTAAACCTAATATTAATATGAATTTGTAATTTGTAATTTTTAGCATTGAAATTTATAATTAAAACTATTAGACGTATAAGAAAGATCCTTTATAATATAAACAAATTTAAATTAATTTCTAAAATTTTCTAATTAAAATTAAATTAATTAGTTAATTTTAAATCCAATATTAATAATTATATTTCATAACTTGTCTATTTTGAATTGTATAAAAAATAGTACTTATTTTTTTTGTTACGCATTTTTTTGTAAAGTATCTTTAGTAGAGAGTAACAAGAATTATTTAATTACATTAAGTTTTTTATCACCACATTCCTCTGCTGGGCCCAACATCGGAACAATGGGTATGAAAGGTTTTAAGTAAAATTACAACAACAAACAATAACTGCTGTAAGTAATGTAAATTTGATAATTTTCTCTTATTACTTATTATTATATTAATTACTTTATTATTCTTATTATTTACTATTGATATTATTGTCCGATTCCGTCCGTTTCATTAGTTAAATCTCTGTTTCATTGATTTTGTTTATTCACATTATCATTTAGTCAAGTAATTCAACTCAAAGAGTTACTTTATAATGCTATATTAAGAAAATATTTTTTTTATTTTGTTTCATTTCGTTTATTGAATTTAATTTTGCGTAAATTATATTTAGATATAGGATTATTTCTTATATTTTGTTGTTTTTTTAATACTTCTTTGATTCTCTTTGTTAATAAATATGCACATTGTTTGAATTTGAAAATATGAATTGCTAAGTCTAAATTATTTTGGGAGTGACAGATTTTTCATTATGCATAAGAAATTAATATCGATCTAAGCATTTTTAGGGACAATCAGCTTAAACTATAGGGTATTTTGATTGTCATAGGTGTTTTATCAATTGGGAGGGAAGAATTGTGCCCTTAGGCATAACATTAAGCCTCAAATCTGTTTTGAGGCTTAATTAAATTTTTTTGAATCTACATTTGGTATTTTGTTTGGCATAAATGTAGATTTTATATGTGACGCGCTAGAAATTCGGGTTAAGAACCACGTTGCCAAATCCCTTAACAGCTAGCTGGGAAACTAGACCTTGTTATTGACTCAACTTTCTGTAGAGATCTTTCATTACAAAATGCTTATAAATCTCAAAGATCTAGCCTGCGCTCAACAAAGTAAAAGATAACCTGCTATCCTTCAAAGTTGAAAGAACTTTTTCATGTAATGTGAAAACACAGGGCACATTCTTTACATTGAATGCTAGTTTGATTCCTATTAATGTTATCATTGCATGATCCGCATTTAAAAGTTTTAGTTGAAGGCGACATTTTTTATTTTAGTTGTTGTAAATAAACAAAAGTAATTTGCAACAAAGCAAATGAACAACAGCAAGCAGCAACAAACAGCACCAGTACACTTCCAATTATTAAACAGTGAACAACAGTTCAATTTAAATAATTATATTTAATAATAAAAAAGCACTCAAATTTTTAAATAAATAAATGCAAAAAGCACCTCTTAATTTATCTTTAGCAATAAATTAAGTTAATTTTATTAGCAAATGATCAGCTGCAGAAAAAAAACACTTCTACTCAGGCATGAAGTTGCCAGATTTTAATTGATTATTAATTAATTTAATTAGTCCATTATGTTGTGCAAAAAAATAATTTGATTGTAAACAAATGAGTGGACCTATTTAAGTGAGATGTAACTTCAGGAATATTGTTTTTTTTTTCATTATATTTGCATTTATTAAAGTGTAAAAGTAAAAATATATATCGTCAACTAAAATGCAAAAGGGCGTAACAACACTTTTAAAAATTTTACATGAAAGATAAAAAACTAAATAAAATGAAAACTATTGTTGATATAAAAATTAAATTTTTATACCTATTATATCCAACTTCAATAAAAACGTTTGAATATAAGAGTCCCGCCAGATATTGTCTATTATTTTGCGACAACATGTACATTAGGGATATAACTAATTTCGCGAACCACCACATGATTGCCAATGTTGTACAAGTAATGAAAATAATTTTTTTAGGTCAATTGGAATCAAAAACATCACGCACCAACCCCAATTTCTAATATAAACCAAATTTTATTAAAATGTTTATTTTTATTATTTTCAAATTTTAATATTTATTATATACGGTCACTTTTTAACGGAAAAGTACTCTTTTGTCATATCGCGACTCATCACTGCCTATATCTCTGCACTTTTTGATTTTTACGCAAATATAATATTTTACATCCCTAAATCAAAAAGTCCATAATATATATTTGTTGATCATATTTGTTTTGACCATATCTCCGATTCTTATTGACCGATTTTACTGATTTTAGTCAGCTAAATTCTTAAAAGCATATCTAATGGAATTATTTAAGATTTGGATTCCCGAGATTTATGGGGCCTTCAAAAAATTAATTTAAAAAAACAGACGAACAGACATTTGATGCGTGAACTTTTTTAATAACCGCAAAAAAATAATAACGTAGTTTCTCACATTTTGTAAAGGCCTATGCTATGCCAACCCTAATGTACATATTTTCAATCAAAAAGTTGATTTTAAATGTTTTGGTTGTTACGCCCCTTTGCATTTCAGGTGACGATTTTCGCTCATTTACTACAAGAAAAATGGCTTTGAATGTTTATTGGCATTTTACTATTTTTTAATTAACTTTTAAACAAATCTAAAATTAAACAGATTCAGATAGTAAAGATGTAGATGTTTCTCATCTAAATTGAAATTAAATTTTTATATATCTAATATTCGTGAAAACATGAGTTTTAGTTTTTGCGTTTACAAAAAAATCGATCTCACATCGAAAATAATAGTGATACAATTTAAAATTTTATAAATCTATATAAAAAACTTAGTATGTCGAACGTTTTGTAGCACTCAGTTCAAAAAATCCGAATTTTGGATTATGGCAGTCTTGTAGTAAATGAGCGATATGTTCGTAATCTAAGAACTCTACTTAATATAAGAACCCTTGCAAAAAATGTTTGTTCATTTTTGTATCACAGTGTAATCATTTCCATCATTCGTTTTAGCAAGACCTTTGGATTTCCATATTGATTTAAGTCGATAAACGCATTCTCGGTGGCCTGAATTCCATAGCTTTGTAATAAGAAATCCTACAGTTCCTTCCTCATCCGAATTACGTAACCAATCCAATAAAAGTTGATAAATAATCTGAAAAGAAATAAACTACAATTAATCTTTGAAAACTATAATATATCTATACAGATTTATCAAAGTTTTTATTCAAAATATTTAGTGTGAATATAAACAGATCCTAACACGTGTAAAAACCTTTTTATGAATGAGAATTGCATCTAAATTATGAAATATTACGTAATATATAATTAATATTAGAAGGCACGTGGTCTCCAATAACTAAAGACCTGTAAATAAACTTTTATTTAAAATTTCACGTGAACTAACTGGAGCCTATATTATTTCATATAAATGAAAAAAATGTTGCTGAAATGAATGAAAATTCAGCAACATTTTTCTATAAAATTTTCATTAAAATTTTTTTGTATGAAGTTATTAAAAATTTCACGTGAAATTTTGAACAGAATACCAAGCTTAAATTCAAACATCAATATTTTAAATATTTTTTTAAATTATGTAATTTTATAGAAACATATATATAGAAAAATAACCGGTTTATTAAAAAAACTAACTATTTAAATAAATAGGATTGGATTGTTTATATTATAATTAACTAAAGAAATACTATGGTTGATTAAATGCCACTAGATTACAAAAACATATTTTTTGTTTGTTTGTTAATGGAAAGACAGATCCATACACAAACATTTTGAGATAAAAAGGTTTTAATTTTACATCTCTTTTTAGTAGTTAAAATATTTGAAAATGAGTATTGATTTTTCGATGCTTCCGCCATTTTTGAACACAAAGGAGGATGTACATATATACATCAAATCATAAGAAATACACCTAGGCCTCTATCGGGCCTGTTGTGCGCTCATTAACTAATGCCTCAGGTGGAAATCGAACCCACCACCTCCGGTCTACCAGACTAGAACACTAACCACTAACCTACCGGAGGCCACATAACAATCAACTCAGAAATAATATAAAATTTAGGACATTCTTAACCCACTTTTTACCAGATTTTAGTAATTTAAAAATAAAATAAAATTTGAAGATATTTATTTCAGAATTACAATCTCATAGATTTAAATATATGGGTCATTTCGTGTCAAGTGACCAAATTTAAGAATCGATGTCTTCAGATTAAAATATGAGGGATATGGGCAATTTCATATCAAGTGACCAGACTCAACAAATCGATTTTGACGAAATTTGCGCCAAGGTTAGCAATATTTGGCAAGTAGGCCAGGCACAAGCGCTATCGACCCAGAACTGCCGGACTTAGAGGGGGTCAAAGTTGGACATTTTGGTCATACATGGTTTTATTCAAATGAGTATAACATTTCACCTATTGATCCTAGCAAAAATTATCGAAAGGTGTCCCATAATGGGATGCGAGTGGGATGATATTTATCAAAAAGAATCATTTAAATTAAGAATTAGATATCCTATTATGGGACTATAAAGCCCTTAAAGAAAATTGTTTAAGCTATCTTCTGAGCAAAAAAAATAGTTTTTTGAAAAAAATTGTTTAAAAAAAAATAAATTTTAAAACATTAAAAAAAAAATTTATTTTAAAAAATCTAAAAAAAATTGGAAACAATGAAGAAATAGCTATCTGTGCCCGTGTTTTGAACCCCTTTGGACAATTATTGCTAGGACCAATAAGTGAAAAGTTACACTCATTTGAATAAAACCCTGTATGACCAAAATGTCCAACTTTGACCCTCTCTAAGACCGGCAGTTCTGGACCGATAGCGTGTGTCTGGCTTATTATCCAATAGTACTAACCTTTGGGCAAATTTCGCCATTACCCTCATATTTTATGACATACATTTAAACTTTTTTCGAACAACTTCTGAAAGTACAAATTTTTAACGGAATTTTCAATAATTTTGTAATATGAAAACCATTCTCAAAATATTGTGAGATAGATCAATAACATTTGTTATACAAAAAATTACTAAAACTATATTTATACTTTTTTCGAACAACTTTTGAAAGTACAAATTTTTAACGGAATTTTCAATAATTTTGTAATATGAAAACCATTCTCAAAATATTGTGATATAGATCAATAACATTTGTTATACAAAAAATTACTAAAACTATATGAAGGGCTTATTCCAGTAACTAGATAAGCCACCCACCATCATAATTCGTTTTTATGTGCTTTTTGATTTGCAAGGAACCATATCTATTGTCCCTAAAAAGATTTTTAGCATATTATGGTAAATTGGCGATATAAGAAGCATGCTCCTTTTTCAATTTACACTATTTGTAAGAATTTTTATTTCATTAACTTGATGCCACATATATTTTTTACACTTTTTAAGAAAGTTCTTTATAATGATGAAGATAAAAGCGGAATTGATAACTTTTTATGTTGTTGTGATATAACAAGGTAAGACAAGTATCATTCTAATAAGAAAAAATTATTTTGTCCAAAATCTCAAGAGATATAATTTTTATACCCTACACCACTATAGTGGGGAGGATATTATACGTTTGTGCTGATGTTTGTAACACACAAAAATATTGGTCCTACACCCACCTTAAAGTATACCGATCGATTCAGAATCATTGTTTAAGTCGATTAAGACATGTCCGTCCGTCTGTCCGGCTGGCTGGCTGTCCATGTATACCTTGTGCGCAAGGTACAGGCCGCAATTTTCAAGATAAATTGATGAAATTTGGACCAAGCATGTTTTTTGGCACAGGGACGAAGCCTATTGAAAATGGTTGAAATCGGTCCATTATTTCACCTTGCCCCCATACAACCGTACCTCCCGATTTTGACTTTTTATGCCATAATTACGTGAAATATACTATTATCTCTCTAAAAATTGGCACAAATAAGTTTTATATAAGTATAAATGACACTACAGATTTTCGTAATGATCGGCCTTTATTTGACCCTAGCCCCCCATCAAAAAATTGCTTACATATTTTGCAATTAAGGTAAAATTCAACATAAAAGTTTCGTTATGAAAAATAAAAAATTTTAAAATATACTAATGGTGTAGGGTATTATATACTTTCCTACTTGTTTGAAATTAAAGTGGCTTACCATGTTACTGCACAAAATAATTTAATTTATAATTATGTTGCTTACCAAGTTTTTGCTGTTTGGAAAATGTTCGATTTTTTTTTTTAAATTTAACTCTCATTTCGCGAAAATATCTTATATAATGTTCAAACTATATGTATAATATAAAGTCTATTTATCATACCAAATTACCAAAGATATTGCAAAATATGCAAAAATCTTTATAAAACATGTCACAATTATCAGCTTATATAAAGTGCATATCGACCCCTTTTTTGACAATGGATTTGAAATTTCTAAAATCCAACATGCATCAAATTGGTTCAGATGTTCAAAATGATGATCAAGAAGCAGAAAATCAACTATGCTGAATAAAAGCAAGATTATCTCAAATTTTAATCTGAATATTTAGTGCAAACTCCAAACCAATGTGTTTTGTCATTCTATTTAAAATATTTGTTTGCCCTTCTACTGAATTATACTGCAGAACCTGACTTTTACTGCAGAATAATTTAGCTATATTTAGCCAAATTTATTCTCATATGAAGAAGTAACTAAAAATATAACAAAATGTAAATTTCGTATTGAAAATAAAATTTATATATTTTTTTTTTTTTCAAGAACATGATAAGCCACTTTGAAAATGTACTAGAACTTGGTTTTTGAAACTAAAAAATATTTAATTGTTGTTAGGCAATAACTTGATAAGCCACAACTTTTTGATAAAACAGTGGTTTTTATGATGTCCATCTATTGTAACGGTTCACGCGATGTGCCATATCCTTCAGGAGACCTGCGCTACCTATTATTCCGACCGTGCTCAGGGTTTGGGGTGGTGTTCTTGTCTTCATCAGGATAGGCTAAGAACCGCACATTAATTTAAGAAGGTAGCTATCAAAATATTAACTAAAGAAATAAATAAAATAAAGAACAAAAAAAAAAGAGTTTGAATTTGAAGTCAAGAGAAGATGATGACATTTCTTCTCATTCTAAACCCTTCCAACCTTTGTATCTTAGTAAAACATCCTTAAGATACCCTAATATTATTCTCTAACTATATGTATGACTAACCTTTCGTGGAATAAACGAATTTAACTAATTTATCATAATGTAATTTAAATTAAGAACATTTATTATTAAAATTTGAACTTAACATATAAAAAGAATAATTTTTAACAATAAATAAAATATTGTTTAATTTTTTCATATGTTCTAAATTGAAATACAACAACAAAAATTATATTTACTTCAAATATTATTAACATAAAATTTTAAAATATTATGTTAATAACATGAATGTTCAAATTAGAATATTTTTACAGAAAATTTAGAGAATTTAAACACAATTTAAAACTTACCAAACATAATCCAACGATGACAACAGGCCTAAAGTTTGTTGAATTTGGTGTCTAATTATAATTTTTTTTAATTTTAAATTCTCATTTCTTTTATAGGTTTTGAGTGTATTTATGTATGTTAGTGTATATGTGTGCAGGGTGTATATAGGGTTAGTGTATAATTGTTATTACAATTTTAAGTTAATTTAAGTTAGGATTAAGTTTAATTTTAGAAAAAATTAAGTTAATTAAATTGAAATTAAAATTAAATTTAAAATTAAGTTAAGATTAAGTTAAATTATTATAAAAATTTAGATTAAATTTAAGAAAATTAAAGTTTTAAGTTAAGTTAGATGCAATTAAGGTAGAAAAGTTTAAGTAATTTAATAAAAATGTAAGTTTAAGATAATTTAATTAGATTTTAAGTTAAATTAGATAAAATTAAGATAGTTTTTTAAGATAAAAATTAGATCTAGTAGCTTTTCAAAGTTGAATTAGCGTAGTTTTAGCGTTTAATTAAGATTAACGATTGATTAATTTAAGTTTTAGTGAGTAAATTAGTTTAGATTTTCAAGTTTAAATAGGTTTTAAGTTAGATAATTAGTTGTAGGTTATTTTAAGTTTGATTCTTGTTGGATTTTAGAAAGATGCTGAGGATTGGCGATACTCATATTAAAATGAAGTAAATTATCCTCAGAGTTCTTTAATTTATTTCAGTATTAACTTGAAGTGATGGTAAAGTTGAAAAATTAACATAAGTTTTTGGTCAATAAAGATGATATAATTGCTTGGATAGACGTGGATCGACAGATATTTTGCAGATAATTTATTTATCAATGCAATAACCGTCTAAAACCTATGTATACAATATCGTTAATCGATGTTCATTTGTTATGTATTTAAAATTTTACCTGTTTCTAATTCAATTCCCGGTTTTATCCGCAATAGAAATTACCAAAATATCCGTCCGTTTACAATTTTAAATACTTTATAATAACGGAAATTGATTTATAATATTGTATTTCCGTATTGTTCAATAAAATTTTCTGTTTAAATGAAAAATTTTTTGAAATACAAATTTTTCAACACATACAAAACTTTCAACAAATTGTTGTTGGAAGAATTTTAAAGTATTTCCAACCCAATAAAACGCATAGCCCTCACACTATTGGCATCCGATAGTTATCGACCTTATATGATTATTAAGCGTGTTTAAAGTACAAATTAAAAAATCCTATTTTTTTAAACTTTAATGTCGATTTACTCAAAATTTTATTTTTGTGGCATATCGAGTTACTGCAATAAGCCCTTCTTATATTTTTTAGCACTTTCTTCCTTATATATGAGTCATTTCGAGTCAAGTGACCTACTTTTTAAAATCGATGTCTTCCGATTTTGATGAAATTTGCACCAAGGTTAGTAATAGACACAAATTTTCAGCGCTATCGTTTCAAAACTACCGGACTTAGCACTGAAAATTTATGTCTGGCCTAATATACAGTAGTACTAACCTTGCATTGTGGTAAATTTCTTTATTTCTTTAAATAAATAGCTGAAATTTTCCACAAATATTTCTTACAGGTAAGGTTTTTTTGGTACTGACAAAGGGCAATATCGGTTGAAAATTTCGCCTAACCCCCATACAAGTGACCCCACAGAAAACTCCTTAATTTTCATGAAATTTAGCACAAGTCAGTTTTATGCACCCTCTAGGTTCTTAAATGCTGATAATTGGGTTAAAAATACTAGTAAAGCAATGAAATTTGACACAAAATATTTTTATAGGAACTTAAACCTCTCGACCAAATTTTCTGACAATCGGTCCATAATTGACCCTAAATACCATATAAGGTCCCCATCAGATAATTACTTTAACACACATTACTGGCTTAAAAATATCTGAATAGCAATGAAATTCGACGCAAACAAGTTTTATAGGAACCTAAATTTCACTACAAAATTTTATGAGAATTGGTTCATAATTGACGCTACCTCCCATATTAGGATAATATGTATGTCGTCCCGTTCTCTGTTTTTATGCAGTTGAAATATATGGAAAAGTTCGGCATTTGTAATAGACGAAGTCAAGAGAAGAGTTGCAGGAAGTTGCAGATGAAATTTATAATACTTACTCCTGATATACATATAACAGTAGTAGATACAATGTTCACTCAACTTCTTATAGCCCCTTTTCCTTTTGTACGGTCAAAATTTGGATTTGTATAGCTTTTTTCGTTTTTAAAGTCGGCCACAATCACTTAATTTACCCTAAAAATGAAACCGCACAAAATCGCAATAACAACATGGAATGATTATTTAATAAGACTATTTTAAAACACGTGCTAATTTCCAAAGAAAAGCTTTAAGGAAGAATCATAGCCTTTATTTATGTAAAAGTGTCTAAAATCTAATTTAAAAACCTTAAAACGACAGGCAAAAAATTATCAACTTTGCATATGTATAAACAGTCACAAGGTTAAGCTATAGTCAAAATATGATATAAATTGTATGATTTGAAGTGTTAGCTATAATCTACCATAAAAAATTTATCAGAATTAAATAATCAAACGAAATCATATTTGGCCGGAATTGACCACCGTTCCTTGGTGCAAATTTTGTCAAAATCTATTTTTTGAGTTAGGTTACTTGATATGAAATTGCCCATATATTTGTTCATGACTTTCACGGCAATGCTACTTTCACGAGTTTGAATTGCACAGTTACTAATCTCTATACGATTTTTTTGCAATCAAAATTATTTAATTTTTGTTTGTTTTTGTGATCATTACTTCAAGATTAATCCACACGTAGTCTTGAATCTTAAAAATACTACTATGAAAGTAGTATTTGGAAAATATATTGTGATATATGTGAGAAACTCTTGTAGTAATAACCGCATAAAATTTCACTTTTTTATATTTAATGAAGAGGAAAAACAACATACTATCTAAAAATGTGCTAAGTTTTCAGACCAAAATTCAAATGGAAAATATACATTTCTCGAGATATACAAAAAGAATTTAACAAATTAATTTTGGAAAACAATTATAACTAAATATATGTTTCACATCAAAGAATATAAAGAAATTGGGGCTTGTCAGTTGGTACCTAAAGGAGTTGTCATTCGGTACCTAACTCTATGAATGTATTGGTAAAATTTTTGTATAAGTATTGTAGCTCCAACCACTTTCACCACTGATTCCAAACCTACATAGTTGCATAAAAACGTACCTAAAAATTTTAGGAAAAATATAAAACATTTAAATTTATACTTTCACAGATTATTTAATCTTTTTATTGCACATTTGATCTGTAAACATTTAATAAAAACATTTTTAAATTGGTTTATTCCCATATGTCCGTCCGTCCATGTAAACCTGTACATGATCTTCTATTGTCCCAGGGACGAAGCCTATTGAAAATGGTTAATTTAAGAAGGTAGCTATCAAAAAATTAACTAAAGAAATAAATAAAATAAAGAACAAAAAAAAAAGAGTTTGAATTTGAAGTCAAGAGAAGATGATGACATTTCTTCTCATTCTAAACCCTTCCAACCTTTGTATCTTAGTAAAACATCCTTAAGATACCCTAATATTATTCTCTAACTATATGTATGACTAACCTTTCGTGGAATAAACGAATTTAACTAATTTATCATAATGTAATTTAAATTAAGAACATTTATTATTAAAATTTGAACTTAACATATAAAAAGAATAATTTTTAACAATAAATAAAATATTGTTTAATTTTTTCATATGTTCTAAATTGAAATACAACAACAAAAATTATATTTACTTCAAATATTATTAACATAAAATTTTAAAATATTATGTTAATAACATTAATGTTCAAATTAGAATATTTTTACAGAAAATTTAGAGAATTTAAACCCAATTTAAAACTTACCAAACATAATCCAACGATGACAACAGGCCTAAAGTTTGTTGAATTTGGTGTCTAATTATAATTTTTTTTAATTTTAAATTCTCATTTCTTTTATAGGTTTTGAGTGTATTTATGTATGTTAGTGTATATGTGTGCAGGGTGTATATAGGGTTAGTGTATAATTGTTATTACAATTTTAAGTTAATTTAAGTTAGGATTAAGTTTAATTTTAGAAAAAATTAAGTTAATTAAATTGAAATTAAAATTAAATTTAAAATTAAGTTAAGATTAAGTTAAATTATTATAAAAATTTAGATTAAATTTAAGAAAATTAAAGTTTTAAGTTAAGTTAGATGCAATTAAGGTAGAAAAGTTTAAGTAATTTAATAAAAATGTAAGTTTAAGATAATTTAATTAGATTTTAAGTTAAATTAGATAAAATTAAGATAGTTTTTTAAGATAAAAATTAGATCTAGTAGCTTTTCAAAGTTGAATTAGCGTAGTTTTAGCGTTTAATTAAGATTAACGATTGATTAATTTAAGTTTTAGTGAGTAAATTAGTTTAGATTTTCAAGTTTAAATAGGTTTTAAGTTAGATAATTAGTTGTAGGTTATTTTAAGTTTGATTCTTGTTGGATTTTAGAAAGATGCTGAGGATTGGCGATACTCATATTAAAATGAAGTAAATTATCCTCAGAGTTCTTTAATTTATTTCAGTATTAACTTGAAGTGATGGTAAAGTTGAAAAATTAACATAAGTTTTTGGTCAATAAAGATGATATAATTGCTTGGATAGACGTGGATCGACAGATATTTTGCAGATAATTTATTTATCAATGCAATAACCGTCTAAAACCTATGTATACAATATCGTTAATCGATGTTCATTTGTTATGTATTTGAAATTTTACCTGTTTCTAATTCAATTCCCGGTTTTATCCGCAATAGAAATTACCAAAATATCCGTCCGTTTACAATTTTAAATACTTTATAATAACGGAAATTGATTTATAATATTGTATTTCCGTATTGTTCAATAAAATTTTCTGTTTAAATGAAAAATTTTTTGAAATACAAATTTTTCAACACATACAAAACTTTCAACAAATTGTTGTTGGAAGAATTTTAAAGTATTTCCAACCCAATAAACAATTTGAAAACGCATAGCCCTCACACTATTGGCATCCGATAGTTATCGACCTTATATGATTATTAAGCGTGTTTAAAGTACAAATTAAAAAAATCCTATTTTTTTAAACTTTAATGTCGATTTACTCAAAATTTTATTTTTGTGGCATATCGAGTTACTGCAATAAGCCCTTCTTATATTTTTTAGCACTTTCTTCCTTATATATGAGTCATTTCGAGTCAAGTGACCTACTTTTTAAAATCGATGTCTTCCGATTTTGATGAAATTTGCACCAAGGTTAGTAATAGACACAAATTTTCAGCGCTATCGTTTCAAAACTACCGGACTTAGCACTGAAAATTTATGTCTGGCCTAATATACAGTAGTACTAACCTTGCATTGTGGTAAATTTCTTTATTTCTTTAAATAAATAGCTGAAATTTTCCACAAATATTTCTTACAGGTAAGGTTTTTTTGGTACTGACAAAGGGCAATATCGGTTGAAAATTTCGCCTAACCCCCATACAAGTGACCCCACAGAAAACTCCTTAATTTTCATGAAATTTAGCACAAGTCAGTTTTATGCACCCTCAAGGTTCTTAAATGCTGATAATTGGGTTAAAAATACTAGTAAAGCAATGAAATTTGACACAAAATATTTTTATAGGAACTTAAACCTCTCGACCAAATTTTCTGACAATCGGTCCATAATTGACCCTAAATACCATATAAGGTCCCCATCAGATAATTAATTTAACACACATTACTGGCTTAAAAATATCTGAATAGCAATGAAATTCGACGCAAACAAGTTTTATAGGAACCTAAATTTCACTACAAAATTTTATGAGAATTGGTTCATAATTGACGCTACCTCCCATATTAGGATAATATGTATGTCGTCCCGTTCTCTGTTTTTCTGCAGTTGAAATATATGGAAAAGTTCGGCATTTGTAATAGACGAAGTCAAGAGAAGAGTTGCAGGAAGTTGCAGATGAAATTTATAATACTTACTCCTGATATACATATAACAGTAGTAGATACAATGTTCACTCAACTTCTTATAGCCCCTTTTCCTTTTGTACGGTCAAAATTTGGATTTGTATAGCTTTTTTCGTTTTTAAAGTCGGCCACAATCACTTAATTTACCCTAAAAATGAAACCGCACAAAATCGCAATAACAACATGGAATGATTATTTAATAAGACTATTTTAAAACACGTGCTAATTTCCAAAGAAAAGCTTTAAGGAAGAATCATAGCCTTTATTTATGTAAAAGTGTCTAAAATCTAATTTAAAAACCTTAAAACGACAGGCAAAAAATTATCAACTTTGCATATGTATAAACAGTCACAAGGTTAAGCTATAGTCAAAATATGATATAAATTGTATGATTTGAAGTGTTAGCTATAATCTACCATAAAAAATTTATCAGAATTAAATAATCAAACGAAATCATATTTGGCCGGAATTGACCACCGTTCCTTGGTGCAAATTTCGTCAAAATCTATTTTTTGAGTTAGGTTACTTGATATGAAATTGCCCATATATTTGTTCATGACTTTCACGGCAATGCTACTTTCACGAGTTTGAATTGCACAGTTACTAATCTCTATACGATTTTTTTGCAATCAAAATTATTTAATTTTTGTTTGTTTTTGTGATCATTACTTCAAGATTAATCCACACGTAGTCTTGAATCTTAAAAATACTACTATGAAAGTAGTATTTGGAAAATATATTGTGATATATGTGAGAAACTCTTGTAGTAATAACCGCATAAAATTTCACTTTTTTATATTTAATGAAGAGGAAAAACAACATACTATCTAAAAATGTGCTAAGTTTTCAGACCAAAATTCAAATGGAAAATATACATTTCTCGAGATATACAAAAAGAATTTAACAAATTAATTTTGGAAAACAATTATAACTAAATATATGTTTCACATCAAAGAATATAAAGAAATTGGGGCTTGTCAGTTGGTACCTAAAGGAGTTGTCATTCGGTACCTAACTCTATGAATGTATTGGTAAAATTTTTGTATAAGTATTGTAGCTCCAACCACTTTCACCACTGATTCCAAACCTACATAGTTGCATAAAAACGTACCTAAAAATTTTAGGAAAAATATAAAACATTTAAATTTATACTTTCACAGATTATTTAATCTTTTTATTGCACATTTGATCTGTAAACATTTAATAAAAACATTTTTAAATTGGTTTATTCCCATATGTCCGTCCGTCCATGTAAACCTGTACATGATCTTCTATTGTCCCAGGGACGAAGCCTATTGAAAATGGTTAAGATCGGTCCATTATTTCACCTAGCCCCAATACAACTGAACCCCACAATAGGGCTTGTAATCAAACTACAGGTCGCAATTTTGGAGATAATTCAATGAAATTTTGTACATGATCTTTTATGGTATCGTAGACGAAACCTATTGAAAATGGTTAACATCGGTCCATTATTTCACCTAGCCCCCATACAACTGAACCCCCGAATAGGGCTTTTAAACCTTATAATCAAACTACCGGTCGCAATTTTGGAGATAATTCAATGAAATTTGGCACATGATCTTTTATGGTACCGTAAATGAAGCCTGTTGAAAATTTATATCGGTCCATTATTTCACCTAGCCTCCATACAACTGAACCCCCCGAATAGGGCTTTTAAGTTCATAATTATGTTTAATATACTCATATCTCGACAAAAAGCTGCAAAAACCAAGTTGTATACAAGACTTGATGACCCTCACGAATTCCATAATAATAGGTTCTCATATGACCCTAGCCCCTATGAAAAGCAGCCATCAAAATTTCACTTAAATGTCCACTATTTTATTCAACAATAAACAGCTTAAGTATGTATATCTAAGGCAAGGTACAATTCAACTTAAATGTTTATTATGGCCACTAAATCACATTATATTTTTGTCAAAGGTGTAGGGTACTATATGGTCGCCCTCGCCCGACTATAATTTCTTACTTGTGTTTATTTTGAATTTATTTCCCACTTTTAATAATCAAATTTACAACTTAGTTTTTTCTAGTTTTATTTAAATTCATTTAAAATTAATTGTCAAAAAATTTAAAAAATACATATTTCTCGTTTACAAAAAAATTAACTATTTCGGTCTATTTAACGGTGTAAAAATGTGCAAAGAAATATAAAATTTGTTGTGTGTGTAAGAAAATGTGTAAAGAGTGATGGCAACGATCAAACAAATTTACACCCACAGGAATTTTATTGATTGTGTTAGTGAAAAAACTCACACGCACTGGTTTGATGAAAAAAAAAACACTTTTGATTTTCAACTGAAATTGAAGCAGAAGAAGCATACATTGAAGAAGAAGCATAAATTAATTTTTATTTAGTTTTTGATGAGACATCACATTTTTTGCCGCAAGGTAAATGAAATATGGATGAAAAAAAAATCATATTCGAATTTATTTAAAGGCACAGTACCAAATTTTACTTGAAATATACCAAGAAAAATATCCAGGTTTTTAATAAAACATGTTTTTCATTAATAAAAAAATAATTTAAAAAAAATAAATAATTGTTTTAAATTCGACATGAACATATTTTATGGGAACCTCAATTGCCTTGTAAAATATTATAAAGATCGGTCCATAATTGACCCTACTCCCCATATAAGGTCCCCTTCAGAAAATGACTTTAACGCTTATAACTGTCTAAAAGAAGCATCTATAGCGATGAAATTCGACATGAACATATTTTATAAGAACCTTAATCGCTTTGTAAAATTTTCTAAGGTTTGGTCCATAATTTTTTTTTTTAATTGGACCAGCACTCAGGGGATGACCCCTACTTATGCGAAGCATTGTGTTGGAACTGGGAAAATAGGTTGTGGGAGGACGATAGAGGGAGTAGTGTTTGTGGACATTTGATTTAAATCTTCTTATATCGAAAGTGGCAGGGAATACCTCAGCAGGAAGTTTATTCCGCATACGAACAGTGCGGCTGACGACGCGGCGGTGCTCCAGTGATTCAATAGAATTGGATACCCTACTGTCACCGATAAGTACCTTCGCCCTCTCCTGTACGCGGTCTAGTAGCTCCAAAATAGACTTCGAAGCTCCGGCCCATACATGAGAGTTGTATTCCATTTTCGGTCGGATATAAGTGGTGTAAATAATAAGAAGATCAAATGGCGTGAAGTATGTCTTACACCGTTTAAAAAACCGAGACACTTGAATGCTTCTTTCGATTTGAAAAATGTGTTTAGTCCAGCCGACATCGTACTGAATTTTCATACCCAGAACATCAAGAGTTTATGATTCCTTATTATTTACACCACCTATATATATATAGATGTAACAACAATATCTGCCAAGCGTTTATGTGTTAAAAAACAACACTAAGTCTTGCGGACGTTAAAATCGAATCTGTTAACACGACCCCATTCAGAGATTTTTATCAAGTCGTGATTAAGCGATTCATTCATATTGCGCCTCATTACCTCAATCTCTAGAGGGCTTGGCCTATGATTGAATGAATAAGAATGACAGATACTGCTGTCATCCGCAAAAGAGTAGATAGAGTTGGAAGTTTGACATAGAAGGTCATTTATAAAGATAAGAAATAGGTTAGGGGAAAGAACGGAGCCCAGCGGTACCCCTGAATTAATCTTGAACTCGTTTGATGACATACAACTCGTATTGTGCGATCTCTGAGAAAGCTCACAATTAGTTTTGATACAAGTGCACCATGCCACACTCTAACAAACGCCTTTGAAATATCTAGAGCCACCACTTTACTTTCGCCAAAATGGTGAATGTGATGACACCATTTCTCCGAAAGGAAGGCTAGTAAGTCTCCCGTAGAGCGACCTCTACGAAAGCCATACTGGCGGTCGTTATGTAAATTGTTGGTCTCTAAATACTTGACAAGATGGAAATTGACCATACTTTAGAAAGTGCTGAACAAATTGCAATTAGGCGGTAATTTTCAGGATTATTAGCCTCTCCCTTTTTAGGAATTGGCGTTACTTTAGCAATCTTCCGGCATGGTATAGAATGCTGAAAAGATTAGCTAATGAACGAGCTAGCGTCGAAGAGCACTGCTTCAAGACCAGTGCCGGTATGTCATCTGGTCCAGAAGACTTGTTTATGTTGAAATCTGTTAAAACCTTTTTAACGGCACGCGCTCGAAGGAATATATTTGGCATAGTTACTGATACCCTTTCGAGCTCGGGCAGTGGTTGATCGCTAACGGCAAGCAAGAATTGTTTGAGAATAACTCAGCTAAAAGGTTAGCTTTATCAACCGGGTCAGTGAATGTTTGGTCGTCCACGAAAAGTGTCGGAATTGAAGAACTAGCATTATCATTTACACTTTTAACGAACGACCAAAAGGTTTTGCTGCCCTTAGGAGCAGCAAGAACCTTAGCACGAAGGCGCTGCTCGTGTAGAGCTTTTTGGCGTCTTAGCACTCTGGCACACGAAGACCTCGCCTTTTTGTGCAGCTTATCAGTTTGGACGTTTTTGTTATTACGCCAAATTCTGAAAGCTTTCTCTCTGGATCCGATTGCATTTTTGCACTTCTGATTAAACCAAGACTTTTGCCTAGGTCTAATCGACGATTTTTTTGATGGAATGAATGTTTTCATTCCCAGCATAATTATATTTTCAACCATTTTCGCCATGGCATTGACATTATTGTCTAGGAAACAAAGTTTCCAATTGAATTGCCTATAGAATTCCTTGTGCTGAGCCCAGCGAGCCTTTTCGTAAATAAAAATTAAACGTTTCGAAGCTGTTTTTGAAACGTTACGAAGTTCAGAGAGCGAAAAGGAGGCGGAGATGGTGCAGTGATCCGAAATTCCGAGAGGTGCAAGAATATCCACTTCATACTTATCAGGATATGAGTTGAGAAAGAGGTCGAGGGTATTATTTTGGTGCCCTTCAACACATGAAATATGTGTTGGTTCATTCACTATTGCACAAGGTGGTTGTGCGCGGCAAATAATACAACATATTGGCCTTCCGGAGTTGTATGACTTGAATGGCGAAGCCAAGATTAGTTGTGAACATTGAAATCACCAGCAACTACAATTTCACTGATCCTATTACTCTCAAGAATCTTCAGTATGGAATCGGAAAGGGCGTCGAAGTTCAATATAGTAGAATTCTTTCCCGCATTTGGACTTCTGTAAAGAAACCCGAAGTGCAAATAGTGTGTCCTGATTTTGAGTTTAACCCAGAGACAGCTAAATTCGGTATCATTTGTGACTAATGGTTGCTGGCACTGGTATACCACTTCATTGCGAACGTACATAGCAATGCCTTGATGGAAGTTGATAGAAGGTGATATCCAGATATAGAAAAATCCTATGGATCAGCATTCTCAGATACCTGGGTTTCACATAAGGTGAATGGAGACAAACGTATACAGAGAAAAAATTCGCTCTCACGAACCGCCATTACGATACAAGAAGAGGTTCAAATCAATTGTCTATTTCCTATTATATAGTGTTCCTATAATTGATTATTGTTAATGAAACTGCTTGGTGACCAGTGCTAACCTTCGTCATCAAACAGTTCAACATTAACGCAATTTAAAGGAGCCATAAAAGCCCTGATGTGGTCATTATGATAAAAACGGCCTATTGTGTCAACACTAATAACAAGTGCCAACACTGTTGGAAATGATGATTTGTTCTGCTGTGGCTATTGTTGTTGCATTTAGCGGTATTTTTATTTTAAGTATCTGTTTTATTTGTGAATATTGTTATTATTGTATTTAAATTGTATTCTTTTATGTTAATATTTTGTATAAGAGAGTGTTGTGGATATTTGTTTTTATTCCATATGTGTATTGTGTTTTATTATTTTTAATTTTTTTTTAACAAATTATTTTCTTGTTCTTCCGACGCGGACACAACGGTGGGGACAATATAAACATTAAATCACACGATAAACGACATTTAATTGAGGACAGGGTAAAAACACGTGTGAACAGGACAGACGACAGAACACTACGTTCATAACTATCTAAAAGAAGCATCTATAGCCATGAAATTCGACATGAACATATTTTATACGAATCTTAATATCTTTGTAAAATTTTATAAGGACCGGTCCATAATTGACCCTATCCCCTATCATATAAGGTCCCCTTCAGAAAATGACTTTAACGCTCATAACTGTCTAAAAGAAGCATCTATAGCGATGAAATTTGACATGGGAACCTACATTGTTTTGTAAAATTTTATAAGGATCGGTCCATACTTGATACTACCCCCATATAAAGTCCCCTTCATAAAATTACTTTAACGCTCATAACTGTCTAAAAGAAGCTCTGTACCGATGAAATTCGATATGAACATATTTTATAGAAACCTAAATCGCTCTGTAAAATTTTATAAGGATCGGTCCATAATGGACCCTATCCCCATAAAAGGTCCACTTCAGAAAATGGCTTTAACGCTCATTACTAGCCAAAAAATGCGAGCGATGAAATTCAACATAAACAAGATTTGTATAAACTAAAATCGTTCTAGAAAATTTGACGAGAATCGGTCCATAATTAAACAACAAAAGATACATCCATTAAAATGGAAAATACAGATTTTGATATACCCTACATATGCAGTTACCCCAACAACATCTTATGCTTTAAAAAGAAATGGTTAAAACATCTAAATTCCAAAACTTTTGCCTTCTTCTGCTCAAGTATAATGATTTTTTTCTTTAGTGGAATGGTGGACTCTCCTCGAAGAAATAAATTAATAGGTCAATTATGTATCTCGATTGCCACTTCAGCTGCGTTGCCAGTTGCCAAAATGATGTGGTTACTAAATGTTTTTTGGCAATAGCTTGGAAACTTTGTAAATAATGAACGTTTTATTCATTAATAATATTCGTCCAATGAGTTTTTGGTTGACTTAATAAATTTCTAGACTGACCTATTAACTTAAACTTTCAAATGAGTGAAAAATTTCTCTGTTGAAAAAAATAGTGAGGCAATATTTTTTGAACAAATAATTTAGTGTAGAAAAAATTATTTCACTAGGCTGTAAAAACGGGGAGTTTTCCCGTTTTTCCTACCGAGCGCGTCCCCGGGTGGCGGATAGGGGATGGTAATGGGACATCTGTCCTCCCCCAGCTTTAGTTTGGCTCAAGCTGAGGGAGGGCAGATTGTCCACCACCTGGGAATATTATATTCCCCGCGGACCAAAAACTAAAAAAAAACATGGAAAATAAAAATAAAAAGATGAAAGTTACGGTGCAGGGCCTAAATAACCCAGTACTACTACGGAGGTGGGTACCTTGGTCTTCGTGGCGGGCAATGCGTCAAGTGTACAGGATGTACTCGGAGAGAGCTCTAAGCTACCTCAGCCTTTAAATATGAGGGTTCCGAATCTGAATCCTCAGATGATAATAACAACACCATTATAGCAAATCCCGAAAAGGATGAAGTAGAGAAAATGGTGAAACAGGTGAGTGATAGCATAGCTAAACTACCTATTACTAAGAAAAGACTATCTGGAGCACAGAGGAGGAAGTTGAAAAAGATGCTTCAGGAAATCATAGTTAGTCAATCCAACGACACTCCAAAGGAAAAATCGGGCTCTCTCACAAGATCTAAGGCAAAGAGGATCAGGTCTCGCGAAGAGTTGATAACTGAGAATAAACCTAAGAAGAAAAAGAGCTCCCCGTCTTCTCATACACAGTCGAAGCCAAGCCATACTTCACTCAAAGGAACCTCAAGTCAGATTCCTGAGAGTAAGGGTGACAACGCCAAGATAGATATTCCGAAGACGACCACGTCGGCGAAATCAACCTCGAAGGTACGGGTATCTCAAAAGAAGACCCGAAAAGCGAGGAAAGAGAGGCTAGACAGTGGAAAAGGAAAAGGGTAGCCATCTTACGCCAAAATTGCCAGAAGAAGACACCGGGACGATCTCTGCTATGCAGTTTACGATGCCGATAATCCAACAGGCAAAATTCCAATAGACCAACAGAGTAAGGTAGAAGATCTGTTGATCAATAAGATAGTGGACCATCGCACAATCGCTTCAAAGGGCAAACAACCAATAGAAATCGTGAACTGCGAGTTCAGCATGGGCGTGATGTTGATGAGGTTGGCATCTCACCAATGTGTTAGCTCCCTAAAGAACTTGGTGGAAAGTATCCCTCCTCCCTGGGACGGCGCTAAGCTGGAACTGACAAAGAAGAGCGAGCGTCCGGTGCTCTTAAAGTCAACTGTCTACATAAAAGGATGGGGTAGTAAACTGGCTAATGAACGTATACTGGAAATTCTTGGTGGTCAAAATGCTGAGCTGGCCGTGGAAAAATGGGAAAGTGTCGATTAAAAAGACTGCTCTTGCTATGCCTGATAAGGGGATGTGATCACTAACTCGATGGAAGACAGTTTAAATGGATGACAATGATTGAGGTTATCCAAATAAACCTCCATCGGAGCGAGACGGCTACCAACGCCCTGATGGCTAAAATTAACACAGGTAAGATACATATAGCTTTAATCCAGGAACCTTGGACGATTCGCAACAAGGTTTCTGGATTAAATCACGTAAATTTCCAACTTTTCTACGCTGATACAGGGTCTCGACCGAGAACATGTATCTTATGTCACAAGAACTTATGTTTTCTCCTCTCAACAGGATTATCCACATCGGATGCAACGGTGCTGAAGGTCGTGGCAACATATACCTTGCATCTCCCACACTATCACCAACGTCGGAGCTGATAAAACTAGTCGAAGAGGCACAAAGGAAAAATAAGAAAATTATAATAGGTTGTGATGCCAACTCCCACCATGTAGCTTGGGGTAGTACAAACAGACCGCAGTATACTGGGATGAGTATCGTAGTAAACATGGTGAATATAAGAAAATTGTTCGTAAAGTCAAACGAGACTCCTGGATTCTGTGAACAGGTAAACATCGTAAATGACGTATAGAAGATAAAAAAAATTCCTATCCAAAACTCATGTCCAACCGGAATCTATGGTCGATGATACGTGCAGGAGGCTGGAGGATATGGAGGAGACAATGAAACTCCTAATGGACTCTCATTTCCCACCCAGTATATCGAATAACATAGATGAACCGATATTGGAGGAAGGGGAGGCTAACACGGAAATTGTAATTACATCTGTATCGCAATTCAGTAACTTTTTAACTACAAAATTTTGTCGTTAAATAGTATAAATTCGTAAGTTAACAATAATTGTCGTTCTGAATTTTATTTCACCGATTTTTTTCGTTAAACAAAATCATTAGTTAACGAAAAGTATCGGCAATGTAACTACAAACAAAAAGTTCACGTTAATAATTTTTTATTTTAAAAATATTTCAATACAAAACTTTTGACATTCTCATATTTTTCCGACATTTGTCGTTAAAATATTCTAAGTTCGTTAAGTCACAGAATTGAAAATTCGTTAATGCAACCGATGTTTGTCGTTACTTTACGATATCGGTAGTTAGAATTAAAAAATTACAGAATTGCGGTACTGATATGGTTAAAGGGGCAATTAAGAGCTTCGCTCCCTATAAAGCTGCGGGGCCGGATGGCATTTTCCCGTCAGTCTTACAGATGGAGGCGGGACTGGTTTCCTTACATCTGTCTAAGATATTCACTGCATGCTTGAAATTCACATATACCCCCATTAAATGGCATGATGAAAGGGTAATATTTATACCTAAACCAGGGAAACCTAGCTATTCGACACCTAAGTCTTATCGACCGATAAGTCTTACGTCCTTCCTACTTAAAACCTTGGAACGGATAGTCGATAGTATGGTTAAAAGCAGTATACCCGACAAAGACCTAAAATTTAAGCAGCATGCTTATGTAAAGGGACGATCGGTGGAAACCGCTTTAAACGAAGTTGTACACTACATAGGTGCATCCTTTGATAACAAACTATATACACTGCCGATATGCATTGACATCGAAGGCACCTTCAATAACGTGCACACTGATACTGCATACAAAAATCTGGTCTAGGGGTTGGATACTCCCTAGACCAGTTTTATGTTGACCGGGTGCTCCGTAACTGGATCAACCACATGCTAAGGAACAGATGGATAAGCTGCGAGATGTACGATATAACTATCAGGAAAAAGGTATTTCGCGGTATACCACAGGGTGGCATTTTGTCACCTCTACTCTGGGTTACCACGATTAATAGCCTCCTAAGGACCCTAACCGAGAAAGGACATAGACCTGTCTGCTATGCAGACGATGTCGTAATACTTTTAAAGGGAAAGGATCCAAATTACCTGTGTAGAAGAGCTGAGGAGGCTCTGAATACGGCCTTGGGCTGGGCTCAACCGAGGGGCCTCAATGTTAACCCGGCAAAAACGGAAATCTGTCTTTTCACAAGAAAGACAAAAATATCTACGTATACTGAACCTTGCTTCCTGGGCAAGAAGATACCAGTGACAGACAAAGTTAAGTATTTAGGTGTAATCCTCGACCGGAAATTAAAATGGAGACATCACATAGAGGATAGGATCAACAAAGCACATCTGTGCTGGGCGATATATAGGAGAACTATAGGCATGAAATGGGGTCTTAGTCCTACTATGACAAATTTGCTTTATAAAAGTGTAATTAGACCAATTCTAACTTATGCTTCAATAATCTGGTGGACTGCTTTAGACAAAAAGTGCAATATCAAACTACTACAGGGAGTTCAGCGTGCATGCTGCTTGGGTATAAGTGGTGCCATGTGTACTTCTTCAACCAAGGCTCTGGAAACGTTGCTAGATATTCCTCTTTACTTTAGAGGAACTGGCCAAAAGCGGTTATAGGACACGTCATCAATGTATACTGGACACATTGGAAGGTTATACACAATCATCGGACATGCCTGATCGTATACCAGACACAGAATATGTCGGAAACTTTGAAGCGCTGATCCCAGATAGAATGTCTTGGTCGAGCTGAACATTAGAGCAAATACCAATATGAATCCGTTGTTACACGGATGGCTCTAAATTGGGGGACAAAGTAGGGCTGGGGTTCTATATTAAAGACCCAGAAACAGAAATATACCACCGTTTACCAAATCATAACACAAGCTTCCAGGCAGAAGTACGAGCAATAACGGAATGCGTAAATTGGATTAGAATAAATATGGGGCCCACAGCGCTTAATATATTTACCGATAGCCAGAAGGCAATTAGGGCGATATCAGGGATAGAACTAAATGTAAGACCATATTTAATTGTAAGAAAGCTTTAACTGAATACTCTCCCAGAGGTAAGGTTCACAAAGGGCGAATGTAATAGCTTTAAAGGGAAGGGAGCTCGAGGCAGTTAATCTGACAAACACGAAACCGTTCGACGCAACAAAAGATGAACAAAAAATATGGGTGAGAGAATCCCATAAGTCCTCTTGGAATAATGAAACAGTGGGTAGAACCACGAAGATTAGAGTGATTCAAGCTTGTACGAAGGAAAAAAATTGTCTAACAGGCCGTCCCCCCCTCTAGAATTGTTCTATGGGTTGTAAAACTATGTCATACAAAAAAACAAGTAGGAAAGTATAGTCGGGCATGGCCGACCATATAATACCCTACACCATGAGTATATTTTAAAAATTTAAATTTTTCACAAAGAAACTTCTATGTTGAATTTTACCTTAATTCCAAAGTATTTAAGCAATTTATTGAAAAAAAAAAACTAATTTTCTAAATGAGGCTTTATATAGGAGTATAGGTCAAAGATGGGCCGATCCTCATTAAATTTGGGAAAAGGATATATTGTTAAATAATAGTTAATTATGTTGAGTTTCATTGCGATACAAATGGATACAAGTCAGTTTTAGACGTTTAAGACATTTTTTGAAGGGGGGGTTTGTATGGGGGCTAGGGTCAAATAAGGGCCGATCATTACGAAGATCTGCAGTGTCATTTATACTTATATAAAACTTATTTGTGCCAATTTTTAGAGAGATAATAGCATATTTGACGTAATTATGGCATAAAAAGCCCAAATCGGGAGGTACGGTTGTATGGGGGCTAGGTGAAATAATTTACCGATTTCAACCATTTTCAATAGGCTTCGTCCTTGTGTCAAAAAACATACTTGGTCCAAATTTCATCAAATTATCTTGAAAAATGCGGCCTGTACCTTGCGCACAAGGTTTACATGGACAGCCAGCCAGCCAGCCGGACAGACGGACGGACGGACGGACATGTCTTAATCGACTCAAAATGTGATTCTGAGTCGATCGGTATACTTAAAGGTGGGTGTAGGACCAATATTTTTGTGTGTTACAAACATCAGCACAAACGTATAATACCCTCCCCACTATAGTGGTGTAGGGTATAATTAGGCTGATTGGATAACGTTAACAGGTGCCGCAACGGCTCTGAAGTTTCCAAGTGCATTTACAAGGGGAAAATATCGATTTTTTTCAGTTTTTGCTCAAATTTGGCCAATTAGCAATAAATTTTGAACTTTATTGTAAAGGAATCGCCCACATTAGGAATTTCGGAATGATATAAAACACAAAAATAACTTGAAAATTTTAAAAGTTATTGCAAATTTCCCATTAACGTGTCTCACAGCACATAAATTCGAAATTTGACAAAAAAAAAAAAAATACTTTTTTTGGGATATATTCTAAAAAATCATTTTTTACTTAAAATATATCTATAATTACACGAATATTCGTTTTTGCCCTTATAAGATAAAGCTAACTCGTTCTCAGCTATGGTCAAGAAATTTTGATTTTTTCAACGGCCGTTTTAAATCTCCAATATCAGTTTTTTTGAATCTTTGTGAAACAAATTTCAAAAATGTTAGGAGATCTCATTGGGATTTTTGGCCAATAGATGAGGCTATTAAACGGTTTGCGATTTGAACACGACGGATTTAGGAAAAATCGCATTTTTTTTGTAATATTTTAGAGTATACGTATTAATTCTTTACCCATAAACTGTGGAGTTGAAAGGTCAAATTTTGCAATATTTGGGAATTCTTAGTGTATCATATCGAAATAATATTTATTTGTCGGCCATCTTTACCAAAAATGACTGGAATTTATCGTATATAGTCCGATATTTAAAATAGAGTGAAAGAAAGGCAGATTAACCCTTTAAGGCACTTGAGAACCAAAGTTCAAAACTTCGAAAAAAAACACTATCTACTTGAATAAAGCTCTATATAATAAAACTTATGAATTAACCCCTTTTGACCATATAAAGTATGTATTTTTAGGCATATTAGATTGAAAATCGACCGTAAAAAAGGATTATGTAAATTATAAGTTTTAAAAACAAAATTTTTCTTTTAAAAATGTGCACCTCAAGTTTACTCCAAAGTCAAAAAGGGTTAAAGTATAATTTTTTATACCTAATATAGAATTTTTTGTTTTATTTCTGTTATTCCTCTTACCCCCTTATTCACAAACAAAATTTTTATTTTATAAACAGTTTATAAATTAGATTTTGTATGGAAATTTTTTTTTATAATCCTTTTATAAAATAAAAATATTGTTTGTGAATAAGGGGGTAAGAGGAATAACAGAAATAAAACAAAAAATTCTATATTAGGTATAAAAAATTATACTTTAACCCCTTTTGGCTATGGAGTAAACTTGAGGTGCACATTTTTATACCCTACACCACTATAGTGGGGAGGGTATTATACGTTTGTGCTGATGTTTGTAACACACAAAAATATTGGTCCTACACCCACCTTTAAGTATACCGATCGACTCAGAATCACATTAAGACATGTCCGTCCGTCCGTCCGTCTGTCCGGCTGGCTGGCTGTCCATGTAAACCTTGTGCGCAAGGTACAGGCCGCATTTTTCAAGATAATTTGATGAAATTTCGACCAAGTATGTTTTTTGACACAAGGACGAAGCCTATTGAAAATGGTTGAAATCGGTAAATTATTTCACCTAGCCCACATACAACCGTACCTCCCGATTTGGGCTTTTTATGCCATAATTACGTCAAATATGCTATTATCTCTCTAAAAATTGGCACAAATAAGTTTTATATAAGTATAAATGACACTGCAGATCTTCGTAATGATCGGCCCTTATTTGACCCTAGCCCCCATACAAACCCCCCTTCAAAAAATGTCTTAAACGTCTAAAACTGACTTGTATCCATTTGTATCGCAATGAAACTCAACATAATTAACTATTATTTAACAATATATCCTTTTCCCAAATTTAATGAGGATCGGCCCATCTTTGACCTATACTCCTATATAAAGCCTCATTTAGAAAATTAGTTTTTTTTTCAATAAATTGCTTAAATACTTTGGAATTAAGGTAAAATTCAACATAGAAGTTTCTTTGTGAAAAATTTAAATTTTTAAAATATACTCATGGTGTAGGGTATTATATGGTCGGCCATGCCCGACTATACTTTCCTACTTGTTAAAAGAAAAATTTTGTTTTTAAAACTTATAATTTACATTATAAGTTTAAAAAAAATATGTCTAAAAATACATACTTTATATGGTTAAAAATGGTTAATTCATAAGTTTTTATACTTAATATAGAAACGAAAGTGCCATATCGAGCAGAATGGCGGCTGTTAACAGTAATAAAAATTCTCTTATAGACTCTGGTAAACCGGTAAAGAGCAAATTCTGTCCGCCAATTATTTTACATAATGTGAACGTGAAAACACTTGTTGAACAATTGAATAGGTTATCACCCAAGGTGGTTTTAAAATTGTTAACTTTTCAAAGAATAAGAGTAAACCTTAAAGTACATTTAGAAATGATGGAATTACTTCGGTCTCAAAATATTCATTTACACCTCCTGAGTTAAGAAGAGTTTCGGTAATAATTATGATGTTGAAATTCCCAACACATTCGAAAAAGTGAGTAAAATTGGTTACATAATTTTCGACTAAGAATAATCACAATACTGGCTTATTTGTAGTCACCTTAGCGTGTTGTAAAAAGTTAAGCGACGTTAATAAAATTCGTTGTATTTTAAACCAGTCTATTACTTGGGAAACACCCAAGTCAAGAAAAAGGGAAATTCAATGTTTTAGGTGTCAATCGTGGGGACACTCAGCCCGCAATTGCAATTCAAAATTTAAGTGTATAAAATGTGATTTGGACCACGTCCCCGGCGCCTGCGCCATTAATAAGGGAGAACTTTCCCCGGTTTGCGTCAACTGCAAAGAGGTTGGCCATGTTGCTAGTTATAGTGGCTGCCCCGCATATAAGGTTTACATCAAGAAGAAAAAAGAATCATTGACTAAGGCCAAAGAGCGAAAAGAAGAAATTAAGAACAATGTTAATAATGCTATATTTAATAGACAGCCAGTTAACGAGAAAACATCATTTGCTAGCCTCTTTCATAATAAGGCTAGCTGTAATTCACATGGTAACACACAGTCCTTAATAGAGGAATTTATTAAGCTCGGGGAATATTTTAATGAACCTAAGGTTTTATCTCTGGAATCGAAAATTATGAATTTTTTTAAGTCGTATAGGACAATGCCACTAGAGGTGGCCAAAAAGGAATAGGGAGTTTTATTAAATGAGTTATTAGTTAATTATGGCCCGAAATAATTTAATATTTGGAACTTTCAATGTACGATCTCTAATAGAATCGAGTAGACGTATCGGATTAAATAACTCCTTAAATTATAATAAAGTTGATATATGTTTTGCTCAGGAAACTCATTTTCGAGTCAATTCTAGAGTTTCTTTCGAGGACTATAATATTATTAGGAACAATTCTAGCCAGGGTACTGCAATACTTATCAAGAAAAGCATAAAATATGCTACCATTCATGTTCCGGATATAAAATTTCCAAACTGTTTCATTGTAATCGACTTGTCGTTTAATGGTGATGTTAATTAATAATTGGGTAGCCTTTATGTTCCCACTAATTTTTCACGTACTGATTTTAATTCAAGTATCGATAGTATTGAAAGGTATTCATCGCTATACGATGGAGTGTTCATTGGAGGCGATTTCAATTCGAGAAATAGAGCATGGGGTGATTCAATTGAAAATTTGAACGGTCTGTGTTTTTATGAATGGTTGAACTTATCGGGAACTAATTTAACGAGAATGTGTGGCTTCTCTCCTTCCTTTCCTTCCTTCATATTTAGACCATTATCTATTATCCACAAATTTAATTGACACAACACATACAAATTTTGTTTTAAGCACGTATGTATCATTTTCAGATCACTACCCGATAAAACTGGACTTCAAATTCCATGAGTTCAACCTAGTGTTGTCTCCTCCTAAATTTTTTACTTCTTTCTAGGAGACAAACTGGGAGGAATTTCGGGAGGGTGTTCATTTTAACATGTTGGGCATTTGCCTTCCTTCGGATAGGAATTTGGACAATGATGAGGTCGATGCCAACATTTCGTTGTTTAATGACTGTATCAATTCTATAATATCAAGAAATTCAAGGAAAATTGAGATCAAAAATAAAAAATTTACTGTTCCGGAAAATATTAGAAAGCTTTTTAAGATAAAATACCGTTGGCAGAAAGACCTCAAAAAACTATTTCATCGTAACGGTAATAGAACTTTAGTTGAATACAGATTGTTAAGTAGTCAAATTCAACTACTAACAAGTAAGAAAGTATAGTCGGGCGTGACCATATGATACTCTACACCAGTTATGAATATTAAATGTGATCTATTTTTCATAATAAAGCATTTATCTGGAATATTACCTTGATTCCTATTTATTTAGGCAATTTATTGACGAAAAACTAATTTTCTGAAAGAGGCTTTATATGGGATAGGGGATAGGAGCAAATGTGAACCGATCCCAATAAAATGGGCTGAATAGATTTATATTTATATAATAATTGTCTGTGATAAATTTCATTGCAATAACAGTGTTAATAAGTGAATTGCGGAGATTCAAGTCATTTTCCGAAGGGGGGCTTTGTATGGGGACTAGGGTTAAATGAAGTCCGATCATTTAGAAATTCGGCACGGTCATCAAGGCTTGTATAAAACTTAGTTGTGCGAACTTTTATCGAGATACATTTATAATATAAATAATTATGAGCTCAAAAGCTCTTTTCGGGGGTTCAATTGTATGGGGGCTAGGTGAAATAATGGACCGATTTTAATCATTTTCAATAGGCTTCGTCCTTGGGTCAAAAGAAACACGTATGCCAAATTTCATCAAATTATCTTGAAAATTGCGACCTGTACTTTGATAATAACGTTTACATGGACACACGGACGGACAGACATCGTTAAATCAACTGAGAAAGTGATTCTGAGGCGATCGGTATACTTAAAGGGTGGTATAGTACTAATATTTCAGTGCGTTACAAACATCAGCACAAACGCATAATACCCTTCCCACTATAGTGGTGTAGGGTATAAAAGCAATTATCAAAGAACAGGTAGATTTACACCAAGCCTCGGAAATTAACCAAAGAGTGGCTAATATTAAACCGGATCCTAGGGCATTTAAGGAGGTTTTTAAGTTTGTCGGTGGCAGAAAATCTAAAGGATTTGAAAGTCTACAAGTTGGTGATAACATCTACCATGAGGACGTTGACAATGTTGAACAATTTAGAAGTAACTTTTCCAGTGTTTACGGTCTTTCTGTCCCCGATGGGCCAAATGTAGTAGTAGTTTCGTCTACCGTTAACTCATATCTTAATAATTGCCCTAGGGCTCGCTGTTCTTTTAACGAGTCCTTCGGTTTGAGCTCAATAATTGCATAAAAGCTCTTAATTCTAAAAAATCCGCTGGCTCGGATAAAATATCAAATTTTATAATAAAGAAATTACCGCCTTCTGCAGTTGATTTTTTAGTAGTTATATTTAATAATTGTTTGAATAATGGGTATTTCCCCAATATCTGGAAACTTTCGAAAATATACCCGCTTGTCAAAAAGCCGTATAGACAATTCCCGACCAATATCTATGCTTTCCAACATAGGTAAACTGTTCGAAAGGGTCATAAGACTGAAATTGGAAAATTCCATTAATAGTAATGCAATTCCCATTTACCAATTTGGCTTTAAATCTGACCATTCATCTATAGATGCTCTATAGACTCTTTAAAATAGTAAATTTTTTGTGGAAATTAATGATACAAAATCAGATATGGGGAATATTTATTGTGGCGTGCATCAGGGGGCTATCTTGGCCCCATTATTGTATAGTATCTTAGTTTATGATTTTCCACATATATTAAATGAATACAATAGTATTTTGTACGCAGATGACTCTTTCATATACGCACACGACTTAGACCCTGAGAAATCGTTGGAACGTGTGAAAAATCATATTTTATTAATTGTTGATTTCTACCGGAATTGGGGTATTACGATAAACACGAGTAAGTCAGAGGCCATATGTTTTCGCAATGCTTCGGGGAAAGGCCCCTACGATGTTGTTCGAAAAAGTAAAACATTGAATCTCTCTTTACATGGTTCAAATATTCCTTTCAAACATCACATTAAATACCTAGGGGTGACTATGAATAGGTTATTTAAATTTAATCAACATGGCAGAAGTGCAAGAAACAAGGGAATTCGTATCAAGGGTATGTTTTCGAAATTATTGGTAAATCGACACTTGAGCCAAAGGTCCAAACTTCTAATATATAAGGTGTGTATCCGCTCTGCAATGCTTTATGGATTTCCCATATGGTTTTCAGTCTCCCCGACGGTTATGAAGGAGCTGGAGATTTTCGAACAAAGTTGTCTGAGACTTTGCGTTAATGCAAATTATGAGAATTTTCATAAATTTAACAATATATGGAAAGGCCGGGGTAAAACCTCTTTCTTTGTATGCTTTATTTCTACTAAGAAAATATATAGATCACCTTGGGTGTCATGAAAACTGATGTCGAATATTCTTCAAGAGCAATCTGAATTTAATTGGTCGGACAATGTTTATTTGTCGCCTATGGGTATTATACATGAGGTAATTGAATCCTTAATGAGGGCTGATGAATACCGCTTACCACAGTTTTATAGTTACTCAACTCCGGGATCGAATAGATGCTAATTTTTATTCTATTATAGTTTGTTTTCATGTATATTTGTTATTTAGTTTTAAGTTATATTTTAGGATCTCATTTTTGACATACACTCCCGCTCACTCCAATAGGTTTACTGTTTTGTTTACATTCAAATTAATTTTTTGCAAATAATAATGGACTAATTGGATATATTAAAATTTTAATTAATACCATGATGTCTTATATATCACTAGATAGACAAACATTAGTGCAATACTTAATAACCGATTTTTAATATTTTTTTTCTAAAATACTACGTTTTTGAACAATATTTTTTGGCTCATTTGAATAGGTTCGTCATCTTAAATTGAGAAAAACAACAACAAATTGCATTTTTCATGAAACTTTTTTATTTTTATAAACATTTTTACAAGGTTTTAGAAAAGATTATCTAAGGAACATATCCGCCGTTACTTGATATAACTCCGAAAATGCGAGGTGATAAAGAGTTATAAAGATTATTAAGTAATGGCAAGGAAATTTCGGTCCAAGCCTTTTTATTTCCTTCAATTTAGGCTTCTTTTGTGCCATACTGTCTGCCCGACCTATACACATTACGAGAAAGAATATCCGAAACCTTTTCAATAATAAATAGATGAGAAGATTATGAAGGCCACTCCAAAATTTTTACATTCTGACTTCGAATCCACCCTTTTACAGCCCTGGCGGTATGGATCGGGGCATTATATTTTTGAAATATCCACGGCAATGGATCAAAGATATCCGAAAATGTGAAAAAAGTTGTTTCCAGTATGGCATTACAATTATTACAATTCTTACTAGATGAAAGAAATTTAAGCTCACATGTTTCATAATACGAAATTGCCCCCCACTACATCCCACATCCTCAACAGCTATGCAAACGACTTAGGTAGAGCTCTTCCTTTCAAAAATCATAAAAATAATGATTATATCCATTATATCCTTCTAAATTAAGAATTTTTTCATCCGAAAAAATAAGATGTTGATATAGCTTTTTATAACCATGTGTTCACGTGCAAACTGAAGAGGATTTCTCTTTACGAGTGGCAATTGGAGTGGCTTTAGTCAATTTTTTAATATTTCTAAAGCCTTGGCCTTCTTACAATTCGTTTTACTGTAGCTAGGCTTGCTGTAACACCCACTTTTTCTCTAATTTTGCTACAGAATTACTTGATTTGGAGGCAAATTTTATGAAATCTCTTCTGTTCGCTTTTGTTTTGACTCTATATGAAGTTCCATTTATGTTTTCTTAATATTCAAACAGTTTTCTTATAAAATTGCGAATAACATTCTGAATTTGACCATTTTTTTTTTTTTGCAAATTCCTGTGATTTTGGACAGCTTCCACAAACGCTATAATTTTGCTATTTGATTCTTTAGTGAATGGCTTACCGCAACCTATTTGTTAAAAAATATATTGTCTATATTCACAGACACTAGAATATGAATGGACTTTACTCACTGCCAGCAGTAAACTGATTTTATTCTGATTGAACCTAATCAAGTGAGCAAAAAAATATAGCTAAAAAACGTAGTATGTTAGAAAAAAAAATTATTAAAAATCCGCTATTAGGTATTGCGCTAATTTTTGTCTCACTAGTGATACCTAAGACATCATGTTATTATTTAAAATTTTAATATTACTAATTAGTCCATTATTTTTAATATGTCTTGAAAGTCTCAATAAAATTGAAATTGATTTGAGTTGTGAGTTTTTTCACTAACACAATCAAACAAATTCCTGTGTGTGTAAATTTGTTTGATCATTGCCATCACCCTTTAAGAGTTTATCGACTGCTGACGTCACACTTTCGTACTAATCAAGGCTATTTCAGATAAGGTGGTGTTATTCAATCAGCTGATTATTTTTTTCTTCACTTGACTGGTACGCACTAATGTGAGAGTTTGTTATTGTTTACATTTTTATATTTAAAAAATTCTGTTAAAACAGAGAAAACTTCGTTAGTATTTTGAATAATTTATATAAAAAATCTGAAAATACCAAACATTTTCCAAACAAATATTTTTATACCCTTCACCTTCGTGAGAAGGGTATATATAAGTTTGTCATTCCGTTTGTAATTTCCAAAATATAATTTTCCGACCCCATAAAGTATATATATTCTGAATCCTTATAGATAGCGGAGTCGATTAAGCCATGTCCGTCTGTCTGTCTGTTGAAATCAGTTTTCTGAAGACCCCAGATATCTTCGGGATCCAAATCTTCAACAATTCTATCAGACATGCCTTCGAGAAGTTTCCTATTTAAAATCAGGAAAATTCGTTCATAAACAACGGAGATATAAGCAAAAATCCGAGACAACCTCTGAAAATTGCATAAAAAATAAACAACAACACTGCTTATTCATTGCCTTTGTATTTTGTTTTTGTTTTTTTGAGTATTTCGTTTCTTATGTTTGGATGGCTGTGTGTTTCATTGCCTTGTGTATATTGTTTTTGTTTTCTTGGTGTATTGAATTTCGTATGTTTGGATGTCTGTTGGTTTCATTGCGTTGTGTATTTTGTTTTTGTTTTTTTCTGTATTTCGTTTCGTATGTTTGAATGTCTGTTGGTTTACTGCCTTGTGTATTTTGTTTTTTGTGTGTTTATTTCGCTTAGCGTTGTTGTTGTTCATTATGTTTTGCTATTGCTATAATAATGATATAGTCGGGAAAATGAATTTTTAAATACACTATGGTGAAGGGTATATAAGATTCGGCACAGCCGAATATAGCACTCTTACTTGTTCTTATATAAATAATGAATAATTGGTACGCATGTACCAACTTAATATAACAATAATATTTTTTCTATTAAATGCTAACAAATTAAACAATATTGTTTTATATTTTTTATTTACTATTTGTAGATAACGCGATTAACTAAAAAAATCTAATAAATTGTTTTATATTTACACTGTGTATATAATGTGATTAACTACCAAAATTCTCTTCCGGAACGCTTTTTATAACAAATATGAGGTATTTACCCGTCCGGCGGCAGCTGACTACAACGTGTAAATCTTAAAAATTACTCCGCCGGAGTAGAAATTTCCATTTACAACAAAGATTCTTTCATTCGGTATATATTTTTCCGTAAATTTTTACATTAATATTTTTTACAAAAATAATTTTTCATTAATTTGCCCGAGTAGAATTTTTAATTTGGAACAAACATTATTCCACTCAGGGTATATTATCTTCACAAAATTTAATATTTTTATGTGTATTTTTTATAAAATATAGGTAGGTAGGTTGATAGGATATTGTATACTACATCAAATCCAAAGAAATACACCTACGCCACTATCGTGCCTGTTGTGCGCTCCTTATCATGAAAAAAAGGGATTCGCAACTTCGTTTTTTTTTTGGAGCACTCTAACGAAGAACCTATGGGGTGACCCTGATGAAAGCAAGACGAAAAATCTCCTCAAAATGAGCAAGTTTGAAGTTAGTATGATGGTACGTATTCTGAGTGGACACACAGGATGACGAGCACATCTCTGCAAAATTGGACGTGCGGATTCAGACGAATGTAGAGCATGTGGAGAGGACAGTGAAACTCTGGAGCACTTTCTTTGCCGCTGCCAGGCATTCGTCGAAGTTAGATCCAAGTATCTTGGAAGTGATGTTATTCCGGAAATAACATTCCTGACTAACACTGATTGGAATATTCTTAGGAATTACGTTCAGGCAACTGAGTTTCTGAACACTGAAAAATAATTCATTCAGTCCCTTTTTTTCATGATAAGGAGTGCACAACAGGCCCGATAGTGGCCTAGGTGTATGTCTTTGGATTTGATGTAGTATACATCCTCCTATAAACCTACCTACCTATATTTTAAAAAAAATACACATAAAAATATTAAATTTTGTGAAGATAATATACCCTGAGTGGAATAATGTTTGTTCCAAATTAAAAATTCTACTCGGGCAAAAAAATTAAATTTTAAATTAAAGATAAGCTAAGCTTGTTCAAAAATGGTTAAAATTGTCTTAAAAAACGTTTTATTTTTGTTTTCTACATATTTCAATTGTTATATTTTAATTTTCCTTTAATTGTTAATATTGCAAAAACTTATTGTTGAAGATATTTTTATTCTTTTAGTAAATACTAGAAATATGTCTCACTTATTTTTAATTAAAGATTAGAATAAATTATACTATACACTAAGGAACTATAAATAGATTATGAATATACATATGTAGTAACTGAATCAAAAGTTCTATACATTTAAAAACTTTAAATTTAGTAAGATTTAAAAATTGTTTGTAAAAAGTTGTTTTCTATGATCACAATAATCTCAAGCATATGTATTAGGGTTGTCATTCGAATAAAAATTATTCGATTAATAGAGTAAAAATATTTTTTCTTCGAACGAATAAATTTTTTTTATTTAGATTAAAGAATAATTCGAAAAATTTTTCTCGATTAATCGAATATTTGAATAAAATTTTAAAGCTACTTTTTACCAATATTTTATTATAGTATTGAATAAAGAATTACCTTAACATGTTAAAAAAACAAGTAATATATCCAGAGATCTTTTATAATTCAAAAAAGAAGTAAATTTTTACACATTTTTGCAATTTATAAACATTTGTTATTAAAATGTTTGCAATAAGCGAAACATAGAAATATTAATAAATTAGTTTCTCTAAGACATAAATTTTATTTAGATTTTTTAATAAAGTTATAACAAGATTTGTCGTAGAGGCCAAAAAATGTGTTACTATATCCGTCCGTAGCAAAAAGTTTTAATTTTTTTATAATATAAAATTTTTGGCTTACTATGTTTTTTTTCCTGCATATAAGTGAAATTATTATCTAAGTAATTCCTTAAAACTAATAAGAAAAATCAGTCTTTGTAAATCGTATAATTTTCTCTGACAAGTACATATTTAACATTTTTGGTTTATATTGTTAATATTGTATAAAAATTATTATTGTAAAAATGTTTATTATTTTTTTTTAATAAATACTGGAAATATGTTTATTCAAGAATTTTATAGGGTCACAAATATTGTTTTAGTTAATTATACGGAATAGGGAAATTTAAATAATAAGAAATAAATCTGTAATTTATAAATTTTAACAAAACTATGTATCGTAGAGTACAACAAAAATATGTACATATGTATGTATGTATATAGAGTATTGATTGCAAAGTAAAGTAGAAATATTAGCGATTCAGTAGCAATAGAATAATTAACATAAAGAGTATTTTTCTTTAATATTTAAAATTTATATTTTTGATATGTAAATATTGAGCCATATACTATAATTTTAAAAGTATTCTAGAGAAGAAAATGTTTAATGTAAATAGAAAAGAATACTCCCACTAATTTGTTATTAGAGTATTCAAAATAAATCATAACCATACTTAACATCATAAAATAAATGTATCTTCATTAATGTCAACAGTCTTACTCAAGGTCATTTTTTCACGTAAACATACCAAAAATATTTATGCAAGTCATCAGTTTCCAATTTCATCACTTTTAAAAGTGCAAAAATTAAAAATTGTCTTCCTGCTAAAAAATTGTTTGTATGTACTTTTAACATTATTACAGACATATTATTATACAACATTAATACATTGGTTAAATGCGTAACAATTTTTTTCCTCATAATTAATGTTTATACAAGCAAAATTACAAAAAAATTATTCACTGAGCAGAATTTTCTCTGCCATCATTTTCCTTATACATTGCTCTTATGAATGGGGAAGCAGAATTTCTCTGCCATCATTTTTCAATTTACATAGCTCTTATGAATGGGGGAGGAGAATTTCTCTGCCACCATTTACTCTTGCTTAGCTCTTATGAATGAGGAGGCAGAGAAAATTCTGCCTCCCCACTTCCATAATAAAAACAAATTGCTCTTTTCAACAGGTTCTTAGTAAATCTTTTCTAAAACCTTGTAAAAATGTTTATAAAAATAAAAAAGTTTCATGAAAAATGCAATTTGTTGTTGTTGTCATTAAAGATGACGAACCTATTCAAATGAGCCAAAAAAATATTGTTCAAAAACGTAGTATTTTAGAAACAAAAATTATTAAAAATCGGTTATTAAGTATTGCACTAATATTGGTCTATCTAGTGATATATAAGACATCATGGTATTAACTAAAATTTTAATATAACCAATTAGTCCATTATTATTTTCAAAAAATTAATTTGAATGTAAACAAAACAGTGAACCTATTTAAGTGAGCGGGAGTGTATGTCAAAAATGAGATCCTAAAATATAACTTAAAACTAAATAAGAAATATACATAAAAACAAACTATAATAGAATAAAAATTAGCCTCTATTTGATCCCGGAGTTGAGTTCATGACACCCAAGGTAATCTATATATTTTCTTAGTAGAAATAAAGCATACAAAGAAAGAGGCTTTACCCCGGCCTTTCCATATATTAAATTTGAGTATCTTTTATCAAAATTCTCATAATTTGCATTAACGCAAAGTCTCAGACAGCTTCGTTCGAAAATCTCCAGCTCCTTCGTAACCGTCGGGGAGACTGAGAACCATATGGGAAATCCATAAAGCATTGCAGAAGTTTGCACCTTTGGCTCAAGTGTCGATTTACCAATAATTTCGAAAACATTTGAACCGTGTAAAGAGAGATTCAATGTTTTACTTTTTCGAACAACATCGTAGGGGTCTTTCCCCGAAGCATTGCGAAAACATATGGTCTCTGACTTACTCGTGTTTATCTTAATACCCCAATTCCGGTAGAAATCATCAATTAATAAAATATGATTTTTCACACGTTCCAACGCTTTCTCAGGGTCTAAGTCGTGTGCGTATATGAAAGAGTCATCTGCGTACAAAATACTATTGGATTCATTAAATATATGTGGAAAATCATAAACTAAGATACTATGCAATAATGGGGCCAAGATAGCCCCCTGATGCACGCCACAATAAATATTCCCCATATCTGATTTTGTATCATTAATTTCCACAAAAAATTTACTTTTTTCGAAGTAACTTTTAAACAGTTTAACCATAAAATGATCAATTGAAGGGCTTATTGCAGTAACTCGATATGCCACCAACCATCACAATTCGATTTTATGTGCTTTTTGAGTTGCTAGGAACCATATCTTATGTCCCTAAAGAGATTTTTAGCGTATTATGGTAAATTGGCGATATAAGGGTCATGCCTCTTTTTCCATTTAACCAATTTGAAAAAAAATTTTATTTCATAAACTCGATATGCCACTTGATGATTGGAAAATTTTCGATTGCAAAACATCAAAAAAGTTTTGCTTATAGATTTACTTTCATTTCGTGGAAAAATCTTATATAATGTTCAAACTATGTGCATAATATAAAGTCATATTTATCATACCAAATTAGCAAAGACATTGCAGCATATCCTATAATCTTTGTAAAACATATCAAAATCATCGGAATATACAAAAAGCATTATATTATAACGCCTGTCTGGCGGCAGCTGACTACAACGTGTAAATCTTAAAAATTACTCCGCCGGAGTAGAAATTTCCATTTACAACAAAGATTCTTTCATTCGGTATATATTTTTCCGTAAATTTTTACATTAATATTTTTTACAAAAATATTAATTTTTCATTAATTTGCCCGAGTAGAATTTTTAATTTGGAACAAACATTATTCCACTCAGGGTATATTATCTTCACAAAATTTAATATTTTTATGTGTATTTTTTATAAAATATAGGTAGGTAGGTTGATAGGATATTGTATACTACATCAAATCCAAAGAAATACACCTACGCCACTATCGTGCCTGTTGTGCGCTCCTTATCATGAAAAAAAGAGATTCGCAACTTCGTTTTTTTTTGGAGCACTCTAACGAAGATCCTATGGGGTGACCCTGATGAAAGCAAGACGAAAAATCTCCTCAAAATGAGCAAGTTTGAAGTTAGTATGATGGTACGTATTCTGAGTGGACACACAGGATTACGAGCACATCTCTGCAAAATTGGACGTGCGGATTCAGACGAATGTAGAGCATGTGGAGAGGACAGTGAAACTCTGGAGCACTTTCTTTGCCACTGCCAGGCATTCGTCGAAGTTAGATCCAAGTATCTTGGAAGTGATGTTATTCCGGAAATAACATTCCTGACTAACACTGATTGGAATATTCTTAGGAATTACGTTCAGGCAACTGAGTTTCTGAACACTGAAAAATAATTCATTCAGTCCCTTTTTTTCATGATAAGGAGTGCACAACAGGCCCGATAGTGGCCTAGGTGTATGTCTTTGGATTTGATGTAGTATACATCCTCCTATAAACCTACCTACCTATATTTAAAAAAAAATACACATAAAAATATTAAATTTTGTGAAGATAATATACCCTGAGTGGAATAATGTTTGTTCCAAATTAAAAATTCTACTCGGGCAAAAAAATTAAATTTTAAATTAAAGATAAGCTAAGCTTGTTCAAAAATGGTTAAAATTGTCTTAAAAAACGTTTTATTTTTGTTTTCTACATATTTCAATTGTTATATTTTAATTTTCCTTTAATTGTTAATATTGCAAAAACTTATTGTTTAAGATATTTTTATTCTTTTAGTAAATACTAGAAATATGTCTCACTTATTTTTAATTAAAGATTAGAATAAATTATACTATACACAAAGGAACTATAAATAGATTATGAATATACATATGTAGTAACTGAATCAAAAGTTCTATACATTTAAAAACTTTAAATTTAGTAAGATTTAAAAATTGTTTGTAAAAAGTTGTTTTCTATGATCACAATAATCTCAAGCATATGTATTAGGGCTGTCATTCGAATAAAAATTATTCGATTAATAGAGTAAAAATATTTTTTCTTCGAACGAATAAATTTTTTTATTTAGATTAAAGAATAATTCGAAAAATTTTTCTCGATTAATCGAATATTTGAATAAAATTTTAAAGCTACTTTTTACCAATATTTTATTATAGTATTGAATAAAGAATTACCTTAACATGTTAAAAAAAACAAGTAATATATCCAGAGATCTTTTATAATTCAAAAAAGAAGTAAATTTTTACACATTTTTGCAATTTATAAACATTTGTTATTAAAATGTTTGCAATAAGCGAAACATAGAAATATTAATAAATTAGTTTCTCTAAGACATAAATTTTATTTAGATTTTTTAATAAAGTTATAACAAGATTTGTCGTAGAGGCCAAAAAATGTGTTACTATATCCGTCCGTAGCAAAAAGTTTTAATTTTTTTTATAATATAAAATTTTTGGCTTACTATGTTTTTTTTTCCTGCATATATGTAAGTGAAATTATTCGAAATATTTTAATAACCATACTAAATGAAACAAATCCATCAGAATAATGAAACAAATCCATAATATAAAATCTTAAATGTAATAGAAGAAATAATAGTAATAACAATTTAGTTTATTAAAAAAAAAAAAAAAAATGACAGATGAACTTTAATACTTTTTAATGTTTGAAAGTGATTTTTCCAGTAAAAATGTTTATTACCAAAATTGACTCACATATTAGCATTTTAAGTCATTATTTTTACTCAGCAATTATCTAAGTAATTCCTTAAAACTAATAAGAAAAATCAGTCTTTGTAAATCGTATAATTTTCTCTGACAAGTACATATTTAACATTTTTGGTTTATATTTTTAATATTGTATAAAAATTATTATTGTAAAAATGTTTATTATTTTTTTTTAATAAATACTGGAAATATGTTTATTCAAGAATTTTATAGGGTCACAAATATTGTTTTAGTTAATTATACGGAATAGGGAAATTTAAATAATAAGAAATAAATCTGTAATTTATAAATTTTAACAAAACTATGTATCGTAGAGTACAACAAAAATATGTACATATGTATGTATGTATATAGAGTATTGATTGCAAAGTAAAGTAGAAATATTAGCGATTCAGTAGCAATAGAATAATTAACATAAAGAGTATTTTTCTTTAATATTTAAAATTTATATTTTTGATATGTAAATATTGAGCCATATACTATAATTTTAAAAGTATTCTAGAGAAGAAAATGTTTAATGTAAATAGAAAAGAATACTCCCACTAATTTGTTATTAGAGTATTCAAAATAAATCATGACCATACTTAACATCATAAAATAAATGTATCTTCATTAATGTCAACAGTCTTACTCAAGGTCATTTTTTCACGTAAACATACCAAAAATATTTATGCAAGTCATCAGTTTCCAATTTCATCACTTTTAAAAGTGCAAAAATTAAAAATTGTCTTCCTGCTAAAAAAATTGTTTGTATGTACTTTTAACATTATTACAGACATATTATTATACAACATTAATACATTGGTTAAATGCGTAACAATTTTTTTCCTCATAATTAATGTTTATACAAGCAAAATTACAAAAAAATTATTCACTGAGCAGAATTTTCTCTGCCATCATTTTCCTTATACATTGCTCTTATGAATGGGGAAGCAGAATTTCTCTGCCATCATTTTTCAATTTACATAGCTCTTATGAATGGGGGAGCAGAATTTCTCTGCCACCATTTACTCTTGCTTAGCTCTTATGAATGAGGAGGCAGAGAAAATTCTGCCTCCCCACTTCCATAATAAAAACAAATTGCTCTTTTCAACAGGTTCTTAGTAAATCTTTTCTAAAACCTTGTAAAAATGTTTATAAAAATAAAAAAGTTTCATGAAAAATGCAATTTGTTGTTGTTTTTGTCATTAAAGATGACGAACCTATTCAAATGAGCCAAAAAAATATTGTTCAAAAACGTAGTATTTTAGAAACAAAAATTATTAAAAATCGGTTATTAAGTATTGCACTAATATTGGTCTATCTAGTGATATATAAGACATCATGGTATTAACTAAAATTTTAATATAACCAATTAGTCCATTATTATTTTCAAAAAATTAATTTGAATGTAAACAAAACAGTGAACCTATTTAAGTGAGCGGGAGTGTATGTCAAAAATGAGATCCTAAAATATAACTTAAAACTAAATAAGAAATATACATAAAAACAAACTATAATAGAATAAAAATTAGCCTCTATTTGATCCCGGAGTTGAGTTCATGACACCCAAGGTAATCTATATATTTTCTTAGTAGAAATAAAGCATACAAAGAAAGAGGTTTTACCCCGGCCTTTCCATATATTAAATTTGAGTATCTTTTATCAAAATTCTCATAATTTGCATTAACGCAAAGTCTCAGACAGCTTCGTTCGAAAATCTCCAGCTCCTTCGTAACCGTCGGGGAGACTGAGAACCATATGGGAAATCCATAAAGCATTGCAGAAGTTTGCACCTTTGGCTCAAGTGTCGATTTACCAATAATTTCGAAAACATTTGAACCGTGTAAAGAGAGATTCAATGTTTTACTTTTTCGAACAACATCGTAGGGGCCTTTCCCCGAAGCATTGCGAAAACATATGGTCTCTGACTTACTCGTGTTTATCTTAATACCCCAATTCCGGTAGAAATCATCAATTAATAAAATATGATTTTTCACACGTTCCAACGCTTTCCCAGGGTCTAAGTCGTGTGCGTATATGAAAGAGTCATCTGCGTACAAAATACTATTGGATTCATTTAATATATGTGGAAAATCATAAACTAAGATACTATGCAATAATGGGGCCAAGATAGCCCCCTGATGCACGCCACAATAAATATTCCCCATATCTGATTTTGTATCATTAATTTCCACAAAAAATTTACTTTTTTCGAAGTAACTTTTAAACAGTTTAACCATAAAATGATCAATTGAAGGGCTTATTGCAGTAACTCGATATGCCACCAACCATCACAATTCGATTTTATGTGCTTTTTGAGTTGCTAGGAACCATATCTTATGTCCCTAAAGAGATTTTTAGCGTATTATGGTAAATTGGCGATATAAGGGTCATGCCTCTTTTTCCATTTAACCAATTTGAAAAAAAATTTTATTTCATAAACTCGATATGCCACATATATTTTTTACACTTTTTAAGAAAGTCCTTTATAATGATGGAGATAAAAGCGGAATTGATATTTTTTTATGTTACTGTGATAGAACAAGTTAAGACAAGTATCATTATACGAAGAGAAATTTTTTTTGCTCGAAATATCGGTAGATATAATTTTTTGAAATTAAAGTGGCTTACCTTGTTACTGCATAAAAATAATTTCATATATAATTATGTTGCTTACCAAGTTCTTGCTGATTGGAAAATTTTCGATTGCAAAACATCAAAAAAGTTTTGCTTATAGATTTACTTTCATTTCGTGGAAAAATCTTATATAATGTTCAAACTATGTGCATAATATAAAGTCATATTTATCATACCAAATTAGCAAAGACATTGCAGCATATCCTATAATCTTTGTAAAACATATCAAAATCATCGGAATATACAAAAAGCATTATATTATAACGCCTGTTGTATAAAGTGCATATTATGCTGAATAAATATTATCTCAAGTTTTAATCCGATTTTTAATCAGTGCAAAACTCAAAACAATGTGTTTTGTCATTCTATTTAAAATAAAATCAAACCACAGGACCTGCCTTTTACTGCAGAATAATTTAGCTAAGTATATTTAGCCAAATTTATTCTCATATAAAAAAATAACTAAAAATATAAATTTCATATTGAAAATAAAATTTATAAATTTCTTTGTAGCAAGAACATGATAAGCCACTTTGAAAATGTACTAGAACTTGTTTTTTGAAAATAAAAAATGTTCAAATATTGTTAGGCAATAACTTGATAAGCCACAATTTTTTGCTAAAACAGTGGTTTTCACTTTATTTATGATATCCATCTATTGGCATACGATAGTTATCGACCTTATATGATTATTAGGCGTGTTTAAAGTACAAAGTAAAAAAAACATTTTTTTTGAGAATTTTTTTAAACTTTAATGTCGATTTACTCAAAATTTTATTTTTGTGGCATATCGAGTTACTGCAATAAGCCCTTCAATTCTTAGTTTCATGAGCTTATAAAGAATACCGAAGTGGTACGACCGGTCAAAACCCATCTCGATATCCAGCGAAACCGCTACAGTGCATCGTTTATTTCTCAAATTGACGATAGCATCGTTATGTAAAAGAGCAACGCATCTATAGATGAATGGCCAGATTTAAAGCCAAATTGGTAAATGGGAATTGCATTACTATTAATGGAATTTTCCAATTTCAGTCTTATGACCCTTTCGAACAGTTTACCTATGTTGGAAAGCATAGATATTGGTCGGGAATTGTCTATACGGCTTTTTGACAAGCGGGTATATTTTCGAAAGTTTCCAGATATTGGGGAAACACCCATTATTCAAACAATTATTAAATATAACTACTAAAAAATCAACTGCAGAAGGCGGTAAATTCTTTATTATAAAATTTGATATTTTATCCGAGCCAGCGGATTTTTAGAATTAAGAGCTTTTATGCAATTATTGAGCTCAGACCGGAGGACTCGTTAAAAGAACAATGAGTCCTAGGGCAATTATTAAGATATGAGTTAACAGTAGACGAAACTACTACTACATTTGGATCATCGGGGACAGAAAGACCGTAAACACTGGAAAAATGACTTATAAATTGTTCAACCTTGTCAACGTCCTCATAGTAGATGTTATCACCAACTTGTAGACTTTCAAATCCTTTAGATTTTCTGCCACCGACAAACTTAAAAACCTCCTTAAATGCCCTAGAATCCGGTTTAATATTAGCCACTCTTTGGTTAATTTCCGAGGCTTGGTGTAAATCTACCTGTTCTTTGATAATTGTTTTTAATAGTTGAATTTGACTACCTAACAATCTGTATTCATCTGAAGTTCTATTACCGTTACGATGAAATAGTTTTTTGAGGTCTTTCTGCCAACCGTATTTTATCTTAAAAAGCTTTCTAATATTTTCCGGAATAGTAAATTTTTTATTTTTGATCTCAATTTTCCTTGAATTTCTTGATATTTCAGAATTGATACAGACATTAAATAACGAAATGTTGGCATCGACCTCATCATTGTCCCAATTCCTATAGGAAGGCAAATGCCCAACATGGTAAAATGAACACCCTCCCAGTTTGTCTCCTCGAAAGAAGTAAAAAATTTAGGAGAAGACAACACTAGGTTGAACTCAGAGAATTAGAAGTCCAGTTTTATCGGGTAGTGATCTGAAAATGATGCATACGTGCTTACTACAAAATTTGTATGTGTTGTGTCAATTAAATTTGTGGATAATAGATGAACAATGAACACTCCATCGTATAGCGATGAATACCTTTCAATACTATCGAGACTTGAATTAAAATCAGTACGTGAAAAATTAGTGGGAACATAAAGGCTACCCAGGAAATTGACATCACCATTAAACGACAAGTCGATTACAATGAAACAGTTTGGAAATTTTATATCCGGAACATGAATGGTAGCATATTTTATGCTTTTCTTGATAATTTTAGATTCCAGGGATAAAACCTTAGGTTCATTAAAATATTCCCCGAGCTTAATAAATTCCTTTATTAAGGACTGTGTGTTACCATGTGAATTACTGCTAGCCTTATTATGAAAGAGGCTAGCAAACGATGTTTTCTCGTTAACTGGCTGTCTATTAAATATAGCATTATTAACATTGTTCTTAATTTCATCAATTCGCTCTTTGGCCTTAGTCAATGATTTTTTTTTCTTCTTGTTGTAAACCTTATATGCGGGGCAGCCCCTATAATTAGCATCATGGCCAACCTCTTTGCAGTTGACGCAAACCGGGGAAAGTTCTACCTTATTAAAGGCGCAGGTGCCGGGGACGTGGTCCAAATCACATTTTATACACTTAAATTTTGAATTGCAATTGCGGGCTGAGTGTCCCCACGATTGACACCTAAAACATTGAATTGGGTAACCAATTTACTCACTTTTTCGAATGTGTTGGGAATTTCAACATCAAGGGCAATTTTAATGTCCGACACATCAGTCATATGGTCATATGGTATTGTGATTATTCTTAGTCGAAAATTATGTAACCAATTTTACTCACTTTTTCGAATGTGTTGGGAATTTCAACATCATAATTATTACCGAAACTTTTCTTAACTCAGGAGGTGTAAATGAATATTTTGAGACCGAAGTAATTCCATCATTTCTAAATGTACTTTAAGGTCATTTAAGTAAAGTTTACTCTTATTCTTTGAAAAGTTAACAATTTTATAAACCACCTTGGGTGATAACCTATTCAATTGTTCAACAAGTGTTTTCACGTTCACATTATGTAAAATAATTGGCGGACAGAATTTGCTCCTTACCGGTTTACCAGAGTCTTTAAGAGAATTTTTATTACTGTTAACAGCCGCCATTCTGCTCGATATGGCACTTTCGTTTACTTCAATGTTGATTCGCCTCAGTAGCGCAAAACGGTTATGTGAGATCCCAGTAAAAATTGGAGCTTACATGCAAGCAGGTTTGTAAGGGAACGAAGCTATTTTAAAACATTGAATTGGGTAACCAATTTACTCACTTTTTCGAATGTGTTGGGAATTTCAACATCAAGGGCAATTTTAATGTCCGACACATCAGTCATATGGTCATATGGTATTGTGATTATTCTTAGTCGAAAATTATGTAACCAATTTTACTCACTTTTTCGAATGTGTTGGGAATTTCAACATCATAATTATTACCGAAACTTTTCTTAACTCAGGAGGTGTAAATGAATATTTTGAGACCGAAGTAATTCCATCATTTCTAAATGTACTTTAAGGTCATTTAAGTAAAGTTTACTCTTATTCTTTGAAAAGTTAACAATTTTATAAACCACCTTGGGTGATAACCTATTCAATTGTTCAACAAGTGTTTTCACGTTCACATTATGTAAAATAATTGGCGGACAGAATTTGCTCCTTACCGGTTTACCAGAGTCTTTAAGAGAATTTTTATTACTGTTAACAGCCGCCATTCTGCTCGATATGGCACTTTCGTTTACTTCAATGTTGATTCGCCTCAGTAGCGCAAAACGGTTATGTGAGATCCCAGTAAAAATTGGAGCTTACATGCAAGCAGGTTTGTAAGGGAATGATGCTATTTTCTCCTTTACAAACCTGCTTCTATAAGGCATGATTTGGAAATTATTCACTGGTTGCCTTTCTTGATATTGATAGAAGGCGCTTTTAATAACGTCAATCCTGCATCTATCTGCCAATCTCTATCTCGGGCTGGGCTCGGTAGGTCCGTTGTGGGATTTGTCGAGAATCTTCTCTCAAATAGGATCATTGAATCCTCCTTAGGAGATACAGTAATCTCTATAAAAGCTTTAAGAGGTACTCCACAAGGGGGAGTACTATCACCACTCTTATGGAAAATGGCCATAAATGATATTCTGGTAAAACTAGACTTTCTTGGCTATAAAACAGTCGCCTATGCTGATGACGTCGCGGTAGCGGTATCAGGCGATCTTCTTGAAACCATATCCCAAAGGCTAGAACAAGAACTAAAGATCATTAGCTCGTGGAGTGTCGAATGTGGTATTAGTGTAAATCCTAGTAAAACGAAACTTGTGCTATTCTCTAGCAAATACAAGATTCTTTTATTTCCTCTTCCTTGCCTAAACGGCGAAGTATTAAAACTCTCGGACAGCGCTAAATATCTGGGCGTTATCCTTGATAAGAAGCTATCTTGGAGTACAAACGTACTCTCTAGGGCATCTAAAGCCATTACGGCACTATATGTTTGTAGGAAGGCCATAGGAACATGCTGGGGCATAAATCCAATAAATGTTCACTGGCTCTTTGAGGCAGTTATTAAACCTATTATGCTATATGGGGTTGTTGTCTGGTGGCAGGCGCTTGAAAAGGCTTCACTCAGACAACAACTGGAAAAAGTAATGAGATCAACTGCGCTTCTTATCACAGGCGCTCTCAGAAAAACTCCTTCGAAGGCGTTGTTCACTATGCTCAACTGGCTCTCGGTCGATCTCCTTGCAAGGAAATTGGCTATGTCAACTGCGGCCAGATTGAGTGTAACTGGCAAGTGGAAACAATGCTCCATAGGCCATGCTAGGATCATAGATCTTATACCAAATAATCAGTACATTGTTGATTATTGTATTCCGGTACCGTCTCTAGTGAGAAAGTTCCAATATTATATCTCTTCGGAGTCTGAAGAATTTCTCCTTCCGCCAAATAATTGCTTCCGAGTGTATACAGACGGATCCAAGACGACGAAAGGAGTTGGTGGTGGCATTTTCATTGAGGAATTTGGAACGAAAATCTCCTTCCGACTTAATGATGAATGTAGTATCCTTCAGGCTGAAATATCGCCGATAAGGAGGGCGGTAAATTGGCTAAGGTACTATCGGATATCTAACAGGGATATCAGAATTTATACTGATAGTCAAGCTGCTATTAAATCCCTAACTGGTGTGTTCTCCACATCCAAAATTGTCCATGAATGCCGGACGTCTCTCAATGAGATGGCGAGACATTCGAACATCACCCTAATTTGGGTAAAGGGACATGGGATTTCGTATGGCAACGGTATTGCTGACACATTGGCAAGAGCTGGCACTATGGATATAGATCAGTTCTGCGGTATACCACTACTTGCAATTAAGAGGCAAATCAGTGAAAAATGCCTCTGCATCGCTCGTGACAAATGGTCGCGTGAACACTCGTGCTCAACATGTAGAGTACTGTGGCCACAAATGGATCCTCAAAGGTCTAAATATCTTCTTGGTCTCCAAAGACCGCAGTTAAGTAAGCTGATATCGATAATCACTGGCCACTGTAAATTTGGGAACCATGCCAGACGCATTGGTCCCCCGTTCAACGATTACTGTAGGAGTTGTCAAAACGAGGATGAAGAAGAGACTATTACTCATCTTCTCTGCGATTGTCCTGCTTTGGCGGAGGCCCGTTTTCGGACGCTTGGATCGACCTATTTTGGTGATCTAACCGAATTGTCAAACATTCAATTAGAACGTCTTCTAGAGTTCATTAATTTGTCAAAATGGGTGTGAATCCTATTACTCACACTACTCATCCACGGCAGCTGCCCTGGCTTTCTCATTTCTCATCATCTCCTTCTCTTTGCAACTGTCTCTGTTCTTTCACTCTCCTCTATCTCTCCCTCTCTTCTCTTTTCTTTTTCTTACAGGTATTTTTACAAAGGGATCAACATGGACCCAAGTAAAGCCGAAATTGGCTACCTGTGAAAACCTAACCTAACCTATGTAGCTCAGTTAAATTTAACACAAAAAGTTTCAAGAAATTAAAAACAAATTTAAAATTCGTCTTGAGTTTTAGGTAGATAAGTGTATAGGAATTAATACTAGTATAGAGACAATACGATCTAATCCAAAAAATAAAACAGAAAGTTTTAAAATGAGGAAAACAAAATATGTTTTTTATTTTTTTTACCTTTTCTAAAGTTTTATATGTTTATTTTGTAAAAAATACAAGAAATATTTTACCAGTATATCAAGATACAGTGACTTCCACAACTGATCACAAAAGCAGAATGTTTCGGCGTCATTCCGATATAGTTCAGTGAAAATACACAAAAAGAATAAAACACAAAGAATTAGTTTAATAAAAAGGAGAAGATTTGTATTCCTTTATTAGATAATTTACCTTAAGCTGATATGCACAAAAAGAAATGCTCTTTAAGACTTCTAAATGACGAGTCTTGAACAACTACTTATTTCTAAGTAAATGGAGGCTAACAAAGTTTAAATACAGTTAGCGGTTTACTCGTTGAATTAATAATAGTTTTCCATCAAAGATGTAAACTAAAAGTAGTAAATCATTACGATTTACACTTAGGAAAAATACCGCAAATAATCGATTTGTACTTAAACATTGCCGGCCCCCTTGCAACACTTAAGGTGTTGTAACTAAATTAATGAGGAGCCATTAAGGACTGAGCCATGATAAGACTCCAGTTTTTACTACTTGGGTCATTATGGACCCTTCTTGTATATATATTTAAATATTTATATTTAAATATTACCTCGTAAAGGGTTACAATAAGTGTTTGCACGTAGTTCCTTGTAGAAGAAATGAAAAATAATGCTTTACAAACATTTTAATTAGTTGCGGTTCAATTACAGATTGATAAACTAATTAATCCCTACATCATTTATGTTCATTATGTTTTCATGATGGAATGTATCTATTTTTAGTTGGCCTGTATCTTTCCTTCATAGGAGATGAATTAATACTATTTACAGGACCGGTTAATATCCAACCAAATACGGTTTTTTGAGCCAATAATGATCCGAGTACGTTTTGCATAATTCCGGGTAAAATAAGCTGGGGGTATACATCAGCTCCTAATAATATTTCCACTGGTCTGCCAAATTAAGATTTGGCATTTTGTCGGCATTAACCGAAACCGAAGGCAGATTTCCCGAAATTCTTGGCAAAACAGATGCCGAAGTGTTTAATAAAAATGATGAATCAGTACTAGAACCTATTATCAAATTACAAGTCTTCGTCGAAATGGCCGAAAATTCCTAATTTACGCCTGAAAACTTCGCTGTTTCGGAAATAGTTTGAATCTTTAATCTTTTCATCAACTTTTCAGAAATAATAGTACATTCTGAAGCAGGGTCAATTAAAGCTTTAACATGATATCTACAACCATTGAGTATGAAGTCGACTGTTGCTGTACCCAAAAAAACAGAATGATTCCTACGAGTATGGAATATTTGTCGTTCAGTCATGCTGCCTGTCGTAGTAGGTCTAAGATTGTATGGTCGTAAAACCAAAGAAGAGTTGTCATCATGTGTCTTTTTTTTGCGTTCAATGCCTTTCTTATCAGTGTTGGAACTCATAAGATCGGGTATGTAATCTAACGTTTGTATTCATTCGGTCAAAAACATGTCCAAATCTTTCAATAAAGATAAGGCAGTTTTGTCCTTAATGCTTTGTTCCCATAGTGTCAATGTCTGAGAGGGCAGTCTTTGAGTGCATATAAAAACGATAATTAGATCCCAATTTTGAGTGGGAATCATTTCAATGAGGAACTAGTCTCCTCTGTTATTATCTCAAAACCAAACAAGCATTTTAGTTGATTATTAACTAGCATTCGAGGATTTTCGTATGCATATTTTAAACTTTTCCACGCTATATCAAACCCAGCATTAGTCAACGGACATTTAGATACAATTTCTCTCGCTTCGTTATCTGTTCATTTCACTAAATAACATAATCGCTCGATATTACTAAGCCGACTGTTATTAACCCTTTCCGTGGTTTTGTCGAATATATTCGACATTGCATTAGACTATGTTTTAAGTCATTTTTGGAGTATAATTTTTAACTTTAGTTTTAATTTTCTTCTTTTAGATTAAACTTAAGACTTTATTATATTTATAATTGAGATTTTGAATGATCTTCCATATTTTTAAAGTATTTTTAAATCAGGTTTTAAGAAATTATCACTAATGACTACTTTTGAAAAAGTGCTTTTTAACAACATATAAAAAACAACTTCATTTAATGGCCAAAAAGTAGTATTTTGCTAGATCGGACTATACGAATTTAAATTGTATTGTATTGTTATAAATGTAAGAAGACATTTTACAAAATAAAATTTATAAAAAATATTAGTGGTACTTTTTGGTGACAGTTTTTAGAATGTCGAATATATTCGATATTTAACTTTGATGTCTTATATTTTACTACGGATAACTCTAATTCAAAAAAATATAATTTTTCCCGAATTCAGCATACTTAAATTATCTTAAATACAAGTTTTCAAGTTTTTTTCTCGACATAAATTATTTTTGACCCTGAAAGGTTAATATATAAAGCAATTAAAAGATCCCTAAATGTAGGCCATGAGAGATAATCGCCGTTGAAGATGTCCGTATCACATGGCGGAAGAGGTAGATTATGACTTACATTATAAAATTTTGAATTATTGTTTGGATGGGGGCAATCTTTGGCCCCAATTAATTTTTATTAACTTTGAACATCGCGCATAAACATTAAGGGTACTCTGGAATTTACTTTCAGCCACTTGAATATCTTCTGGCTAAGTGTCTCCAGAAGATTCAAGATCGTCTAAACACTTATCGAAAGTAATTTTCACTTTTTCCCAACACATCTTCAATTCACTTTCTAAAACTTCGAAATAGTACACGTGATGTTCTTCCTCGCGTATATTATTAAAGTTTGTCACAAATTTTATAACGACGTCTGAAGCACGAGTGAAACGTTCGAGGGCTATCAAAGGCATTTTTCACAATTTTAAGATTGGATTAATTTAGATAATAATACTATAAAAATAGAAAGCAGCGTTCAAAATTCACAAAAAAGCTAATTTGTATTATTACTTTCCAAACAAACTATTTGAAGTCAAATCGACCAACCGTAGGTTAACTGATAATAAATTAGTAAAAGAAGGAAGAAGAAGAATTTTATCTTTCGCAACACAATTACTAATATTAAATTAGGTATACAAACACTTGCATTAAATGCATTCACTAATTATTTTGATTACTATTTATTTCACTCAAAAATTAACACCATAATAATTTTCTTTAAATAGTGAAAACTTATTTTTTATTCATTTGCCGAAAAGCAAATGCAATTTCTAATTATTAATTATGGCTGTCCGTCCAAAGTAAACAAACACAGCCTTGATTATAAATGTACCGATATCTGTCAAAAGGTACTGTATAAAATATAATCGCGCGCAAGGATGTATTTAATAGGAATAACTTAATTCACAATAAATTATTTACAGTAAAATTAAATTCCCTTTTTTTGACAATAGACACTTGTTGTTTTTTTTTTATAAAACACACACACGTACATATATATGTATTTATATATGTTTATGTACTTTTTCCTATTGACACAATCACTTTAATATCAATTTACTAATCTTAATTAAATTAAGGCTTAAACAAATCTCCAACAAAAGAGCTCTTATTAATTCCTTGGCAAGGAGTCTTCCTTTCATACGTTGGAGTATGTCCTTCTTCGTGTTTTATGTTCGGTACGAAAAGAGCATGTAATTATCCGGTTCGAAGGACCAATGTTTCGGCGTCAATCCGATATGGGTCAGTGCAAATACACAAAAAGAATAAAACACAAAGGATTAGTTTAATAAAAAGGAGAAGATTTGTCTTCCTTTGTTAGATAATTTACCTTAAGCTGATATGCATAAAAAGAAGTGCTCTTGTAACGATTCTTCTGTCGAGGTTTAACTCTCTGGCTCATGGCGACCTATTAATTTCGGGCCGTGCTCTGTGTTGGGGTGTGTTCTTGCCCAATCAGAGTTACAATCGAATCGAAAACAGAAAAAATTTACTTTAGGTAGCGAGAACAGACTATCATAAATTCTACGAAAAGTAATTCTCCATATTAATATAAACAAAAAAAAAATATAAATAAACATAAATATTAATGAGGACATTTTCTTAATAGAGAGATGGTAACCTCTATTTTATCACTAACCCTCCCACCATGCTGATTTCATATTAAAGTCAGCCCAAAATACTATATCACCTAGTATATTTCCACGCTCAGACTTCACCTTTCGTAATTAGTACGCAAAATTATTTAAAATTTCATAATTAATCAACAACAAATTTATTAAACATAAATATGAAAACAAAATTAATGTGTTGTTTCTAGATAACGAGCGAGTAGTTTGAGCACAAATTTTACTTGTATTTTGTTATTGTAACAAAAACAAAATACAAGTAAAATTTTAACTCAAACTACTTACACGTTATCTAGAAACAACACATAAAACAAGATTATGTTCGAAATTGGATAATATAATGAAATTTTACAAAATATGGTCACCTTATCAAAATGTGACATATGTATGTTATATTAAAGAAAATGTTTTGTAAATATAATTTCACATTTAGAAATTAATATTAAAATTACTTTAATATGTGTAATATATGTTTAATTAAGTTTATTAGTTTTCTTGTTACTTACAGTTACACTTGCTACTTGTTATCCACAGGCGCCGGAAGATATAAAGCTTGAGTTATAGCAATTTCAAAATTAAAAGTTTTACGTTATCTGTTTTAACTAGGGATGCCAATCCCGAAATCCCTATCCCGAAAATCCCGGGATTTTTCGGGATTAGAAAATCCCGAATCCCGGGATTTGCAAAATAAATCCCGGGATTTTTTCGGGATTAGAATATCCCGAATCCCGGGATTTTTCAAAATGAATCCCGGGATTTATTACTAAAATTTCTTTTAAATTCTTTTCTGAGCCATAATTTCATTCAATTCGCTTGAAAATGACGATCTTAGTTTATTTTTGACTTATGCAGAACAAAATCCAGCACAGCTAATCTTGTACATTTTGAACCTTTTATTTTTTTAAAGTGGTATGATACCATTTATAGTATACACAAATTGATTTTTTCATTTCGTCGTAGACCCAAAAAGTATACACATTCTTTGTCTATAGCAGACACAAATTTGGACCAAAATGAACACAAGAAATACTAAAAGCACCTGCACTGAAAATCAATTTGATACAAATATTAGTATCAATACATTACAATCAGCTATTTGATAAAATTCATCTTTAAAATAGAATCGATGTGAATCTACAAAAATGATACAAAAATTGTGTAATATTCAATTTCTGTGGCTTTTCATACAAATTATCATGTTTTTTTAAATTGATTCTCTTAAATGGAAAGTATTTTATTGTCTGCGTAGTATTTTGCAAGAAAATAATAAACCATTCCTCGATTGAAATTCATCATATCTTTTCAAATCTATTGATTTCAAATCGTTCGAATTCCATCACATAAAAAAATAAAATTTATTTTTTAAATAATATCTAGAAAGTTTTGCATTACAAGCTTTCTACAAATCTGAGTGATAACGGTAAAGGTAAATTAAATTTTTCTGAATGTAGATAACATGTTCCAAAGAAAAGGTTCATTTATGATCTAAATTGATATTCGAAGGATTGAACGTTATATTTATTATAACCTACACCACTACAGTGCGGAGGGTATTATACGTTTGTGCTGATGTTTGTAACGCATAAAAATATTGGTCCTACACCCACCTTAAAGTATACTGATCGAATCAGAATCAAATTAAACGTCAAAAAATTTTCTTATAACTATTAGTATCGCGCTGACATTCAGCATAACTAACCTTTATATAAAATTTCATCCCTCTAACCTTTATATAAAATTACATCCCCTAGCTCCCATATAAAGCCTCTTTTAGAAATGTAGTTTTTCATCAATAAATTGCTTAAATACATCGAAATTAAAGAAATTTTTTATGAAAAATAAATAATTTATCTTCTGTCGATTAATTTCCATAAGATTAAACAATTTTCTTCACAAACATGAAGATTTAAGATTTTCATGTATAAAATAATTAAATTTATGTAATCCCGAAATCCCGAAAAATCCCGGGATCCCGAAATATCCCGGGATTGAAATTTTCAAAATCCCGAATCCCGGGATTTGTAAAAGCCAGTCCCGTTTGGCATCCCTAGTTTTAACTAATTTCTTATATTCATATGTGCGTTGTTTGTGTTATTTGCTACTTTACAAAAATAAAAAAAAAAAAACAAAAAATGTTTTCTTATTCTTTTGCATTCAATAGGTATGTATGTAGTAGAAAAATATTTTGTTTTTTTAGTTGTTAGGCACAAATTGTGCCTGTGTTTTGTCATAACGGTTTACTTTAATGATGTTTTATTTTACGTTGTCTTTCTTTTTTTGTTATCTTTAAGTTAATTGGGCATAAATCTAGCGATCTAATCCAGCTGATTTTAAAAATTTGTTTGTACCACATGATAGTACTTTTCCCTGTAACTTCAACAAAGGACAAAAAATTATGAAATTCAAAAAATATTAATTTTTAAACTTACATAACTCTTGCAATTTATGGGTTACAAACAAATATCATCGGAAAGCCCCAAATGTTTTCTACAAAATTTTATGTGAGATGATGTACCCTTATATCGATATATTTATGAGATAACGGTACTTTAGTAAAAAAAGTCGAAGTAAAAAAACATAAAATTTGACCCTGGCTCTTAATGGGTTAATGGTATATGTCATTTTATACATCAATAGAAAGCTGTATCATAGACCTTTCCAATGATACCCACATCGACCATATCGGTTAATCAGAATCGAGATATATTCAAATATATATCAAAACTTTGGAGGATCATAACTCCCAGACCCTAATAGAACAGATAATTTTTTGTCCTTTGTTGAAGTCATAAGGAAAAGTACTATCATGTGGTACAAAAAAATTTTTAAAATCAGCTGGATTAGAACGCTAAATTTATGCCCATCCCTGTTTCGGTGCGGATCAAAATTTTTTTGTTTGAACAACAACAAAACATTCTTGTTTACCCTACTCTAATTTATTTGGAAGTATCCTTCTGTGTATGCTTTTCACATAAAATTAAGTAAACAAACATATTTTTTGCAAGAAAAAGGAAAAATAAGCACGACTTACATTGAAAAAAAAAAAAACAAAGCAACAAGTAGGACCGAGCAAAAAAAACAGAAATAAACGCATCAAAAAAAACACAGAATTGTTGTTTTACCAGTCTTTGCACATATTCTTATTTCATTCTTACATGTAAAAACACGAACACTCTCAATCTCGACATTTTACATTTATTTATCGACAGAACTATAAACAAATTTTACATTTCATTTTAGAATGCTAGTGCAAAATAAAACTTTATGCTCTTTCAGTTGTGAGATTTTTACAAACAGTTTATTTCTCAAAAATGTCCATGTGCATGAAAAAAGATTTTCTTGTTATCTCAATATTGTACGAAAATAAAAAACATTACTAATAGTATCATGCATGAATGAATAAAGCAAAGTTTTATTTTTGTTTGTTTTTGTACACGAATGGAAGATAACAAAACAAAATTTATTTGTTTTTTTCATGAGCGTGAGTGATAAGTGAATGAATATTTGGAACCCTGATTAAGAACTTCACTTATAATTAAAATTTTCAAAATTTATTACAAAAACGGCTTTTATGATATCTTAGCTTATGTCCCTTTGCAATACTATGAATCGGTTCTTTTTTTTGTTTCCAATGCCAAATTTTTTGTATGCAAATAAAATACGAATAATCTATAAAATAGATATGTATATCATATGAAAGAAGAGTCAAATACCTTTTATTTAAGATACTAATCATCAAATTCTAACGGGTAGTTTTTGAGAAAATTTTATTTTCACTCCAAAATAAAGTCGTTTCTATTATTTTTATATATATACATATATATATGTAATTATGACAGTGTTATATGGCAAAAAATTGCAATTCAGACTACAAATGTGTGAAATGCGATCAAAATCATCTGCCCGCTGAATGCAACCGTTAAATCAAACCCAAAATGTGTTAACTGCGGAGAAGGTCACATATCGAGGAAAAAACAAGAACGTCGGCAAATATATTTCACCAAAAGAACTGACTCTAGAGCAAGAACTTAATATCTTCATTAAATAACACAAAAAGATGCCAAAGGAAGAATCCAAGGGGGAGTTCCTACGTCTTCTAAAAAAAAATTAACGAGTTTATGGGCCATAGATTGATAAATTTATTAACCTTTAACGTCAGTTCGCTTTTAGATAGAAGTCGGCAAATAGATGTCACAAAAACCCTAAATAGCTACAAAATAGAAATCTGTCTCTTACAAGAATGCCACCGTAGATATAATTTTTTTTAACTACACCTTTCTTTCGGATAACTCTCCCATAGAAGTTGCCATTGAACTGAAAATAGTATATCATATAAAAAATTGTTATTGACGACATTAGTACGTTTGTCGAAATCCAAATGAAGAAACATAACACAAACAAAAGAGTTCTGGTTATATCCCTATACATATATATTACGTAATAGCTTGGACAAAATGCTTTTAGTGGCAAACGACTTTCATCTATATCTCCTCTGTGGTGACCTAAATTCTAGAAATCAGACATTGGGCGACAGCTTTGGAAATCAAAATGGGAATATTTTATACCAACTTCACACGAGCAGTTGGATTACTTAATACGGCCTCTGAATTACAATAGCCAATTAATCCCGTTTCTACGACACATTCGTAATTCGTTTTGACAGTTCATCGCCATGTTCCTTTTCATTCATTATTTTGTTATTTTTTGGAATATATGTGTGTGATACAAAAATACGTGTGCGACACAAAAATACGTTTGTTACATTATTTAAACAAATTAAGTAATATATTTTCTATTAATTTGTATTTTTTTTTTTAATTATATTTTTTATTTGTCTCCAACCAATGAAAACAAACAGCTGATTATGATAAATACCCGATAAAAAGTAGAGATGACACTCATTCATTCGTAATTCGTAGGTAATTCAAACTGAATTACGTACAGATTGTGTAATTCGCAACAGAAGCACATGGTATACAGAGGCGACACGGGCAAAAAACTATTTCAATCTCTTTCCACACCATTTTAACCATTTTTTAGCTGTATTTTATATAACAAATGTTTACAAGTGCCACAGGAAAGCCACTCTTTGAATACAATAATTTGTCATAACACCCTATCATTTCTAAGCGCAAACTCATTTCTTGATCACTACCTCATAAACAATATAATATAATAATGACACACCTAACTAAACGATTTCATCGCTCCCACCGTTCTCATATCATTTTCCATTATAGTTGGAAATAGACAAGAATGATACAGATATATTACTTAACAATCCTACCCCTTTTATCATCTTAAAAATACCGACTGGAAACTTTTTTAGCAGGACTTATCAATCAATTCCAATATTATAATGCAGAAAAAGTACAGAAATTTGGAAAATTCAGAAATTCCACGATGGCGTGACTGTGAACCACAGAAATTTTGTGTTCAAATAAGAGACACTGTTTCCTCATGGAGCTAGTATACTTGCTCCATGCTTTTTTAATATACATATGTATGTACATTAGACCGACTCACAAAAAATGATGTTTGCCAAAATATTTTGGGTTCAGTGTTCTCCGTTCGTGAGCTGGACAGTTTTTTTAATTTTATTTAATCTATTTCCTAAATAAACCTAGCCTATTGGCCATAATCGGTTTCAAATTTCTACTTAAAAATCAAGAAAATTTCAAGAAAATATCCTATGTGGGACACGATTTTTCATGATCAATTCAATATTTTACCCATCTTCAAATAATCTTTGTTTTGTTTTATGGTGGTTCCCAAAATATTTCTAGTCTATCGGTGGCCGTTCGTGAGCTGGACCAGTTACAAAAAAGTCCCTTTTTAGTTATTTTTTTATATTATACAGTTTTTTCTTAAACAAAATATACAATACGTGGTATCATTTGAAAGCCATATCTAGTAGCGTGCAAAATCTTCAAAATTGTGCATTCATTTTATTTATATTAATGAAAAACCTAAAAATTTTAAATTTTTTGAAATATGACAATTATGAGTAGACAGTTATTTATACACAGAAAAAATTAATTTTAAAAAATTTTCAATTAAACGATTAATCAAAAATTTTAAAAGGGTTCAATTCATTTTGTATTTGATTCATAAAAATGTATAATCAAATACGTAATTAACAACAACAAAAATAGAAAAAAATAAAAATTTTGTATACGAAATCAATTATAAGTAGTAATTGAATATACAATTTTTGTTATAGGTTGAACTTCAAAAAATAAAATAATTGAAAACGAGGTTTTGGTAATTGAAATCGTTTTTCAGTTTTTTCTGTGTACATCATTAAACGCAGCTTTAAAAGCCCTTTCAAACGATACCCCATATTGGATATATTATTTCAAAACAAAACTAAAATTAAAAAAAAAAATAATTCAAAACAAGTAAGAAATTATAGTCGGGCGAGGCCGACCATATAATACCCTGCACCTTTGACAAAAATATAATGTGATTTAGTTGCCATAATAAAGCATTTAAGTTGAATTGTACCTTGTGGACATTTAAATGAAATTTTAATGGGGGCTTTTCATAGGGGCTAGGGTCATATGAGAACCTATTATTATGGAATTCGTGAGGGTCATCAAGTCTTGTATACAACTTGGTTTTTGCAGCTTTTTGTCGAGATATGAGTATATTAAACATAATTATGAACTTAAAAGCCCTATTCGGCGGGTTCAGTTGTGATTCTGAGCCGATTGGTATACTTTAAGGTGGGTATAGGACCAATATTATTGTGCGTTACAAACATCAGCACAAACCCAATATACGCTCCCCACTAAAGTGGTGTAGGGTATAAATACCTTTTTTAAATTTGGTCCAGCTCACGAACGGTCATCGCTAGATTTAAAATATTTTGGGAATCATCATAAAACAAATCAAGTTAAATTTTGAGAGGGGTAACAAAATCACTCTTTTACTTTCCATACAGAGTGAGTCGGTCTAATGTACATACATACATATTTGTATATGATTTCCACCACGCACGATGGGGCAGCCATATGGAGACTTGTGGCGATAAATCAAAAATGAAAACTGATTTTTATAAAACAAATGATATATCATTTGAAAGAGGACACTTTTTTGCATAACATTTGTTCGCAACATTTTTCATAGTAGCTTTGATCTGAGCTTAAGCTGAGCTCAAAGTTGATGAAAAAAACAATTATTTGAAATGTAGTAATAATTCCTGTTTAAAGACCTATACTTCATGTTAATAATATGACCTTCTATTGTAAAAAGCCTACTTTTTCTTTACGAGGTTTAATATTACGTATTGTTGAGAATTGATCTACGAATTTTTAAGACATAGTAATGGTTACAGGTGTCAAAATGCACAACTTACTTGAAAGGAAAATTATAATTATTTTTTTTAAATTTTCAAAAGTTTGAAGGTAAAAAAGTAACACAAATGTCCAAAAATGCCCATAACCATTATATATCCTTTAAAGTAGGGGATGTCTAGAGTTATAATCTTTTCAAACATTTTGCAGATTTTTGCGGTTTTTTATTTTTTTCGAGTTTGAAGATATTCATGTACACATCGATTATTTCAACTTGATTTATTTAATAACTGATTTCAATAAGGTTTAAATGCAAAGTCAATAATTTTTTCTAAAATTGCTAAAAACGTATAAATTATTTAATACAGAATTTTAAAATATTTTTTTTAGAGATGCCACCTTTTTTGTACCTTATGTAGTAGAAATTAACTTGTTTAAGTAAAATTTCGGTTACAATCATTGTTTTATATGGTTTTTGAAATATATTATGATGTCTAAGCTCTAAAATAGATAAAGAATTTAAAAATATATAAGTATTACCCAGCAAACATTCGATTAAAATTTCAGTCGGAATAGTTAGATATCGGAAAACTACTAAATTTGTTTATATATCTCATTAGTATATATGTATATATAGTATAAAAAGGTAAATATGTATTCTATGTCCACAGTATGTATGTATGTATGTATGTATGTTCATTGCTGGGAACTAATAAATACTTTAAGTAGCTAACTTCTGTTAGGCATGAAGTTAGTAATTTAACATCTTGCTTAACCCCCTTATTATCTCAATATTCCTTAAAAAACATTCTAAACAAGATTCTAACTAATAACGGCGGTGATGGCTCAACTTTATATAAACGACCTGAATAATAATAATAGATCGGTTCACTTAAGGATGGAGATTTCGAATTAGAATATCAATGAATGAATTATAAAACTTTGTAACTAAAACTTTTCCTTTAATTTTGAAGTAATGATTCGAAAAAACTTTATCATAAAATCAATGCTGCATTTGTTATTATATTGATCATCATTTTATTGACCATCATTTTATTGACCATCAAATATTCAAAGAATTTTGTACCCTGTTAACTTCTTTTAAAATTGACCAAACATTTTCTTTAAGTGTATTTTAATTTTTTAACAATTGTAATAGCGTTATTATATAACTAATACTTACTAATTTTTATAATCATTACATTATTTAGGAAAAATTAAAAAAAAATATTTTTGGTATTTTTTATATTTTATATCTTTTTTGTATAATTTTGTTCGGTGGGATATGATATTTTTACAAATTCAAAATCTGGAGAAAATTATCTTTTTATTGATACCAATCACTTGTATCGAAAGCCATTGGTTGATTTATCGCCCTTTTTAATATATCTGTGCCCCTATGTGCCATGCAAAAAATAATTTTACATCTATTTTGTACACCGACGACTGTGTTGTCTATAGCCGTATAACCATTACAAGCGCTAAGAAACAATGCCTCACATTTGGGTTACATTTGTAGTTTCAAAAATAAATGGGGAATAAAAATTAACACTGCAAAATCAAAAACTTAAAATTTTGATTTTTTAAACAGTATTAAGTAGTCTTAAAAAAACATTAAGGGCTAATTCTAGGTGAAAGATTAGCGATTAAATTAAAATGAATCTTCGAAAGATGTTCTTGAGAACTTAAATAGTTAATTTTGTTTGCAAGTTTAAGCGCCCAATGGAGGTGGTTTAAACTTAAGCACGAAATGCAAAAGTGTAAACAGCTGATGCAAAAAAAAAAATAATAAAATTTTTATAAATAGGTATAAACATTAAAATGTTCTATTTATTGATTAGTATAAATTATAGACACTTCAAGTTTAAGTTTTCATTAATTTTCACATTAAATTTACAATTGTCTTCTTCTTTTTTATAAAATATGCATTGTTATACCCTTCACCTTCGTGAGAAGGGTATATATAAGTTTGTCATTCCTTTTGTAATTTCTATAATATAATTTTCCATGTAAGTCTGTCTGTCTGTGTGTATGTTGAAATCAGTTTTCAGAAGACCCAAGATATCTGCGAGATCGGACTTTTCAATAATTCTATCGGAAATACGATCGAATAGAACGCTATTTAAAATCAGCCCAATAGGCCCATAAATAACGAAGATGTGAGTAAAAATCCGAGACCACCTATGAAAATTTCATCAAAAATTTACATTTTTCGTGATTGCTTATACAAAACAATAAACAAACAAAAACAAAACACAGTATCAAAAAGTAAATCACGTTACGTTGTTATTGCCTAGAAACATTAAGGGCCAATCTTTAGGTGAAAGATTAGCGATTAAATTAAAATTAATCCTCGAAAGATGTTCTTGAGTACTCAATTAGTTAATTTAATTAAGCGCCCAATGGAGGTGGTTTAATCTTAAGCACGAAATGCAAAAGTGTAAACAGCTGATAAAAAAAAATTAATAAAATTTTTATAAATATAAACATTAAAATGTTCTATTTATTGATTAGTATAAATTTTGGACACTTGAAAATACATTTTTTTGTTTTTAATTTAAGATTTTATTAATTTTCATATTAAATTTACAATTGTCTTCTTCTTTTTTATAAAATATGTATTGTTTTGATAACAAACAGTGACGTTTTCTGTTGTTTTGTATGGCAACACTGCGAAGTTTAATCTTGTACTCAAAAACATCGAAGGGGATTAACATAAGATTAAAATTATTTTTAGATTAACTAATCTGATTATCAATTGGCATTTGATTACCATCTCAAAAACCCGCTCTAAATTAAGTATATATAGTCTGGATTAGGCGAGAACACATTAAAGGGGACTTTTTGGTACATTTTCGTTCTACAAAAGGTACTTTTTGAATTTTCTATAATATTGAACCTAGAAACATGAAATTTAGCATGTATTGCCTTGATTAGGTAAGAACCTATAAAAGTGGACTTTTTGTTACTTTTTCGTTCTACAAAAGGTACTTTTTGAATTTTCTATAACATTGAACCTAGAAACATGAAGTTAAGTTTGTAGAACCCGGATTAGGCGAGAACACATAAAAGGGGATATTTTTTCGTTCTACAAAAGGTACTCTTTGAAATTTCTATAATATTGAACCTAGAAACATGAAATTAAGTACGTAGAGCATAGTCCCCCAGAAAGAGAAGCAGATAAAAAAGCACCACTACACATGCATAAGTGGGGTTTTTTCAATGAGATTGCACTGAAAATTTCAAAGATAAAATTTCATTATTGTAATATGGAAACTTTTACAAATAAAATGCAATCAATGAACATAAACATTATAATTTCTTCACATAGTATAACATTTAAATTGATAAAGTGCAGCAAAAGTAATAAAGAAGTACGATCTTAGTTACTTTCATTGTTATGCATTCCACAAAAATATTTGGGGTGTACGTTGTTTTTGCGCATTGTGCTCTTGTTTTTGCAAATAGTGTGTTTGTTTTTACAAATTGTGTTTGAATTTGTAAAACAAAGCGACATCAACCTACTTTGTTGAATGCTGTCAAGCAATTAAATAAATTTTTTTAATTTTTACGCTCTTGTTGACAAGTTCGTCTACGATCGAGTTGTGTACATGTAAATAGCCGTAAATTTTCGTATTTTGAACAATACTAGCCAGGAACTCTGACGTAGAGTCTGGATTAAGTGAGAACCCATAAAAGGGGACTTTTGATTTTTTCATTCTTCAAAAGGTACTTTTTGAAATTTCTATAATATTGAACCTAGAAATGTGAAATTAAGCATGTAGAGCCCGGATTAAGTTAGAACGTATAAAATGGAATTTTTTGTCACTTTTTCAGTCTTTAAAAGGCACTTTTTGAATTTTCTATAATATTGAACCTAGAAACATATAATTTAGTATAAAGAGCCCGGATTATGTGAAAACCTATAAAAGGGCACTTTTTGGAACTTTTTCCGTTCTTCAAAAGGTGCTTTTTGAAATTTCTATAATATTGAACCCAGAAACATAAAATTGCACGTAGATCCTGGATTATGTGGGAACCTATAATAGGGTACTTTTTGACACTTTGTCGTTCTTCAGAGGGTACTTTTTGAATTTTCTATAATATTTAACCTAGAAATATTAAATTATGCATGTTCAACAACTCTTCTTTTTTGATATTTTGTAATAAAATTTGTACTGATGTTTTTTAACACATCATGGTGAAGAGTATATAAGATTCGGCACAGCCGAATATAGAACTCTTACTTGTTTTGATAACAAACAGTGACGTTTTCTGTTGTTGTTGTAACAGTTCGACTGTGGCCGATAGTTCTTTCCTGAAATTAGAATAATAAATACTTAATTATTTGAGTTTGTGTCTGTGGGTGGAAGGGGGAACTGGAGAAACTGCGCCACCCCAGTCGGTCTTAATCATAGGTCTATGGGGCGCAAATTTGTAGACCTAAATAAATAAATGCACCGTGTCATGAGGACTTTGATGACAGGCTGGGCAACAATTTAAAGTGCCTGGAACGATACGTTCACGGTAGCAGTTCAGGAAACTGCACCAGCCGGCTCTTAATTGTGCCAAGATAGTTCCATAGTGCCTGGGTAATTGTCTCTCACAATCCCATATCGCAGGGGGGTGTTCATTTAGGACTCTGTTGCATCTGTAGCCGTTAATGGCCTCGGTGACCGCCATTTGATGCAACATTTCTCGGGCGCTTGCAATTGGCAGTCTGTCGACGTCCGATGGTATGACGTCTTGGATGTCGCTGCGAAAGCGTCTGAAGTCATCCGTGCTGGAAGCGGGATCCTCCATCAGAATCTGATGGTTGGGGTGGGCAGATGGCATGCCAACAGGAACTGTGTAGTCAACAACACATTATGTTGTCTGACTGACAGTAACCTGGTCTCCTCATGTAAATGATCCACATTCGTCAACTTGACACAACCGGTTGTGATTCGAAGTGCATTATTCTGAGCCGTTTGTAAACCTCGCCATTGGGTATCATTGAGGAAAGAGATCCATACTGGGGCAGCATAATTGAGAAGAGAGCGACCTATAGCCTTATACGTAACTACAATCGTCTCTTTATCCATGCCCCAAGAGGTGCAAGCTAAAGCTTTAAGGACCTTGTTTCTGTTTCGAACCTTTTGTTGATGTAGTTTGCGTGTCCTGCGAAGTGAAGGAGGCTGTGAAAGACTACCCCTAATATTTTTGGGTTTTGAACCGTGGGGATAGTACGTCCTTCGACGGAGATGTTCAGCGCCGTCCTTACTTCTTTGGCCCAAGAGGTGAAAAGTGATACCGAGGATTTAGAAGCAGATAACCTAATTTTGCGTTCCTGAAAAGTCTGCAATGGTGGCCAAGTATTGGGTGATTTTGGCGCTTATGTCGTCGATATAAACACCTGAAGAAATGACGGTGCAATCATCTGCATACGGCACCAACGAGACATCAATGGGGGGTTCAGGAAGCCCGGTAAAATAAATATTGAAGAGTAAAGGTGACAATTCTCCTCCTTGAGGAACGCCCATTTTTATCTTGCGGTTTTTTTGATTTTTGACCTCTAAACTCAACAAACGCATGTCTTCCACAAAGATAGTTCCACCGTTTGACATGATTGGGGAGCGTTGAGTTAGTGATGTCATTTATCAGCATCGAGTGATCGACCGTATCAAAGGCCTTGGATAAATCCAGGGCGGCGACAATGGTACGCTGACACGGCCGTTGCTGATTGAGGCCATTGGCGATCTGTGAGGTTATCTGTGTTAGAGCTGTTGCGGTGCTATGCGCTTCCCTGAATCCATGCTGGAGATTGGCGAGCGGGAAATGCTCTTTCAATTGGTCAGTTGGTAGTAGCGGGCTTGTCAGGTTTTAGAATAGGGCTTACTCGGGCGATCTTCCAGATATCAGAAATCCCCAACTGGTGAAGAGATAGTTCCAGAAGGTGGGTTAGATATCCCTGACCTAGGTTAGGTTGATAGGAGGATGTATACTACATCAAATCCGAAGAAATACACCTCCAATTCATGAAAAAAAAATTGTTCACTGAATGTACTATTTTTCCATGTTCAGAAACTCAGTTTCCTGGACGTAATTCCTAAGAATCTTCCAATCAGTGTTGGTTAAGAATGTTATTTCCGGAATAACATCACTTCCAAGATACTTGGATCTAACTTCGACGAATGCCTGACAGTGGTAAAGAAAGTGCTCCAGAGTTTCACTGTCCCCTCCACATGCTATACATTCGTCTGAATCCGCACGTCCAATTTTGTATAGATGTGCACGTAATCCTGTGTGTCCACTCAGAATACGTACCATCATACTAACCTCAGACTTGCTCGTTTTGAGGAGATTTCTCGTCTTGCTCTCATCAGGGTCACCCCATAGAATCTTTGTGGTTCTACCCACCGTTTCATTATTCCAAGAGGCCTTATGGGATTCTCTCATCCATATTTTTAATTCAGTTTTTGTTGCGTCGAATGGTTTTGCGTTTGTCAGGTTAACTACATCGAGCTCCCTTCCCTTTAAAGCTATTACATTCGCCCTTTCGTTGCCGACTACTCCCGAGTGGGCTGGTACCCATATGATGTAAACCTTACCTCTGGGAGAGTATTCAGTTAAAGCTTTCTTACAATCCAATACGGTCTTAGATTTAATTTTATCACCTGATATCGCCCTAATTGCCTTCTGGCTGTCGGTAAATATATTAAGCGCTGTGGGCGCCATATTTATTCTAATTCAATTTACGCATTCCGTTATTGCTCGTACTTCTGCCTGGAAGCTTGTGTTATGATTTGATAAACGGTGGTATATTTCTGTTTCTGGGTCTTCAATATAGAACCCCAGCCCCACTTTGTCCCCCAATTTAGAGCCATCCGTGTAGCAACGGATTCCTACTGGTATTTGCTCCAATGTTCCGCTTGACCAAGAATTCTATCTGGGATTAGCGTTTCAAAGTTTCCGACATATTCTGTGTCTGGTATGCGATCAGGCACGTCCGATGAATGTGTATAACCTTCCAATGTGTCCAGTATACATTGATGACGTGTCCTATAACCGTTTTTGACCAGTTCGCCTAAAGTAAAGAGCCGTTCGGCTGTAAGCGTTGCCTCATATCTTATATATGTTTCAATGGGTAGAATATCTAGCAACGTTTCCAGAGCCTTGGTTGAAGTAGTACACATGGCACCACTTATACCCAAGCAGCATGTACGCTGATCTCCCTGTAGTAGTTAGATATTACACTTTTTGTCCAAAGCAGTCCACCAGATTATTGAAGCATAAGCTAGAATTGGTCTAATTACACTTTTATAAAGCCAATTTGACATAGTAGGACTAAGACCCCATTTCATGCCTATGGTTCTCCTACATATCGCCCAGCACCGATGTGCCTTGTTGATCCTATCCTCTATGTGGTACCTCCATTTTAATTTCCGGTCGAGGATTACACCTAAGTACTTAGCTTTGTCTGTCACTGGTATCTTCCTGCCCAGGAAGCAAAGTTCAGTATACGTAGAAATTTTTGTCTTTCTTGTGAAAAGACAGATTTCCGTTTTTGCCGGGTTAACATTGAGGCCTCTCGGTTGAGCCCAGCTCAAGGCCGTATTCAGAGCCACCTCATCTCTTCTACACAGGTAATTTGGATCCTTTCCCTTTAAAAGTATTACGACATCGTCTGCATAGCACACAGGTCTAAGTCCGTTCTCGGTTAGGGTGGAGGCTATTAATCGTGGTAACCCAGAGTAAAGGTGACAAAATGCCACCCTGTGGTATACCGCGAAATACCTTTTTCCTGATAGTTATATCGTACATCTCGCAGCTTATCCATCTGTTCCTTAGCATGTAGTTGATCCAGTTACGGAGCACCCGGTCAACATAAAACTGGTCTAGGGATTGGATAAGGGTATCAGTGTGCACGTTATTGAAAGCGCCTTCAATGTCAATGCATACCGCCGCATTCCACCGATCGTCCCTTTACATAAGCATGCTGCTTATATTTAAGGTCTTTGTATGGTATACTGCATTTAACCATGCTATCGACTATCCGTTCCAAGGTTTTAAGTAGGAAGGACGTAAAACTTATCGGTCGATAGGACTTAGGTGTCGCATAGCTAGGTTTCCCTGGTTTGGGTATAAATATTACCCTTGCATCTTGCCATTTAACTGCCAATTTTAAGCATGCAGTGAATATCTGTGAAACCAGTCCCGCCTCCATCTGCAAAAGTGCCGGGAAAATGCCATCCGGCCCTGCAGCTTTATAGTTAAGGGGACAATCAAGAGCTGTGCTCCCAGACCTACTACACCGAGTTTTTTAGCAATAACATAGAGATGCCATCCGGACCAAGAGCTTTAGATAGTTTTGATTTGGAGATTATGTTATCGACTTCACGGGGGGTGAAGGAATATGTCTGAGAGTCTCGGGTGAGATTCTTAGTTCTCCGAACTATAACTCTTTTGGCCCGGCTCTGCGTGGGGTGTTCGATAAATTGCCTGAAGAATTGTGTTGCGCTTTTTTTTGGCATATGTATGCTACAAATTGTTAAATGCAATAGCAGCGAAGTTTTGGTTCCTATTGTTGCCAGATAGACATTTAATAGTAGACCATAGCGATTTAGAGCGGGTTTTTGAGTTGGCAATCAAATGCCAATTAATAATCAGATTAGTTAATCTAATCATAAGTTTAATCTTATGTTAATCTCCTTTGATGTTTTTGAGTACAAGATTAAACTTCGTAGTGTTGCCATACAAAACTACAGAAAATGTCACTGTTTGTTATCAAAACAATGCACGTTTTATGAAAAAGAAGAAGAAAATTGTAAATTTAATATGAAAATTAATGAAAACTTAAATTTAAAACGAAAAAAATGTATTTTGGGTGTGCATAATTTAAACTAATCAATAAATAGAACATTTTAATGTTTATATTTATAAAAATTGTATTATTTTTTTTTGCATCAGCTGTTTAAACTTTTGCATTTCATGCTTAAGTTTAAACCACCTCCATTGGGCGCTTAAACTTGCAAACAAAATTAACTAATTGAGTACTCAAAGACAACTTTCGAGGATTAATTTTAATTTAATCGCTAATCTTTCACCTAAAGATTGGCCCTTAGAGTCAATTGAGACCATCTAAACCATTTGTTGCAGCGCGTTGTTCTGCCAAACGTGCTGCCTGAGATGGAAAGTTTGGTCTACTATTCGGGATTCTTCCTGCGGGGATAAAGCGCCTTGCCGCCTGAAGGACAGTTTTCCTAAATATTGCTTCACATCTTCTGACACATGTGGGGGCGGCAAGTGACGTAATGAGTCGTCTATGTAGTTCGTAAAGCCGTGCTAGTCGGCTTTGTTGTAGTTTACGAACGTGCGCTTATCTGGTTCCACAAAGTCGCTAGGCTTCTCTACCGTGATCAGGATTGGTATGTGATCGGAGTTTAGAGCTATTTGAGCTTGCCAGGTGGTCTGGGCAAGAAGCGACATACAGACTATAGAAATGTCCGGGGTGCTTGAATAGCGGGGAGTTATTCTCGTAGAGAATTCGTCTATCTGGTCAGAAATAGAATTACCGCGTGGATCGTTTGGTAGCTGTGAGTACCAACTCTCGTGATGAGCATTGAAATCACCAAGTATTATTCTGTTATCTCCTTGCAGAAGATGGGAAGATGGGAAATGCTGGGATGATAACTTGCCCCAATGCTGGGTGGTGATGTCAACGTATAGTTGATGTTTCGCTTTATGATGGAAGCTAGTCCACCCCACAGTGAGACATTTGGCACTTTTAGAACGACATTAATCAATTCTTAGTGATATTGAGTTATAATTTTAGTTACAGTTAGCAAACAATTGGCCAAACGCTCCACATAATAATCAGCACGATAAGACTGCTGCCACGCTCATTTTTTACAAGTATATAAAAATTTAATTTTTGGTCGCATATATCTCAAAACTTTCGCAATCGATTTTAAATTTTTATATATATTTTTAGAAAGACAATTTTATACAGATTGCTATTTATTTATAAGAAAATGCAAAATTTAAATATTTGTAGCAATCTCTGCAAAAAGTTAATAAAACCCATTTTCCTATTTAAACACATTTTCAACGTTTAGATACTGCTTGAAAGGGGTTAGTACACTCCCGCTCACTTAAATAGGTTCACTGTTTTGTTTACATTCAAATTAATGTTTTGCAAAAACTAATGGACTATTTAGTAATATTAAAATTTTAAATAATAACATGATGTCTTAGGTATCACTAGTGAGACAAAAATTAGCGCAATACCTAAAGGCGGATTTTTAATAATTTTTTTTCTAACATACTACGTTTTTTAACTATATTTTTTGGCTCACTTGATTTCAATAAGAATAAAATCAGTTTACTGCTGGCAGTGAGTAAAATCCATTCACATTCTAGTGTCTGTGAATATAGACAATCACCCCTATCGTGAATACAAGGGGAAAATTTTTTCACAATAAATTTATATTTCCCTGTAAAAAATTCCCCGGAAAAATTGCTATCGTGAATTGCAAGTGAAATTTTTGTTCCCTTCGAATTTCGTATGAAACAGCTGTTTAAAATAAAGTATGCTATCAATGCACACTGAGTGATCAATTTAAGAAGAAAAATATTTAACGCGGAATTAAAAAATATATAAATAAAATGTTTAGAATGGCAATTTTTCTTTCATTAAGAGAAGAGGAAACTAAACAACATCGGGCTATTCGTCGTAGTTTGCGTGATGCATCCAACCCCTTGGAGTTACCCGATACATTGTAAGTATGTAACCTCATTCAAATTTATTATTGAAATTAATTTTTCCAAAAGATTTATTCAACATTACAGATTAAATAAGGCAGCTTTTTCTTATATACTGAATGTCCTAGACGAATCTTTGTCGTCAGCAAAAAAAAAATTTGCTGTTCCAACAATCGTAAAACTTAGTGCTTGTGGCCTCCGGTAGGTTAGTGGTTAGTGGTCTAGTCTGGTAGACCGGAGGTGGTGGGTTCGATTCCCACCTGAGGCACTGGTTAAAGAGCGCACAACAGGCCCGATAGAGGCCTAGGTGTATTTCTTCGGATTTGATGTATATATATCCTCCTTTCAAACTAACTAACTAACTAACTAGTGCTTGTTTAAGGTTCTTCGCAGAAGGAGGGTATCAAAAAGGAGTTGGAAGAAATCATGAAGTTGGAATAGCACAGTCAACTTTCAGCGAGATTTTATCAGAAGTTTTGACCATTTTAGAGCAAAATATTTGCGACCAGTGGATTACTTATCCATTGCAAGAGGAGGCTAGATATATAGCCAGGAATTTCTACATTAAATTTAGAATACCTGGTGTCGTGGGATGCATTGATGGAACTCACATCAATATTGTGGCACCAAACGAAAATAAGCATTTATATTATAACCGCAAGGGAAACTACAGCTTAAATGTCACCCTTATTTGTTTGTATTGGTTTTTATTTTTATATACATAAGAACATACACATATATTTATACATTTATTATTAGATATGCGATAGTAATATGAGAATTCGATATGTGGAATTTAAGTTATTATAGAATAGAAATGGAGCAACATTATTTACAAAAAGAACAACGGGAGTGGTTATTAGGTTAGTTTTATGAAAATTCCCAAACATTTTTTGTGAGAATTCATACATACGTATATTTTGACAGGTGACGGCGGATATCCCTTGGAGCCTTGGCTACTGACGCCGTATAGGAGTCCAATATCTGGTTCTGTTGAACAAAAGTTCAATGATGTACATTCTAAATGTAGAAACATAATGGAAAGAACAAATGGAGTACTAAAGAATAGATGGAGGTGTTTGCTTGGGGCTAGGCAGCTGCATTATGAACCTAAGAAGGCTATTAAAATAATAAATATTTGTGTAGCATTGCATAATATTTGCATAGCTTATAAGTGCGAATACAATAGCAATATATCTGAACTGACAAACTCTGATTTAATTGATATGGACACTTTCAATTCAAATGAATGTAACAGCTATCTAACTGATGCTCAACGTATTCGTACCAACATTGCAAACTCATTATAAGAAATAATTTTATATTTTATTTAAGGATTTGTTTAACAAAATAAAATTATTCATATTTAAATTACATTTTTCTTAAAAGTTTGAAGATTTTATAAATGTAAGTATAAGAGATCTCTGGTAAAAAAATACTAAAATTCAATATTTAAACATAAAAAATTTATGTATGTACATATCTATATACTCGAAGTATTTTTCTGCATTATTGCAAGTTTCATATCATTAAATTCAATTAAACTTTTATTTTTTTTATTATACTTTCTACTTCTTTTAAGCGTATCTGTTCGCACACTGCGTGATGTCGTTCTAACTCTTTTAATTTTTTGTATTTTATATCTAATATTTTTTCCAGTGACCGGTACACCCTTTTGATATTGTTCTCCATTTACTTATTGTGATTTTGGATATTATCACCTATTTCAGAGATTTTGGAGCACAAAGTTTCTTGTGACTTTAATTCTTTAGCTATAAGCTCGGCGGTGGAAAGCTTTTCTTCCAGGTCCACTCTTTTTTGCTTCAAAAAGGATGATTTGGAGCATGTCGGATCTTCATTAATGACTTCTTTAGCACTTGGTGTTGCCGGTTTGGAACTGGTGGATGGTACAGTAAGATTTTCCATACCGATATTTTCAGAATCGGTTGTCTGCGGAGTTTTTCTATAACTTTGGGTTTGATGCGCTTTTTCCGGCAAACCTATAACACGTGAATCGTCTACTCCTTCTACGGACTCTTTCATTCCTATGATATCGTAAATGGCCTGTTCGGTCTCTGATAGACTCCTGGTTTGGTTTGGACCACCTCCCGTTCCTCGTTTGGACCACCTCCCGTTCCCGTTGCTGCTCCGTATCCTATGGGTCCGTGCCGGAATCGAACTAAATCCCGGACCATGGTTCTGTACAGTTTGCCAGAACCGGTTGCACCATATGTCCACCCAATTACGATGCAACGCTTGTTTGGGCTGGTGTCACCTCAGAAACTGCTCTGGACTAAATCATCATCGGGAGTGGTCGGAGACTTTTGTCGCCCCATGCTGCCAACAACAGCGACGAAATTCATTGGCATCATCGACATCGTCATCGTCGTCATCATACGCCACACCTCCACCCTCCCCACCGCAATCACAACAACCGCAGCAAACACAACATCTTCAGCAGCAACAACAACCCTCGCCGCTGACTCCATCGATTGCGATCCAGAGACCTGGGGTGATATCCATATTGCAGTTTAACTGCAATGGCCTCCAGAGTAAATTACCCGACATAACCAGATTTATGCAGCAAAACAACATCGTGGTCGCTGCGGTCCAGGAGACAAAACTGACGAGTAATTCCAGTCTGCACAGTTGTAACGGTTACAACGTTCTCCGAAAAGACCGCACCAGAAGCAACGGTGGGGGCATTGCATTTAAAATCCATAACACAGTGCATTATAGAGCTCTTTCCCTTGATCTCAACGCTAGGGACCAATACCTTTAAGTCCAAGGTATTGCAGTCAGATCGGGGGAAACCGACCTAGAGCTCTATAATGTCTACATTCCGCCAGTCCACCAGGCTACCGTCCCGACATTAGGACATTATTAGAATCCACCTTCTGCACAATAAATGATGATGCCCCACACGGATTATGGGTAACTGCGCCAGACATCACAATAGCGAGCCCTGGTCTGATAAACTACGCAACTTGGAGAGCAGTAGTTTCTCTAGCCTCAGACCACTTACCCAAAATCGTTTGTCTGGATCGACCCAATGACTTTATCGTCTCTGAACGCCGTCTCTACATAAACCAAAAGAAAGCAGACTGGCCCGGCTTCAGAGAATTAACTGATCGCATCTTCAATGATCTTCCAGCTCCTATCAACGTACACCAAGCAGGGAGCAAGTTCCGCGAAACTGTCATCGCAGCAGCAGCCCGCTTTATTCCTGCAGGTCGACTATCCTTAGTGCGGCCGCACTTCCCAGCAGAGGCAGCGAGACTAGCAGACGAGCGCGATGACCTCCGAAATATCAACCCCGACGACCCACGTATTGTCCAGCTGAATCATGATATCAGCAGGTTGGTCTCGGACATTCCACAACCTTTCACCCCTTCTGAAGTTGCAGAGGCCATCAACGCAGCCAAACCATCTAAGGCGATTGGCCCCGACGGCATATCCATGCTGATGCTGAAACACCTTGGCGAACGGGGAGTCGAGTACTTGACAATGGTCTTTAACCTGTCAATGAGCAGCCTGATAATACCCAATGCCTGGAAAAAGGGTAGAGTCATCCCGATACTGAAACCAGGGAAGAACGCGACAGAGGGTCAATCCTACAGGCCGATTTCCCTCCTGTCACCAGTCGCGAAGACTCTTGAGGCGCTCCTCCTCCCCCAGCTGTCCTGCCATCCTACAGTAGCTCGCCACCAGCATGGATTCCGTAAGATGCACAGCACCACCTCAGCATTAACCGCCATAACCACTCAGATCTCACAAGGCTTAAACCAGCAGAGGCCTTGTGAAAGGACACTCCTTGTGGCGCTAGATTTATCGAAAGCCTTCGATACAGTCAGCCATGCCATACTCTTCCAGGACATCCTGCAGTCCACCATGCCCAACAACTTGAAGAGATGGATTGTAAATTATCTGAGTGGCCGTCAGTCGTTCGTTGAGTTTAGAGACAAATGTTCCAAAACCCGTAGAGTTAAACAGGGAGTACCACAGGGCGGTGTCTTATCTCCCCTGTTGTTTAACTTCTACCTCTCTAAACTCCCCACACCTCCACAAGGTGTGGAAGTGATATCTTATGCAGACGACTGTACCATTATGGCGACGGGCCAAAACATTGATGAGCTATGCGATCGAGTGAATGGTTATCTCGGAGAAATACACAACTTCTTCACTGGACGTAATCTGAAACTATCACCAGCGAAATCTTCAGCTACACTTTTCACCACCTGGACGAAGGAGGTAAACTTGAACCTAGGCGTCGTAGTCGATGGAAACCAAATTCCGACTGTGAACCACCCAAAGATTTTTGGGGGTCACCTTTGACAGCCTGTTTACTTCCTCAGCTCATGCCACTGCAATTACGCACAAATTGCGAAGTAGAAACAAGGTCCTCAAAACGCTAGCCGGCAGCACTTGGGGAATGGACAAAGAAACCTTGTTGGCTACCTATAAAACAATTGGCCGGTCAGTGGTCAATTATGCTGCTCCAGTGTGGTCTCCATCGCTGAGTGATACCCAGTGGAGAAATATTCATAGCTGCCAAAATGCTGCCCTAAGGACTGTAACGGGCTGCATGCAAATAACCTCAGAACACCATCTACATGAGGAAACGAAGGTCCTCCCAGTCAAGGAACATAATGTCATGCTGACTAAACAGTTCCTCCTGGGATGTCACCGGAGGAGTCATCCCAACTTTAACATCACACAGTTGGATGCTCCCCCGAGGCATGTCAGGAAGGATCTTCGTGTATACGAAGAGAGCATACGAAGTTATGTTCAGGATCCCTTAGATCGGACTTCGTATACAGCAGTTTTGAACGACATTCATAGAACCGCGGTTTCAGGTTACCGCATGAATGTCGTTCTTGGAGGTCGCCCACCGCCCATAGCAGAAATAGAGAAGAACCTGCCGCGGAAAACAAGAGTTGCTCTGGCACAACTGAGATCGGGATGGAGCAACAGGCTCAACGCCTACTGGTCCCGCATAGACCGTGCCGTCCCCAATATATGCCCATCTTGTGGACAGGGTCCCCATGACACCCACCACATATTCAACTGTCCAGCCCACACTACTTCACTTAGCCCAATGGATTTATGGACTATCCCTATTGAAGTAGCCTAATTTCTTGGCTTGGACCTAAATACAGAACCCCCGGATTAAAATTGTATAGTTTAAGCTGTTACAACAACAACAACAACAAAATTCAAGCGTTTTTGGAAACTGTCCAAAATCATAGAAATTTGGCAAAAAAAATTGGGCAAATTCAGAATGTTATTCGCAATTGTATAAGAAAATAGTTTGAATATTAAGAAAACATAAATGGAACTACATATAGAGTCAAAACAAAAGCGGACAGAAGAGATTTCATAAAATCTGCCTCCAAGTCAAGTGATTCTGTAGCAAAAATTAGAGAAAAAGTGGGTGTTACAACAAGCCTAGCTACAGTAAAACGAATTGTAAGAAGGGCCAAGGCTTTAGAAATATTAAAAAATTTATAAAAGCCACTCCAGTTGCCACTCGTAAAAAGAAATCCTCTTCAGTTTGCACTCGAACACATGGTTATAAAAAGCTATATCAACATCTTGTTTTTTCGGATGAAAAAATGTTTAATTTAGAAAGTCCAGATCGATATAATCATTATTTTTATGATTTTTGAAAGGAAGAGCTCTATCTGAGTCGTTTGCATAGCTGTTGAGGATATGGGATGTAGTGGGCGGCAATTTCGTATTATGAATACTTGTGAGCTTAAATTTCTTTCATCTAGTAAGAATTGTAATAATTGTAATGCTATACTGGAAACAGCTTTTTTCACAATTTCGGATATCTTTGAACCCTTGCCGTGGATATTTCAAAAATATAATGCCCCGATCCATACCGCCAGGGCTGTAAAAGGGTGGATGCGAAGCCAGAATGTAAAAATTTTGGAGTGGCCTCCATAATCTTCTCACCTATTTATTATTGAAAAGTTTTCGGATATTCTTTCTCGTAATGTGTATAGGTCGGGCAGACAGTATGACACAAAAGAAGCCTAAATTGAAGGAACTAAAAAGGCTTGGACCGAAATTTCCTTGCCATTACTTAAGAATCTTTATAACTCTTTAACACCTCGAATTTTCGGAGTTATATCAAGTAACGGCGGATATGTTCCTTAGTAAATCTTTTCTAAAACCTTGTAAAAATGTTTATAAAAATAAAAAAGTTTCATTAAAAATGAAATTTGTTGTTGTTTTTGTCAATTAAAGATGACGAACCTATTCAAATGAGCCAAAAAAATATTGTTCAAAAATGTAGTATTTTAGAAAAAAAATTATTAAAAATCGGTTATTAAGTATTGCACTAATGTTTGTCTATCTAGTGATATATAAGACATCATGGTATTAATTAAAATTTTAATATAACCAATTAGTCCATTATTTTTTGAAAAAATTTAATTTGAATGTTAACAAAACAGTGAACCTATTTAAGTGAGCGGGAGTGTATTATCCGAGTTGTCTCAAATGCTCTACATTGCAGTTTTAGAGCATGCTCTTCTATAATTTTTAAAAACGTGCTTTATATAAACACCTTAATGAATATTATGGTAGTCACTCTTAGAAATGTTTATCAAATTGTACAAATATTTGCAAATAATTGAATACAACATTAACAAACAATTTATACTCTAATTAAAATTTAAAATAAAATATAAATTCCGCGGTTTTTACAAAGAAAAATATAAATTTATAATCAATGAATTTAAATCTGGAAATAAACAGAAAATTTTACTTTTTAAATAAATCTATGACACCTGATTGACTTAAGTAATTGTTTTTTAAAAGCAGTAATTGTGGGCTAATACATGGTGCCAAGGCCAAAAATGTATGTATACCCCTAACGTGAGTTTACACTTAATTTAAAAAAAAAAAATATATTAAATGCTATAGGACACTCTAATTTTTTAGAATATCTCTGAAGATCGCAAAAGGTCGCAGCCGATTTTCTTATATATGTTTCTATAGAAAATTTCCTATGCAAGGGTTATAATTAGATAACTGCAATTGGCTGCAGTCATCAGATATATTCCTTAAAAAATATAATTTTTAATATATTTTTATTATTAATATTATTTTTCCTTAGAGTTAAAAATAAATCCTTTAAAATTGAGCTTTTGTTTAAAAAAATCATTGCAGAATAATTCCGAAGTATTAAATTATAATACACTGAAGAAACTATATACATATCTGAAGAATAAGATATACGCATTCAAAATTAATATGACGCTTCAGGAATATTACAAGAAAATTATTTTATTTTTAAAAGTAGCAACTTTGAGCACCTATATTTCGGGTTAAAGGAACTCTGCAATATTTTTAGTTATTTTTCTATAGTATATGGAATGTTTTCTGTTAACTATAATAACAAGCAAGACAATTGGAAAGCGTTTAATTTTTTATTTTTGTCATTCTAAAAGTGCCAAATGTCTCACTGTGCACCGCCATGATCACGTTCTCTGTCTCTCCTTATGATGTTGTAACATTGGAAGCTGAGAGTCTACAATCCCTGGTTAGCTTCGTTTCTTGAATGGCGGCAATGAAGATGCTATTCATATGCATAAAGTTTGTGATTTTCACGACCTTATTCCTAAGACCATTACAGTTTAACTGCATGATCTTAAAAGATTGTTGGGAATACCCAAATTTCATCTGCCGCCTGGGTATATTTATCTGCCGATGTTGTGGTATATTTAAGAAACTAGGCATTTGTGATGGTGTTATTGCCGGGGGTTGTTTTTGTAGTTTGGGAAAATTCAGGTGAGTGTGCACAGGTGTGACTGGAGTGGTAACTGTCTCCGGGGGATTATTTACGCAACAGGCAGCTATAAAGCTATGACTCCAGTCATTGTGCAAGCGTAAACCTGAGCATCTTCTCATATGGCACCAGTCTTTACAGCCATTGCACTGAACTATTGTTATGTTCCTACCAATTACATCCTGACAGACAGAACATCTCCAACGTAATTGTTGTGATCTGCTGTGTCCAGGGGTTCTATTATGGACAATATTTGGTCCGGGGGATGTTGTTTGAACAATATTCAGTCCAGGGGGTGGAGTTTGGACACGGGATTGTACATTGCCCTGAGGTGGTGTTACGCTTTATGCGTTCACGACATATTGAACAAAACCAGATATCAGGACCTGGATTTTGTTCAACGCCAGCTATAATTAAGAGGAGTTTGAGCAAAATTGCCGACATGTTTTGCTCACCTGGGGAAAAAACTTTCGTTTGATACAGCTGTCGCTGGGTTGACAATCTTTGGCCGAGTATGACTCGGGTCGTTCCGGAGCGAAGATCCAATTGTCGTGGAAACGGACGTTTTCTGTATAGCAACACTGCGAAGTTTAATCTTGTACTCAAAAACATCAAAGGGGATTAACAAAAGATTAAATTTATTTTTAGATTAACTAATCTAACTAATTAATTAAACTAATTAATTATAAATTGGCATTTGAGTGCCATCTCAAAAACCCGCTCTAAAAGTTCAAAATAACGCGTGGTGTGTAAATTGCAGCTTGTAAAGCGCTAGAATTTTTAAAAGCGCAAAAAGTGTTGCCGACTCAATGTAGAAGTAGCAAAAGATGCAAGAATCGTAATTTGAGGGGTTTTTTTGGTATCTCTTTTGTTAAGCGTTCGTATTTTTCGCCGTTGCTTTATTTTTATTCTGCACTCAAAGAGTGAAGATCGTGTGCAAGGCGAATTCAGATAAGGTGGTGGCAGTTCTGCAACAACAACATTTTACATGTATTATGTTTTTGCATTTGGTTTACGTAGATATCAAAAACCATAAGTACGGCGAATTCATTTCATGAAAAATTTTTGTAAAATGTTTATATTATATTAAAAAATAAAGATAAAGATATTAAAATTTGTGAGGAAAATATATTCTGAATTGAATAATGTTTGTTTCAAAATTTAAGTGAGTGCCTGAAGTTAAGTAAAACTTAATTTTTTGTGAAAAATAAACATAAACAAGTACATATTCATGAAAATATTATATTACGAATGAATATTTGTTGCGAATGGATAATTCTACTCCGACGGAGTAATTTTCAATATTTGGCCATAATGTAGCAGCCGCCGGACGGGTAAATACCTCATATGGGTTTTGTTATATAAAGCGTTCCGGAACAGACTTTTTTTAGTTAATCTCTTTATCTACATAGTGTATATATAAAACAATATTGTTTAATTTGTTAACATTTAATAGATTTCAAAATTAAGCCATAACGTAGAAGTCAGCTGCCGCCAGCCGGGTAAATACTTCATATGCGTTTCTTAATATTAAGTGTTCCGGAAGAGATTTTTTTAGTTAATCACGTTATCTACACAATTTTAATATAAATATAAAACAATATTGTGTAATATGTTAACATTTAATGGAAAAAAATATTTTTCTTAAAAAACATATTTGTATACATACCAATTATGCCATTATTTAAATAAAATTATATTCGTTACGAGATAAAATATTAACGAAGTTTTTCTCCGTTTAACTGACATTTTTAAATATAAAAATGTAAACAATAACAAACTTTGACAGCTAGGTAAACCAGGCGAATTAAGAAAAAAATTATCAGCTGATTGAATAACACCACCTTATATGAATTCGTCTTGCACCACCTTATATGTATTCGCCTTGTAGTTTGACATTGTGCCTGCACTTGAAGGCGAATTGGCTGTCAGGGAAAAATGTCAAAAACAGCTGACAAATAAATCAAAGCGAATTTTTGTCAAACAAAAAATTTTTATAAATTTGAATCTGTTTGTAATTTAATTTGATGTTTTTAAAAATAAAACTAATTTCGTGTAGTATTATTATTGGTTTTAAACATAAACGAATTTAACAGCAAAACTGTGCCTTTAAATAACGTTTTTAGAATGCCCTGAAATCAAACAAACAAAGCAAAATGTTTCAGAAAAAATTCTACAAATGAACTGCCACCAATTATTGTCATTTATATAAAATTATATATATTAAATGGATATTTGACATTAACAAAATGAAAACAAAGTTTGACACTTACAAAATGTAAACAAAGTTTGACATTTATTCTACACCACGGCGAAAAATGAACATAGTAGCAAAAAACGATCAGCTGTTCTGATAACAATACCTTATAATTAATATATCTTGGTTCGCAATAAATGGTTGAAATTTGAAAATGTAAACAAACTAAACGAAACAAAAATTTTTGAAAGAAAAACAAGAAAGAAAGTATAGTCGGGCTTGGTCGACCATATGATACCCTACACCAGTTATGAATATTAACTGTGATTTATTTTTCATAATAAAGCATTTATCTTGAATATTACCTTGATTCCGATTTATTTAAGCAATTTATTGACAAAAAACGTATTTTCTAAAAGAGGCTTTATATGGGGGATAGGACCGACTATTATGGGTATTACTATTTGGTAGTGAGTTATGTTCCTTTAAGGTTTTTTCTAAAAGGGACCTTGTATGGGAGCTATGATCAATTTAGTAATGAGTTATGTGCGTTTAAGTGATTTTCGGGAGCGGACCTTGTATGGGAGCTATGACCAGTTATGGACCGATCGGAAAAATATTCACAGTAATATTTCTGTGCATATGAGCAATACTTGTAACAAATTTTATATGGATATATTAATTTAGTAATGTGTTACGTGAGTTTAAGTGATTTTCGGGAGGGGACCTTGTATGGGAGCTACGACCAATTATGGACCGATCGGAAAAAATTTCACAGTAATAATTCTGTGTATATGAGCAATACTTGTACCAAATTTTATATAGATATCTGTTCAGCTCCACCACAATTTCCCAAGATTTTATGACAATAAAACAAAATATTTGCAAATTTAATGAGACGTAGATCTCTCTGTATTTATTTATTATTATTATTTTACCTCGTAAAAGTAACATCGCCAAGAGCACGTAGTGCTTATGTTGACGATCAGAAAAGAAGTGTATTTAATTTACAAAACGTATATTGGTGGCAAACAATATTTAGGTACCGTTAACGGTTTACTCGTTAGAATCTTCCAACAAAGTTGTAAATAAAGCGGAGCTTAATAAGATTCTAACGTTGCAAAAAATAGTATTTGCATATGTTATCAAAACAAGTGTAAACCAAAATCGAACTTGAACATAATTTAGTAATGAGTTATGCGCGTTTAAGTGATTTTCGGGAAGGGACCTTGTATGGGAGCTATGTCCAATTATGACATAAGATTTTAATTTGTAAAATTTTGTGAAGGTATCAACATTCTGACGGAAGTTATTAACAAAAAACTCATATGAGAGGTATATGAAATTGTGGACCGATTCTGGCAATTTTCAGCAGGATCAAGATCTTGTGTAGAAACGAATGTGTGATGATTTTCATGGAATTATCTTGCATAGTTTTCGAGAAAATTACTTCAGGTGTAAAATATGCTTATTTTTTTCGAAGTTGTTTTAAATTTTGATTCATAACGTTTCCCGATGTTTTTTGCTCATTTTCAATACCAAACAAATTATATAAGAATATCTTAATTTAGTAATGAGTTATGCGCATTTAAGTGATTTTTGGGAGGGGACCTTGTATGGGAGCTATGTCCAATTATGACATAAGATTTTAATTTGTAAAATTTTGTGAAGATATCAACATTCTGACGGAAGTTATTAACAAAAAACTCATATGGGAGGTATAAGAAATTGTGGACCGAGTCTGGCAATTTTCTCAGAATTTGATAAGGACCCAGAATATATATACTTTGTTGGGTCTCAGATGAACATTTCTTGGTGTTATACACGGAATGACAAAGTTATATATACCCTCCATCACCACTGATGGTGTTGGAGGGTATAAAAAATGTAGTTACAACATCAATTCGAACTTAAACAGTTGACAACGACAGTTCAGTATTTCGAACAAGAACAAAAGAACAATATTAAATGGAGTATTCTTTTTCCATATATTTGGATTAGTTTTGGAACAGTCCTTTGAGTTCTCTTTACACGCGTGTGCGGAGTAGTCGCAATTTTTGCAGGGCAGTTTTTTCATTATTTTAATAGGACTACATAAGGAACAAGTCGGTTTTAGTGACATTTCTCAAAAAAAAAAAACAAAAAAAAAACCCAATATAGAGCGTTTTGAGACGATAAAAGATATAAATTTTTTTTTGTCGGCCACGCCTACTTTCTAGTGGGCGGGGCTCCAAAGTTTAATACATTTTTGTGTATATCTCGAAAACTGTTTTGTTTAAAATACATTTATACATCAAATTAAAGACATTGAAAATACCTTTCTAAAATATGGACCGACTATGGGTATTTCCCGGAAAATATATATTTTGACCCGACTTTTTCTTTTCATCTAAAAGAAATCGGAAAAAATGTCCATATTTGACCCTAAATCCCAAAAAAAAAAAAAAAAAAAAAAAAAAAAAAAAAAATAGCCAATGAATTAAGCTTTTATTTAAGGTATAAATCATTTCTGTATCTAATCAAATGAAAGAGATATTTGATTTCAAAAAACAAACATCAGAGTTGTCAGATTCCCCTGATGAAGAAAATAGTTCCTCGTGAGAGGCCAACATTTGTATTAAAATATTTTTTGTTTACACGGCTTTCTTTGCTTAATAAAGATTTCCTAAATAGCCGGCCTACGGCCGGGCGCAAAGATTTTCTCCTCTATGGTATGTCCAACACCGGCTTAGCTTAATAAAGATTTCCTGAATAGGATTTTCTCCTCTATGGTATGTCCAACACCGGCTTCGCTTAATAAAAATTTCCTGAATAGCCGGCCTACGGCCGGACGCAAGGACTTTTTCCTCTATGGTATGTCCAACACCGGGTTCGCTTAATAAAGATTTCCAAAATAGCCGGCCTACGGCCGGGCGCAAGGATTTTCTCCTCTATGGTATGTCTAACACCGGCTTCGCTTAATACAGATTAGTATACATACGTTTTTTTTTTTTCTAAATAGCAAAATCATAATTAAATTATTAATATCTCAGGAACTATAATACTTACAAAAACATATTATACCTTAATAAAAAGCTCAATATCTTGGTTTTTAAACAATCTAATTTATATACTTACCTATAAAGGCATTTTTTCCCGATTTTTTAGATAAACCTCAAAAATATCGGGTAAAAAATTATGTTTCCCAAAATTGACCTATAATGGGTCCTTTTTTGTATATCATGTTACATATCATTGGAAAGATCTTTGAAATACCTTTAATTTGACATATATATCGGTCCAAACAAATGTATATTTTTTGAGATATAGCCCTAAATATTTTCAACTTTAGAGGCCCGCCCACCCTAAAGTAGGCGTGGCCGACAAAAAAATTTTACGTCATTTCACTCACAAACGAACTCTCTATTAGTGGTGAAATTTTCGACGTGATTTGAAAAATGTCACTAAAACCGACTTAAGCCCTACATAAAAACTATCATTTTTACTACTGATAGGAAAAAAATGAAAAGTGAGAATTTTCATGGGGAATTTTTGCAAGCTTACCTCTTTTACTCCATACACATTATTATCAATAGCTTTTGCTGATATTTGACCTTCAGAAAAACCCAACTCTCGCATAAATTGTTTATAGTCACTTCCTAAGTGGGTTGCAATTTCATTAAGCATTTCTCTGTATGGTTCATCTTGAGATTTCATCATGGCATCAACGGTAATTGTTTTTGGATATTTACATTTTTCGTTTTTTTTTAATTTTGCATTTTCCCATTTATCCTCCGGCTTACAGATATTATTTTTATTTATATTATAGGTGGATCCTATCTGTAGTCCATTAATGTTTGAAAATTGTACTACTACCTGTTGATTAACATTGTTTACGTTCATTGTATTATTTTCTGGGACACTAACTTCGGAAAAGTTATCAGAGTTACTTCTATGATGTACTTGTGGAGTAAGAACAACGCGTGAACTTGCATAATCCACAGGAATTGCATCTTCTTCTAGACATCCATGAGTACTGTTGTCCTTGCCGTTCTTTGAAAAAGAACTAAAAAGTTTCTTTAAAAAAAACATTAATATCCAATCTATAACATTTAGATTACAAATAGTTAATAGCAGAGCCCTGTGCCGACAAATATTAACGGCGGCGGCGACTGACACTAAATATGTCGGCGGCGGCTTAAAATCGACTGTAAGCCGGCTAAGTTTTCAACTACGTTTAGTTTTTAATTTTTCAACGATTTTAAATAAAAACGGAATCCGAGAGATTAGAAAGTAGGATTTTGGAAGCAAATATATTGTTTATGACAACAAAACAGAGCAAACTCAAAAGTTGCATGAGAAATTATGCAGGGATGAATAAAAAATTCTTAAAAATTAAAACAAATCCTTTCTCCAAGTTTTACGAGGATCTGCCGATATTTAACCCTATCCTCCATATAAAACATCTTGCAGAAAATCAGTTTCTAAAAAATTTTGCATTAAGAAAATGATCAATAACGTAAAAACAAAGATATTTTATTTGTTTATTTACTAGCTATACCCAGTGTGCTGTGCTACCCTAAAAGCAATATAAATAAGAAACCTACTTAACAATTTTGATGATTCTAACTACAATGGTTTTCCAGATATACAATTTGTTACATATGGGAGATTCCACGCAAATTATTGCAATTTCGCCAATTATTCCGAACGTTAATTAAGATTTTAATTTAATCTATGAAAAATTTGAATAATCTAATAGTTTCCAGATATACAAAATTTTGTATTTAATTCATATGGGAAGTGCCAAGCCCCCCATTGAAAGTCCGCCCGTTATTCTCTAAATGTTCTTCAGTAAAATTTGAAGATTCTAGCTCTAATAGTTTCTCAGATATACGAATTTTTCTATTTAATTCATATGGGAGCTCCAAGCCCCCAGATGAAAGTTGCCCTTTTTTCTCCAAAATGTTCAGATGAATATTAAAGTTCTTCGTGCAAAATTTGAAGAATTTAGTTCTATTAGTTTCCCAGATAAACGAATTTTTGTATTTAATTCATATGGGAGGTACCGCTCCCCTCATTGGTAGTCTTCCAATTTATTACCCGAAATGTTTACATGGATGTTAAAGTTCTTCCAGAACAACATCATTTAAAGGGATCACAAAGAGATTGACAAATATTCCAAAAATTTCACTTTGAAAACATTGTTAGAGTGTATGAAAACTCGCAACTCTAAAGGCAGACTATTCCTATTTTAGCGGTAATTTCTTTATGATTAAAATAAGTAAGAAGTAAGAGTTATATTCGGCAAATCATATGTCGTAAAAAAGCAAATTTCGGAAGTGGTCATATACATATATATATGGACTTTGATCATTAGATTAATAAGAACGTCACCGTGATTTTCGGATTAGGGACTTAAATGTGGAATTGGGTCAATTTGGACAGAGTTCTCTATAATTTAAAGTATTTTTTTTAATTCTACCATAATTCTATCATAATGATAACTTTTGGAATGATGTATTAGCTATAAACTGATTTTCTGTAAGAGGGTTATATTGGCGGACCGATTCTGATAATTTTATTTTTCATAAATGTAGTTTTCGGTTCCTAAAAATGTTTTTTTCGTCGACATCGAAATTTTAAAGCCATTTATGTGCGTTTAAGTCATTTTCTGCAGAAGATTTCATATACATATTTACATTACATATTTTCGTTCCAACAAAAATTGTTTTATTATGGTATTATTAAGTACGTAGAAAACGTTAAAATCAATTATTGAAGGGGGCAGGGTCAATTATGGCCTATAGAGATTTCGATTGATATCGAGCCCTTTTTGCAAAATGAACGTAAGCGAGATAAATTTTCGTTTAATTAGGATACTGCGTGTTTAATTTTATGCTAATATATTCAATATTTTAGAAAATTCAAAAGTACCAGTTAAAGAACAAAAAATTACCAGAAATACTCCAGTTTAAATTTTCATTCACTCAAGTCCCTGATTGCTTAGTTTTATGTTTTTAGGTTCATTATAATAGATAATTCAAATAGTACCAGTTGAAGAACGAAAAAGTACCAAAAAGTCTTGTTTTATATGTTCTCACTTACTCCATGCCCTACAGGTTTAATTTCATGTCTATAGGTTCAATATTATAGAAAATTCAAAAAATACCTTTTGAAGAACGAAAAAGTACCAGAAAGTCCCCTTTTATATGTTATGACTTAATCCGGGCTGTACACTCCTAATTTCATGTTTCTAGGTTCAATATTATAAAAAACTCAAAAAGTACCAGTCGAAGTACGATAAAGTTCCCCTTTTATAGATTCTCATTTACTCCAGGCTCGAAGTGCTTAATTTCATGTTTCGAGGTTCAAATTTTGTAGCAAGCTCAAAAAGTACCAGTCAACGACCGAAAAAGTACCAAAAAGTGTCATTTTATAGATTCTCATTTACTCCGGGCTCTACGTGCATAATTTCATGTTTCTATGTTCAATTTAATAGAAAACTAAAAAATACCTTTTGAAGAACGAAAAAGTACCAAAAAGTCCCCTTTTATAGGACCTCACTTAATCCGGGCTCTACATGCTTAATTTCACGTTTCTAGGTTCATTATTATACAAAAACTTAAAATGTACCTTTTGAAGAACCAAAAAGTCCCCTTTTGCAGGTTCTCACTTAATCGGTGCTCTACATGCTTTCATGTTTCTAGTTTTAATATTATAGAAAATTCAAAAAGTTCCTTTTGAAGAACGAAAAAGTACCAAAAAGTCCACTTTTATAGATTCTCAAGTGCTTAATTACATGTTTCTAAGTTCTAAGTCAAAAAAGTACCAGTCGAAGTACGATAAAGTACCAATAAGTCCCATTTTATAGATTCTCATTTACTCCGGACTGTACTTGCTTAATTTCATGTTTCTAGTTAAATTTTATAGAAAACTCAAAAAGTACCTTTGTAGAACGAAAAAGTTCCGAAAAGTCCCTTAATTATTAATTTCATGTTTCGATTTCAATATTATAGAAAACTCAAAAAGTACCAGTTGGAGAATGAAAAAGTACCAAAAAATATCACTTGGTACCGGTGTTCCAAATAACACCCCATTAGCATATTTAGTGTTTCTTGAATAAAATCAAATTTCCCGTTTCCCTTTTGGTACTTTTTTCCTCGCCATTAACGAAATAAAAATTCTGTTCCAAAAAGTTGCAACATCGTATTGGGAGCCCGTTATTATGTATTCATATGTATAAGTTAATAAACCAAAAAACAAAGTTTTATAAAAAAGTACCAAAAATAGGTACAATTTTCACCCCTTAAACGTCCGAATATCCAAAAAGTACTAAATTCATATATTTATTTGTTCGTCAAGTTATGAAGGATTCAAAAATATTTTTTGAATGTTCTCTGGTTTAAAAGATACATGGGGTGCAAAAGAAGTAACAAATTACAGTTTTTACCCGTTTATTCTCCAAAGGGGCCGAATTTGAAAAAAATTACCAGACACCTGTCCGCTTTTTTAAATGAACGACGATAACCTTTAACTGTTTTTGTAACTTTTCTAGTTTAGGAGATTTGAGGTTACCGAATTTACGTTTTTGCCCTTTTTTAACCCCTAAAAAATTCGAATTTCTAAAAATCCCGTCTTATTGGATACCTTTGGTGGGAGACCAACCTCCTGCCCAAATTTCAGCTCTTAAACTTCAAGCCTTTAGGCTCTACGATGATGAATCAGTCAGTCAGTCAGTAACGTTAAAATTTTATATATGTATGTATATAGATTTCGTGCATTGAATTATGCTGTAAAAGCATTGTAATGTTCGACTTGAATTCAAGTTCCGTTTTCACTGGAGAATGCTATTGAATTAAAGTGTATTTCAATTCAACGCTTGAAATTTGAATTTTTACTGGAATTAAGCTTGTTTTAAACTTTAATTCCAGCAAGAATGTTTATTTGGTATAGTGTGACAACTATAAGGGATCTAAAGTCGACATAAAGCCCACAATGGTTAGTACCAATATTTTGCCCAAACAACATTTACATACCTAGCCAGGTTATATCCTCTAGGTCCGTGAAGACATTTTCTACAAAGCTTTAAATTTGTATAAAAGGCGGCTTAACAATTGTTTCTTGTAAATATTCGGCCACCATAGTGTTTGGAGACAACAAGAGCTTCACTGAAAGGCACACCAGACAGACTTCGCGCTCTATTATGGGTGTATGGTAGTGATTCTGCTGAGATCAATGGTATAATAATAAGTATGTATCCCAAGGATATCCCCTGAATACGGCAATCAGCTTCCTTCCATTGCCTCTAGGTGATAATATACCTTGTCACCACTAGCCGACCGACCACCACCCGCCTAGGTGACTAGGGAGGTATACAATTGCCTCTCTTGTGGGCATTCTTCCAGGAGACCATGATGCCTCCTCTTTCTTGAAAAGGAAGACGTTCTTTATAGACAAATAAATAATTAATTAACACCATTACTTACATTTTTTAATCTTCTAGATCTCACAAATATGCCAAATCTAGATTTCAATAAACACTTTTGGGTATTAAACGAAAACAAACCCCGCATGGAAAAACATTTTCATCATAGTTATTATTATTTTTTTTTCGGTTTAAGATTACTTCGAGCCCCTTCGCATAAGCGAAGGATGGAAGATTTACTTGGCTGATCCCAGGGATATAAAGCCACCAATAATTTCAAATATCAATTCTCACAGTTTCCTGTCTATCCGACCGAGGAATTCAACTAAAGTAATATAATCCTCTATACCTCTTTCGCCAAAAAATTGGGTGGTGCTATTGTATCGTTCAATAAAAGGAAAGTCCGCCCTCTGGGTGTTGTAGAGGGTACAGTTGAATAAGACATGTGAATCGTCATCTGTTTCATTGCAAATTGTAAAATTTGTCCCTCACTAACTGCCTTTTTCGCCGCTTCATCAACAAGTTCATTGCCGGGTATTCCCAGATGTAGATGTAGTGTATCTCAATGTTCGTCAGGGATTTTGCATCCATAATCGCCTTTCTAATCCTTTCACAGATTTGGGTTTTCTTGAAGCTATTAAAGGCCAAAATGCCGCTTTTGCTGTCCGTAAAAATCACCAATTTATCTATCCTCTGAGTATTCGCAAATTTCACAGCCTTCTCAATCATGAGGAGTTCCATCGACATGGAGGATAAATTCGGAGTTATCCTAAATCGTCTTGTAGTCCCCGATCTTGGGTGATAGAAAGCGCCCCCAGAATGGACACCATTAACATAGCCATCAGTGAATATGATATCCATTCCCTTACTTTTTAGATTGTGGAATTTCTCCTTAAAAATCTGTCCGACCATTTCAGTACTCATCTCCCGTTTGCCAGCGTTATAGAAATCCCCGACTAATTTCGGTTTTGAAGATTCTATTTGCATTCCCCGTAGGCGTTCCAGGTTGGAAAGAACATCTTTGTATTTACAATACGTTTTATGGTAACTGGTGTCGAATGCCTTCTCCAGGGAGAGCAATTCTGCTGTTACAAGATCCAATTGGATAACCTTCACCAATTCCTTTACCGTTGCCAATTGTAGTCTATATTTGGTAGGCAGTTCACCGGCCAGATGGTATATAACATGAACTAATCAGTCCTAGGGCTCTTTTCAAATGAGAGTTGTTTTTGCTCTGGAGTTTGGCCAATGCGGTCTTATTAATGTTGGCAAATGATGAAGCAGCGTATTCAATTTTAGAGCGTATGAAAGCCTTGTAGAATATGAGGGCCCTTTTGGGATCTATTCCATAGGTGCAACCACTTATAGCGTTCAGGAAGAAACTTTTCCACTATCTTATCGACATGGGGCATTATCGAGTTGTTGGAAGATATTACTCTCTCTAAGTAGCATATCTGCCTGACCTCCTGTATTTGTGTACCTTCTACGATGATATTCACCTGTGAGCCGCGTTTTCCAAAAGTGGTCACGTTAGTCTTCTCAAGGTTGATTTTCAAGTTCAGCGCACGGCATTGTGCTATAAAGTCAGTCAGTAATCTTCGTCTGCAACCTTAACTTGGGGTCATCCCATGTGTTATCAAAAACCAGTAGGAAAAGGTCATCGGCGAACTGAAAAATGTAGCAATTTTCATCCTCAAGTTTGTGTAAATCTTTAAAATTTGTGTAAAATGCAACTCGTAGTACTGAAATTTTTACGGAAAGTATAGGAGCGATCTGGTATCAATATTTCCCGATCAATGTGTTTCTCCATCTCGATCTTAATTAGTCCTTCTACGCATTTCAAAAAAACCGGAAGTAGACAAATTGGCCTAAAATTAGATATGTCCATGGTTTCCTTTTTCTTTGGTACTGGTTGCACTCTGATTTCCTCCAAGAAAGGGGGATATTACCAGAGTTCCATATCCTGTTCAAAACATCGAAAAGTTTACGTTTGTTCTTTGACGATAAACCAATAATCATCCGGTATGTGATGCCATCCAAGCCTCTGGCTGAATCCGGATTCCTGCCGTAAAGAAATGGAAATCCTCGTATTTAAAATTATCCGAGTCCGATGGTGTGAGATTATCGGTTGTGCTAAAAGTGTGTATACTCGAGACCAAGTCCTGATACGTACCAGTATTCATGATCAAATTGTCAGCATCTGTTGTATTCTGTGAAGTTGTGGGAAAATCTGCAACGGGATTTGATCTGTTGTCCACCGCAATAAAATTAAGAAATTTTTCGTTATCCTCTTCTACCCATGAGTTGTTCACCTTCTTGTGCTGTTTATATTTCCTAAGATTGTTAATCTGTTTCCAGGTGTCATTAATAGATATCGGGTTGGATAGCTCTTCCTGTAATCTAATAAAATTGTGTTTCTTCCTGAGTTTAATATGATCATGTAGTACTCTGTCGGCTTCCACTGCTGCTGAGAGATTTGCAAAAGTTTTGAATTTGTAATATTTAAGCCTTGCTGCGTTCCATAGTCTAAAAAGTTTCGTGGATTCCTCATCCCACCAGTTTTTGGTCTTAAAGCTACGACCCGGTTTCAGATAAATAGTGCTCTTATTTATGGCGGTATGAAAATCATTCTGTATCTCCTCAATATCATCCCCTATTACCATAGAGTCGATATTGTGTTTTGTTTGCTCTGAATTAACTTCCGTTTGGAGCTGTATACCTTGTTGTTCGAGTCCCATTCAATGATAATGGGTTTGTGGTTGCTCCCTGTTATCTTGATGTCCAGTGTCCTCCAAGTGATGTTGTGGTAGTTGTTCTTGACCAGAGAGATGTCAATTGCTGATTCAGAAACTGGACCCATGTATGTTTTCGCGCTGTCGTTCAGAATGTTGTAACCAAAATCTATAGCCAGATTCTCGATACATATACCCTTGTCATTCAATTGTGGATTTCCCCACAATGGTGATTTCGCGTTCATATCTCCACAGATAAAAGTCGGCAAGTTGTTATCTATAAAGAAGTTCATAACTCTTTCCAGACTGTCCTCAAAGGTATTCATATCCATGTCTGGAGGAAGGTACACGGCCACGATGTTAAAATTTTTCACAAGGTTCAATGTAGAGATCGAAATGCAGTCACAGTTTGTCGAGATTTTGTTTATGCTAAATTTGATATCCCTCCTTAGATATATACCTACTCCTCCGTAACCATCTTCTCTATACTTGCCGATAAAATTAAAATTCAATAAACTTGTCAAACTGTTGTCCTTTAACCAAATCTCAGAAAGAATCGCACAGTCGATTTTCCTGTTTTCCAAAAAGATCTCCAAAACCTCCTTGTTCCCACTTTTGGCTAAACTTTGAATGTTATATTGAAGGAATAACATTTTGACTGCTTAGAATTTACAATTTCGGTTTCGCACCCCTTGTGGGTGCAAAAATATCATTTCTGTCTTTATTCAGTAATACTCTGTCTATCGCTCTTGCTATCTCTCCGATAAATTCTCTGTCGGTTTTCTTAAGGGATTCATCCCCCCATCTACTAAAGAAGGAATTCGCCGAGGCTCTCAGTTGTGTTGCCATTCTCTCAATTATATTCAAGTTCTTGTTCTCGTGTCATTTCGCGCCAGGTTTCCATATTCTGCCTGGCATTTGCCTGTTCTCTCTGTCTATTTTCATTATTCTTAAGTATCTTCGCAAATGAATTCGACTTGTGCAGGAATTTGGCCGGCTCTGTCATGTTGTTAACAATTCTGTCCTTTTTGTTGTTAATACGTTGGAATACATTATCCATGCCCTCCTCACCTAGTAATTCGAATCGATTACCTCCTACTAATCCAGCGTATTTAATTCTTGCCCCCTTAATGCGTAAGTTCTCCAAGACCATTATTCTTTTCAAATTCAGGGCCTTTTCTCTGGCAGGACAGTTTCTATTAGTGGGTGCATGGTTGTCTCCACAATTGGAACATTGCATGTTACTCGGGTCGCAATTATCACCAACATTATGTCTCTTAAAACAGTTATTACACGTTTTGTCTTTTTGCTTGCAATTGTCTGCTATGTGGTTAAACCAGTTAAATGTAGCAATTGTAACATTGCCCGAAGGGGATAAAAGGTTTAGTAACCAGTTTAGTATATGCAAAATCCATTTCCCTGGGAATTTGTAGACCCTTAGAAACAACTTTCACTTTCATGGTGGGTTCCCTTTCATTACCATTTTTCTTCGTCATCCTAATCAACTTAACAATAGGTACTGGAGAGTTAAGCAGGCCAAAAAGTTCATACATCGATATTTCTTCAGGTATATTAAAGATAATACCAGTTTTCGTCAGAAGGTGGGTAAAAATTTGAGCAACATAACCGGAATTCTCCAAACGTTTCTCCATCACAAAATGGTTAGCGGCACGTCTTGTCTTGAAAACTATCTTGCATCCGCAGTATCCAATCTTAATGATGTAGTCAATTTCACCCACGTTGAGGTCAATGAGTTTTTTCGTTAGTCTGAATTGATTTATAGGTGTTCTCGGTTCCGATTTGATCGCATCAACATACACCACAAAGGGCCCTTTGTGATCATCTTCGTACATAACCGGCATTTCCATAGATAAATAGGTTGTTGGGTCACTTCGATCTTCTGTTGTTGAATTCTCATGGTCTGATGTCATCCCAGCAGCCATGTTTTCACCTGCAAACTTTTCAAAATCATTATTACGAGCCGTTAAAGGTAATTTAAATGTTGTTCCATTTCCATCCGATAGGCGAGATAATTTAGGGGGCGGTTCTATTCCGCCCTGACCCAGACGGGCCATGGACCCGTCTGGACTTTCCTCCATCACGCAAACACTAATGTAGTCCTTCGAGATATGCGAATAATAGCAGATACACCCACGTGGAGTAAATCAAAAGAAAGTCAAAACCAAAGTCAACTGAAAGGTATAAGAAAATATTATAAAGTTAAATTCCTTTTTCCCTTTAATCGACCAGAAAATTCCGCAAAATTCACAACCGACACGTTAGGCGTTTCTACACCGAATGATCATAGTTATTAACAATTTAACTAAATTAAACCCAACACTTGCTGTTTCTTTGCACAATGACCCTCGGTATAGTAGTATAGCATTTTATTAATTTCAATTGTTAGTAAAAAATTATTTTTTTATTTAAAGAATATCATTTCTGTCATTTTAGATTTTTGTACACACACAACAACATATTTTTTTGCAAATAAAATGCAGAAAACATTTTGGCGCGAAAAATTCTAGCAGAATTTCTTTTCGCAGTCGGCAGAATTCACATCATCAACTGCACTTCCCATTTAAAATACACATGTTCGATAGCCCTTTACGGTATGACATACCAGCAATGTAAAAAGGTGTAGCTCCATTGACGTCAACGAAGCTGGTTTGAAGTCAAAGCAGCGACTCGAATTAGGCGCGAAAACACGAAAATATCTGAGGCGAAGCATATACATCGAACGTTGAGCAAAGTTCTACACCGGCCAAATTTCAATGAGCGGCTTATTATTAGATAAAAGAAAACTTGCTTAAATGAAAATAAATTAATTTTATATTGTAAAATAATTGCACAAATTTAGCGAAATTATTCTGTAAATTGTACAAAATATGGCGAAATTTTCAAGCCATATTAAGCGGCGGCAGCGGCTTTGACATTTTGTTCGGCGGCTAGGCTTAGTCGGCTTAAGCCGAATCGGCGCAAGTCTCTGGTTAATAGAATTGTAAAAGTATTGATTATTTGGTTATTAAGTAATCAATACATAAAATTTCCGAGTACACCACGCCAGGGATGGAAAATGAGATATTATTCAATATCAAAAAACAGTGCCTCTTTTCTCGCATCGAGAAATTTCTTATGCTATGTTTCCACTGAGGCGTTTTGAGCAAATCTAGTGGATTTGGACAAAACTAGTTGAAATCATCTAGATTTGCCATACAGTTTTGACAAATCCAAATCTACTTAATCTACTAGATTTGATTAAAAACATGTCGAAAATGTTGGATGGTAAGGATGCTGTTGTTGATGCGGTTGGATGTAATGCTTTGTTGAAGGAGAATTTGTAATATTTATGATTACATTACTTGTACTTTTTTATTGAATGGTATTTAGCCTTTTTTAAGTTATCTGTTGCTTTTTTTCTCTTAATCCTTAAGCGCTTTGGCGACACATCAAATTGTTTGACTCAAGCTGTAGGATTTTTGATTGGGTTAGTAAAAAGAACTCACACCGCATATATACATGTCGTTTTTTTCACTAACGCAATCAACAAGACTGTCCGTTTGAGTCAAACAAATTTGATGTGTGGCCGTGTCGCTTTATCTTTTTAAACCACAGTATTATTATTGTTTATTTTCTATATTCACTGAACATATGTATGTATGTATTTGTATGTATACATGCCCTGCCAGCAATTTTGTAGTCGACTACGAGAAAAATTCACTTCTAGTTTACTTTTACATACTGACTATAAGCTAACTACAATGTAATGCAGAGCTGTCCCGAAATTTTGTATTTGGCAACGTAAAGAACCGACTTTTAAATACTAGCTACAAGCTAACTAAGTATAATGTAATGCAGAAGTGCCTCAAAATTATCTGGAGAGAATTAATTGTATTTCAACATGTTTTCTCTTGTTTCTCTATTATTATGATTTTATTTGTTAATTTTAACTGACTGACTATAAACGAACAACAATGTAATGCAGAAATGTTCCAAAATTTGGTATTTATTAACGTAAACAACAGACTTTTAAAGGCTAGCTACAAGCTAACTATCATATAATGCGGGAGTACCCCAAAATTATCTGGAGAGCATTTTGTTTCGACATGTTTTCTCATGTTTCTTTATTATTTGGAATTTTGTTTTACATTTTTGTCATTTTCTTGTATACGTTGTGAAATTAGAGTCAGTAAATTGGAAAAATTAATTACAAAAGGTTAAATATTTCAAAACTCGGTCTCTAAATTCTAAATTCAGCTGATTGATACTGTAAATATAATACATTAATAGTTTACATTACACATAACATTTTAAAATTTATTTTAGATTTGGATCAATGGGAATCATGGAAATAATGAACAAATCATTCATAATCTATTATTTTTAACGAACTAATATCATAACTTGTATTAAAGCGAAATGTAATTTAGATAACTAGTAGTTAAATTTTAAATATATTTAATTAACATGTAATTAATTAATACAGTAGGGAATACAAAAGAAAACTATTACTTGACTTTTCTGCAACTAACTTTAAGTTAGTTAATAAAGAGTTACCTTTAAGCTAATTTTTTAGCAACTAACTTTAAGCTAGTTGAAAAGTTATGCAGAGTCGAACAATTGACTACTGCGTAGGACATCGCCATGTTAAAATAGTCAGTTGGCTCCATTAAAAATAATCCAAGAATCAACCACAACTAGTTGATGAAAAAGTCGACTTTTAATGCATTTAAAGTTAGTTGAGTTGCTGGCAGGGTGTATATATATGTGTATGTATCTATGTATGCATGTGTATGTATGTGTATTGATATATATGGATTTTGTTCAGTGAATATACATCTTCATATTAGTTTACTTACACCCAATTTACACGATGATTTTTTTTCATGTTTGCCCAGACGTCTGTTTTCATGTTTGTCGATGATTGGTGGTGAGCGGGGTAGAGAAGAATGGGGGGTAAGAAAACAAACATGATTTGGGATTTTCATGATTGTTTTTGACATTCCTCTTTAAACTCATTCGTACTGTTGATATTATGCTCATGTAAAAAAATAATTATGTCTTTTTTTTACATGAAAACATTAAAATTTGCATTAAAAAATACTATAGCGTGTTATTAATTTTTTTTAAATCAAACTAAATGGTTTTTATGTTAAAAATTTAATTTTAGTTTTATTGCGAATAAGTAATTAAAAAGGATTATACAATTAAACATCAATAAAAGACATGCATAGTTGCATGTAAAAAATCACCGTATAAATGTTCATGATTTTTTGGAAGATTCTCAAAAGAGAATTGGAAAAAACAGACGTCTGAAAAGTCTTCATGTAAATTGCGCCTTAGTTATATATCAGAGGAGCTCAATATTGCCATTACATAGCACGCGTGATAGGGTAAGAAAATTCTGCTGACGCTAAGTTGATACACATACACTATAGGTTTAATTCTTCTTCTTTTTATAATGAGCAATATCAGTTGATTTGCTCTCAACTTGAAAAACAAAATCAAATCAGTTGCTGATCAGCACTTGTCGAAGCAAGGTCTGTGCGCGACGTTTTTAAAATACACACAGAAATACAACAACAAAAATTTGAGAAAGCCGAATTAATGTAGGAGAACATGAGAGAACAGTTGATAGTTTTTTATATATAGACTTTGATATACGCTGGCTGTCAAAATCCGTAATAAATATTTGACAGTTAGCATATACTTTATAGTTTGTAGTCATTTTATTAGTATACTTTTATTTCGAATTGAATTCTGTTCTCTGCTACTTTTCCAACTCAAATAAAACTATGGTTGTCTATGGTAGTATGTGTTTGAGCATCTCTGTTATATATAATTATTTTTTCTCTTGATAATAGATAATTAATTTGTTGGCTTGTATTAGCTAAATGACAAGTTTAATTATTTTGATATCAATTATTCTGAATATTATGATTAGCTGTAAATATGTTGAATCCAATTTAATTGATTATGAATTTTTTATTAATTGTAAGTTTTTATATATTTCATTTAACATGTTTCTGTGTGCTCCCCACTGTTGTTTTATCTTTCTGTTTCGATGTCTTCTAGAGATAATCTTGGTCCTATAGTTAGTGATAGTGTGTACTTGAATAATGTCCTACTTCCATATAGGAATCAATTAAAAGTTGCTCACTTGAATTGTCGCAGTTTATCACCTAATACGAATTCTTCTAAACTTGATGAACTGAAGTCTATAGTTGTCCGTGATTTGTTTAGTGTATTTGTAATTACTGAGACGTGGCTTAATGAACAAATTTCTGAACGTACGGTTGGAATTCCTGGTTATAGGATTTGTCGTAATAATCGTCCTTCTTCGTGTCGCGGAGGTGGTGTGGCAATTTATGTTGCTAACAAATTAGTCTATATGGTTGTTTTTAAAGTTTTAATTCCTGAATGTGAGTCTTTATTTACTGAAATACTCACTGGTGATGTGAGGTGTCTTTTTGGCATTGTTTATCTTCCGAGCGGAGATTTACATACATTTGAGGAGCAACAGGAGTAGGTGACTTTAATTGTAACATATTGGATCATTCTAGGACTGCAATATTTCGCTCACTATGTTCAAGATTTGATTTATCTATGATTCATAATTCATTGCCTACCCACTTTGACCTTAGGAGAAGAACTACTTCATCATAGATTTATTTCTGGTCAATGTCCGCTCGATGGTTACATTCTTAGGCCAAATTCAATGTCCATCCATTTCTGATCATCCAATAATTTTTGCTTCTTTTGCATTTGAATGTGTTAGCCCTCGGGAATATTATGAATATCGTCACTATACAAACACTGACTGGGTCAGTTTACTCCGCTTTCTTGGTGAATATGATTTTTCACCGATTTATAATACGTTTGATATTGACATAAAATGCTCACTTATTTCCACCCTTCTGGATTGTCTTCAATCCTATGTACTTACTGTTAGAGTTAGATTAAGAAATGTTGGTGATCCTTGGTTAAAGTCCCGTGATGTTGTACTTGCTATGTCCCTGCGTGATCTCTCTTATTCTGCATTTCAGTCTAATCGATCTGATTTGAATTGGAGAACTTATTGTAGACTTCGAAATCGAGCGAAGGGTGTCTTACGTAGGGAAAGAAGGAAATACTTTGTTAGGTTTTTTGGTAACATAAATTCTGCTGGTTTTTTGGAAGGTTATTAGAGGATCGGGTTGCATTGGTGTTGATGATACTCATTTTGGGTTTGACTCCAATACGGTTAACAGTTATTTTGCGAACTCAGAATTTCCTGTTCCTGAATTTTTTGACTTTAATGACTTTGGTGACCCTGTGGGATTATTTTCTTTTTCTTGTGTTGGTGAGTTAGAACTGTTAGAGGCTTTGAATAAAGTTAAATCAAAGTCTGTTGGTACTGACGGCTTATCAATTTGCTTTTTCCCATATATATCCCATGTGATTCTTCATTTTGTAAATTCAATCTTGACATCCTCAGTATTCCCCTCTGACTGGAAAGTAGCGCGAATAGTTCCTATACCTAAGACCAAGGTTGTGAATAGTCCGGACGATCTGCGACCCATTTCTATACTTCCTGCTTTGTCTAAGGTTGTTCAGAACGTTATTAAGGACCAATTGTATAGTTTGGTATCTACTAGAATTAGTGCTTCACAATATGCCTATCGTTGTGGTCTTAATACTACTTCTCTTCTACTTAGTCTCACTGATTCTATTAGGGAAAACGTCAATAGTGATAGGTTGAGTGTTTTGATTTCTTTGGATTTATCAAAAGCCTTTAACTCTATTGATTTTACTAAGCTAATTTTTAAGCTGAGGGTTTGGTTTTTCTAGGTCTGCTTGTCGGCTTGTAATGTCGTATCTGGTTGGGAGGTCGCAATTTGTTGTGGTAAATGATGTTTCCTCTAATTTACTTCCTCTTCACCATGGTGTCCCGCAGGGTTCCATTTGGGGTCCTCTCCTTTTTGTACTATACATATGTGAACGACCTTGTTGATGTTATTCAAACCAGTAATTGTAAGCCTTTCCTTTTTGCTGATGATGTTTTTCTTTTATTCAGAGGTAATAGAAGATTTACTGAAGTTTTTGAGAATGATATTAACTCTAATTTGGACCATATTAGACTTTGGATGACTGCTAATTCTTTAAAGGTTAACACATCTAAGACTAAGGCTATGATGTTTGGTCCTACAAACCGTTTCTTTTATAATTTAGAAGTGTTTTTAGATGATGAAATAATCCAATTTGTGGAACATCATAAGTGTTTGGGGGTTGTTTTAGACTCTAAACTTTCCTTCAAATATCATATTGATTCTGTGTCGGGTAGAATTTGGAGTTCTTTACGTAAGATTTATCGTACTAATCTGTTTTTATCTAAGGATGTGAGGACTAAATTAGCACGTGCGATTCTGATGCCTCAAATACTTTACTGTTTTGAGGTGGTCTCTGAGACTATTGGATTGTGTCTTGCTAGATTGAAGCGCTTGGTGAACTCGATTGTTAGATTTGCTTATAACATTCGACGTAGAGAACATGTTTCTGATTCAGTGAAACAATTTCTTGGTTGTTCCTTTAGTGAATTTATAAAGTTTCGTAATTTGCTAAAGTTTTATAAAATTATGAAAGCCGGTAGACCATCTGTTATATGTAATGCATTTTTTTTCTCCTCGTAATAGAAACTCTCACTTTGTTCCCCCTAGGATATTTAGATCTTTTTATAGTAGGGCTTTTGTTGTCAGGATAACATGTTATTGGAATAGTCTGCCCTTAGAATTGCGTGTTTTCACACACTCTAATAATGTTTTCAAATTGAAACTTTAGAAATATTTCTCTTTGTAACCTCTTTTATTGGTATTGTTATAGTTCTCATTATCCCTAACTGGACCTAACTCATTTCTCTTTTTTTAAGAAAATCTTGACATTCTTATTTTTTTCTTTTCTTTTTTACGGCTGGGGAGCCCATTTGAAATTTGATATTTTTTTATAAAATGAAATTTATTGTATATTTAAACTTTGTATTTACACTTAGGTTTATTAAATTACTATGTAATATTATTTTGGCCAAATTGGCTTTTTTATCCTATATATATATAAAACAGACTGTTTGTTTGTTACGCTTTCACGGCAAAACTTCTGAACCGATTTACATGAAATTTGGACCGCTAATAGGTCTAGCCCCAAAAGGAACAATAGGCTATATAAGATCTTGATCGGATGCCACGCCCCTTTTTATGCCCACTTTTTGTAAAACTATTATTACACCAATTTTCTAATCACATTATGCAAAAACTACTAAACCGATTTACCTGAAATTTTGCATACCGATAGTTATAAGCTTGGAAAGAACTATAGGCTATATATAAGATCGTGATCCGATGCCACGCCCCTTTCTACGCCCACTTTTTATAAAATTATCCTTACCTATATATTATCCTATAATTATATGAAAGAGAATGTCTGTTTGTTACGGACAAACTACTGAACCGATTTACATGAAATTTAGAACACTAATAGTTCTATTCTAAAGTGGAACAATATGCTATATAAAATCATGATTTGACGCCACGATTCTTCTTATTCTCATTTATTTCTATATAATTGTCATACAAAATTTCCATTCGAGACTTACAGAAAACTACTGAACCGATTTACATGAAATTTGGTATACCAATAGGTCTGACCTCAGGATCTGGATTGGACGCCATGCCCCTTTTTACACCAACTTTTTGTAAAACAATTATTAAACCAAATTTACGTTCAGGCATACAAAAAACTACTGATCCGATTTTCATAAAAACTATTATAATCAATGTTGTGGAATGAACAGTACGAAACATTACATCTTCAAAACGTAGAATATGAATTTAATAATAAATATATATGAGACTCTTTTTACTCTTTCACTACATAACTACTAAACCGATTTACATAAAATTCGCCATATTAATTGATGTAACCTCAGAAGTTAAAAATTTAGCATGACAATAGTTCTATCGTGGAAGGTTAGGTTAGTTTGAGGAAGAAAATATTTAATACATCAAATCCAATAAAATACACATATACCACTAATTTCAGGAATGTTGTGATCTTAATGAAATGCAATGACTTTTTTCCGTCTACTTCTTATATTATATGAGAATTATTATTTAGTTAAATTTTTAATCAAAAATTTATTTTTAGTTGAAAACTCTATAATGTTTAACTTACTTTACGATTACGTAAAATAAAAATCTGTAATCAATTTAATTTATTATCATAAATCGATTTTCATCTAAAGCGTAAAATCGGTTGTAGATCCGTATATAATACTCCCATCACTTATATTTTCCACCGGAAAACTATTCTTATTTCAAAACCTGTAATCGGCTGTATATCCTCAAAAAATAACTATTTGAAAACAGAATCGGATGTAGTTTACTACGATCGAGAAAATAGCATATGAACATTTTTTATCAAAACTATATTGTTGTAGATCCATGTATAAGACTCCCATCACATATATTTTCCACCGGAAATCTGCTGTGTATCAGAAAATAACTATTTTAAATCAGAATCGGATGTAGTTTCCTACGATCCTAAAATAGGTAAAATATTCCATTTTCACAAAAATTCGAATTTAAATCGGCTGTGGTTCCTTATATAACACTTAAATCTATCTAGAAAATCATTCTTATCTCCCCTTAAAATTTCTATTTATATAACTCTTTAAAAATTTACTTTAAATAACTCTCAATTCGAGAAAACAATAAAGATGCGTAATTAGTAATATTTTCCATACAAAGTTTTATATCAAAAATATAAAATATAAATTTATTGTTAAATCGAGATAACAATAAAAATCTGTGATCAGTTAAATTCGGTTGCCATTTTTTAAATGCAGCTCAAATCTAAAAAACCATGAAGAGTGTCCCGAAAAACAGCACTTTTGCAAATCTTATATAAATAGGTAGACCTCTCAAATGATGCATATAAAGCATTGTTCATATAAAATTTGGATGAATTCATCTTTCGATATCTTTTTATACTTTTAGAAAATTATCCACCAAAAATTCTGCACAACTTTTTCTGTATGTAGCGCCGTATTTATTGCAAGCTTTTCAAATTAAATAATGATTTTGAATAACCCCAGCACACATTTTCCATTTACCATTAACAAATTCCGAAATTTTTTTAATTGGAGGAAGATTTGGATATTTTAATAAGTAAAATTATTTGGGTATGTTTTTTGTATATCTAACGATATTTGCCCTTTAAACCTTTATTTCTTCGGATTTAATAAGTGGTGTCTAAATCCAACCAAAACTTAAGTGTGGATGCATAAAAGGTAATGAATAAAAATAATATTTTTAAACATACTTTTGTATAAATGGATGTATTTGAGAAACAATGATGAGACAAAAACGGTGGTTTTACTCTTTAATGAACAACTCAAAATTGTTTGTCAAATTAAAAGTTGTTTTGTTTTCTCTGTCAAAATTCAAGGACTCTTCATATTTTCCTAGGACAGTAATTTTGTTCTTTTTTAAGAATTTTGAAATCTTGCAATGAGCTCAAATTTTTCATGATTTTGTCCAGAATTTTTCATAATTGTTTCAGAGTTTCTTCAATTGCATGTAATTTTTCAAATAGCAAGAAAATCGCTTAAAATTTTGTATGGTTAATGGTACGTATTTTTGTAGTTAATAAAATGCCCCGAAGCCTTTTGCCTCTTTACACCAGGGGCACTACAATTCAAAGTAAAGTGTGACCAAATTTAAACTGAACAGTTCTTAAAATCTACTGCACGTGGAAAAATTAAAACAACTAATTTGAAAGTGTCCTTAGTTCCCTACCAGTGATTGAAAATGCTGATTTCAGTATAATTTCTCGAAAAAAGTTTCTTAAATTTGTCTACAAATTAGTCAAAATTTCCTAATTTAAGCTCATTATCAATTTGTAAATTTTTAAAGGACTTTTTGGTCCAGAAACTGACTTTAATTATTAAACAAAATGCGGAAAAATATAATAACTATTTTATCGTTATAAGCTAAATTTTGACATCTATTTAAAAAAAAGTATAGTCATTACAGATAGAAAAATATTCTTTTTAATTTTCGAAGAAACCCGGGCAACGCCGGGTACACGCAGCTAGTTACTGAATAAATATAAATAAATAAATGTATTTTTTTGAACAAGATTTGTTTATACAACACTGCATTTTGTCTAGGATAAGCAAATATAACTGTAGGCTATCCATTCAAGTTGAATGTTTTCATCGATAAAGTGACTTTTCATTTCTAATAAAAACAAAACAAATTATAATTTTCAAATTAGTGGCATTTAATAAACAAATTTATACTTTTACAGTAGTAATTTTGTATTTTTAATGTTTAAATTTGAAAGAAATTAACATTACTGTCGTTATATCAAAACAAAATGACGGGATTTGTTCGAAAATTCGAATATGAAAAAGCTCAGTGGAGATACCTTGAAGAGGTTTAAGCAAATCTAGTAGATTTCAAGCCAGTGGAAACATAGTATTACATAAAGCAACATTCACAATATGAATGTCAATTGATTTTTTGAAAAAAAAAATTCAATATATAATATACATATTTGATGGTATTTCTACTGATCTACTACCGGTAGATATTCTGCCGGTTAAAATAATTTTTGTATGAAAACTGTCAGTATATCGTATCGATAAAAAATAACAAGGCATTTAGAAAATGGGGGAAAAAGTTTTGGTTTACGTCAAATATTTGGTCAATGGACATTCCTACCTCTATTCTTAAACATTATAATATAATATGTTTTGATTTTCTATTAAATGATAGATAAAATTTATAAAAATTTGTACAAAAATCATGTTGTAAAAAATTATAAAATTTTGAGTTTAAATCGTCAATAGGTAATTTTTGACACTGAAAATCGTCAAATCTGGCAACAGTGAATGTAAGCAACAATTTCAAAGGGGGTGCATAATGCCATTATGGATATGGCGGAAGTTTAGTAAATGAAATGACTGAGACCTGCATATGTGATGTGTAATGGAGCAATCCCAATATACTTACTTGAGTTATATGTACTTGTGTTTTATTTTATTTACCACATAAATAAACGATAGTAATAATACCTTTGCTTACCCATTAATTATACATTGTAAATTATATAGTTAAAAGCTATTTTATGACTCTTATAAATTGTATAAATATTTTTATTTCTTTACATTTATTAAATAGTATTAATCATTAATTGCTTCTGAATGGGACTTTATATGTATTTGTTTATATTTTTAATTTTACTGGCTGGGGAGCCTGAATAAATAAATATATGTAACAAATTAATAAATGTATATTAAGCATAAATCAACCTTTATAATATTTTTAAGGCGTATATTTTACTATGTAATATTGTTATTTTGGCCAAAGTGGCTTTATATTACTGAATAAATAAAAAATAAATAAATAAATATGCTTGAAAGACAGTGAAAGCTTTTACAATTTTGCAAGGACGACTGATGTTCAATTTGACCTTCTTCTTCATAAAGTTGGACCATTGTTAAGCAAAAGTTCCATTTGGAAACCCATAAATGAAGGTGAGAGGCTATTGGTAACTTTAAGGTAATAAAAACGTGGACCATACAGGACCGCATGAAAGTCAAAAATAGAGTTTTCGGTAGGTTTTGTGTGGGGCCTAATATAGGTAAAGAGTGATTATCGAAAGAGGAGTTTTTGGCGCGACACTCCTTAAATCCTATACAGTTTACCAGCAACGATTTTACTGACCATTTTGGAAGAATCCAATTTTCCAAGGATCTAGTATTGATTCCTTTTTGTCTTTCTTATCAATTTTCATTGAGTTTTCCATGTTATTTTTTATTCGATATGTAATTTTTTTTCCCTGTTGTGATGCCATTTCATTCCCAAAAAATCCAATTATTTCTCTGTCGTTGCTATTTTTCGTTGCTATCTGGACGGACGTTTGTTTTCTTTATGTGCGTCGTGCAGAAACATATATTTGTAAACAAAAATAACTCATCACACCAAAAAAACGTTTATTTTGATAACACAACTGTTATGGTTTGTTTTATTTTTCGTCGTGTTGTTTTCTTTATGTGCGTAATCAAGGTATATTAATTTTATAAGGTAGTGTCATCGGCGAATTCAGAATACCAAGCGAATTGGTTATATTTTTTTTATATGTAGTTTGACATTGTGCCTGCACTTGAAGGCGAATTTGCTGTAAGGGAAAAATTTCAAAAACAGCTGACAAATAAATCAAAGCGAATTTATATTAAACAAAATTTGTTTATAAATTTGAATCTGTTTATAATTTATTTTGATGTTTTAACTTTTAAAGATTAAAAACACAAAAATATGGCCTAATCACACAATTTCACTTTAATCACAAAATTCACATATACAAAATGAAACCAGTTTGACATTAACAAAATGAAAACAAAGTTTGACATTTACAAAATGTAAACAAAGTTTGACATTAATTATACACCACGGCGAAAAATGAACATAATAGCAAAAAACGATCAGCTGTTCTGATAACACTACCTTATAATTAATATATCTTGGTGCGTAATTTAAGAACTAGTTGGTTCAAGGCGAATTCAGATAAGGTGGTGGCAGTTCGGCAACAACAAAATTTTCCAAGTAATTTGTTTTTGCATTTGGTACGCACTGATCCAAGGTATATTAATTTTATAATATATGTTGGTGACCAGCCTAAAGACCTATTTTGTCGCAAGGTAATGCAGATACCCCGCCAACTTCCAGATCACAGACAAATGCCAATCCGTCCACATCGTCGCGTCCTACAAATGTTCAGCCACACGCACAGTCTCAACGGCCTCATGGTCAGTGTTCATCAAACTCAAGAGAAAGTTAACAAGTGTTAACTGAATATGTATCTACAATGGCCCGTGAATTCGACAAAAAATTAGCTGACATGAAAAATGAATTTCAACTCCAAATACATGCCATGCAGAAATTAATGAGGTCCAATGCACAACAGGTAAATAACAGTGTTTTAGAAATACGAAATGAACGTCGCATGGAAAATATAAGTGCCACTCAACAACAAAATTTACCTCTCAGTGAGGCTTCATTGCTTAGTGAAAACAGTACAAGAACAATTGAACACCGACAAAGTAAGATTTATCCGCTGCCCGCGTTCACAGGTAAGCCAGAGGAGTGGCAAAGTTTTATCGAATCATTTAAAAGCACCACAGCCGAATTACACTATTCAAATTTACATAACATTATGCGCCTTCGCGAAGCCATATCAGGGAATGCCAAAGAAACGGTAGAAGCACTCTTATCGAATTCTGCCAACGTTGACGCCATTTTGAACATTCTAGAAGAAACCTATGGTAGACCCGAACAATTGATAAAAAGTCAGATAGAAAAGATGAGACGTATAGCTGAAGATAGCCTTGATCAGATTATTGAATTTGCCAATTAAATAACAAATATGTCTACTTTTCTTAAAAATGCAAACGGTGAACATCACTTGTCTAACCCCACACTTTTAAGCGAAATAGTTGGAAAATTGCCTACCAGCCGCCAACTACAATGGGCAGAAAAATGTATTTCTATTGGACGGCCAGCCACAGTGGTAGACTTTAGTGAATGGTTAAATGGTATACGTCGCATTGCAAATATAGAGTCTGACTCCTTCCCAGTTACCCCTCCAGCAAAAAGGCGTTCTACAAACACATCTACATCATATAACCTAGCAAAAACTGGTGGTCGAAAATTTATTAATGTTGCTGTCGCCGACAGAAAGTGCTTAGCCTGCAATGGTGAGTGTAACGACCTCGAACATTGTAAACATTTCAATTCTCTTACAGTTGATGCACGTTGGGACATGGTCAAAGATTTGAAGGTGTGTTTTTGCTGTATGAAGCGACTAGAAGGTATAGAAAGAAAAATGGCACGAGACCCTGTTTTTGAATCTGAATATTGCGATAAGATAGAAGACTACATACGAAAGGGCTATGCTGAATAAAAAAATCCAAATAAAAGTGGAATCAGATTGGTTTTCGATGCCGCAGCAGAAGTAGGACACATCTCTTTAAATAAATTGTCATTAGCAGGTCCCGATATTAACCAACCTTTGTTAGCAATTCTATTTAAATTCCGCCAAGCTCCTATTGCCGTTACTGGCGATATACAAGAAATGTTTCACCAAATATGTGTAAGAAGAGAAGACTGTGATAGCCAAAGATTCGTATGGAGAAAGGGTAAGCCTGAAAATTCCGTGGAAACGTATATTATGAAAATACTGGCTCAGTACGTTAAAAATATGAACGCGAAGACATTCGAAAATGAATACCCTAGAGCAGTTCGTGGAATTTGTAAACGTCACTATGTTGACGACTATGTCGACTGTTTTCAAACTGATGATCAAGCAATAAAAGTGGCAAACGAGGTAATAGGGATACATAAAGCAGGTGGCTTCAATTTACGCCATATAAATTCCAATTCTGAAAATGAGATGTAGTGGTTACAACAAAGAAGAAGCGGTAAAAATGGAAAAAGACTCTGAACGTATAAAATCCTAGATTTTAAGCGTAAGCCAACAAAAAGAGAACTTTTAAAACTCCATATGTCTATATTTGACGCATTTGGCTTTCTAGTGAACTTCATGGTGACGGGAAAAATTATTATGCAAGCTGTTTGGAAGGCAGGTGTACAATGGGACGAACAAATTTCTGACGAATTATACAAACGTTGGCAGCTGTGGATTGAGGAGTTGCCGAAAGTACAACAGTTTGAAATAGCCCGATGTTATCATTTATCATTTGAAGCAGCTGTTGTCGTTTTGCATATATTTTTCGACGCGAGCAGGCTATGGCCGTGGTTGCTTACTGGCGTGTAGTGAAGGGTCAGCATGTATCTGTGGCATTTGTAAGTGGAAAGAGTAGTGCATCAATTCGATACCACACTATTCCTAATATGGAGCTTCAGGCAGCAACAATGTGCGTACGTCTCAAAGAATCAATTATTACTCATCACGACATTCAAATTCACCATTGTATTTTCTGGAGCGATTCTAATACAGTCCTGCGATGGATTAGGTCTGACCACAAGAGATATAAGCAGTATGTGGCTAATCGTGTATCGGAAATTCTTGAAGGTAGCCGTATCAAATAGTGGAAATGGTGTCCAGGAGAATTAAATCCAGCCGATGAGGGCACGCGTGCCAAATTCCCTCCTAAGTATAATGCCAATGGTAGGTGGAAAAATGGTCCTGAATTTTTGATTCAAAATGAACTTCTCTGGAATCTCTCAAAAGAATCGTTCTACATATAAATACAGCAACTATTATATGTGAGATAAGGCAAACTTTTTGGATACCGTCTTTGCGTCGTGTGGTCAATTCTGTTCGGTCGAAGTGTATGGTATGTAAACTAAGAAAGGCTAAGCCTATTCAACCCCAAATGAGCGCCTTTCCGACTGATCGAGTTCAGCCGTTTGTGAGACCGTTTACCTACACAGGAGTAGACTTTTTTGGACCACTAAATGTCACCATAAGGCGCGCACGTGAAAAAAGGTGGATTTGTCTTTTTACATGTTTAACAATTCGCGCAGTTCATCTAGAAGTAGCCACGGACTTGTCCAGTGATGCCTTTATATTGTGCCTTAGAAATTTTATGAATAGGAGAGGCGTACCACTACAGATAAGAAGTGATAACGGCACGAACTTTGTTGGTGTGGCAAATGAATTAAAAGATTCTGTTGGCTTTCTTGACCACGATGACATCACAAAATTAGCTCCCATGGAAATCAAATGGATTTATAATACCCCAGCCAATCTAGCCCAAGGAGGAGCATGAGAGCGTTTAGTACAATCCATTAAGAAGGCTTTATATAACATGTTAAAGGAAGGAGCACCAAGATTGGATACATTGACCAGTTTAATTATTGAGGCCGAATGTATAGTTAACGCTCGGCCACTTACCCACCTACCTGTTACTTCAGATGTGCCGGAGCATCTAACCCCAAACCATTTCTTAATAGGGTGTTCAAATTCTACGCAAACACCTTCATCATTTGAGCCTCGCTTAAAATGTTTACGTAAACAATGGAGGGTGTTAACAAACTTAAAAAAATTGTTTTTGGGAGAAGTGGATAAGGGAGTATTTACCCGAACTTACAAAGCGAACTAAGTGGTGTTTTCCAGCCCAAACACTCAACAAAGGATGCTTAGTTTTGATTTGTGACCCTGATGCCCCTAGATCACTATGGAGACGAGGAAGAGTAATTGAGTTATATCACGGTAAAGACGGAATAGCCAGATCAGCAGAAGTGGATACGTCTACTGGTGTCCTCAAACGCCCTATTTCTAAATTGGCTGTATTGGACTTTGAGGTTTCTACAGATGGCCAAATAAGTGATTCTCATCCTTCAGAATCGATTCACGGGGGTGGGAGTGATGGTGACATGGTAACCTTGTCTTAGAGATGACAATTACTTATATTTTTTTTAGTTTTTGTCACTATAAATGTATTTGTTAATTTTATATGTATTTGCATCTATTTACTGGTAAATTGTAATAAGAAATTCTTAAATTTGGTGTATTGGTGCTTAAAAAATGTAAAATGTAGAGAAATATAGAAACCATATTTTAAAATCACTTTGCGCTAAGACACTTAGCAAGAAACCACGTAAGACAAATTATTATAATATTGTTAGATTAATAAATTAATTAATTCACTTTTAGATAATAAACAAATCCACAAATACCCAACGTCTAATTGTGGCTATACTAAATAAATCGCCTTTTATTTATTTCATCGTTTATTCTCGCTACGGTGCAAAGTGACACCCAATTGCGACCGTTTGATCACAATATATATATATATATAATATATATATAATTAATATATCTTGGCACAATAATTACGGCGAATTCATTTAATGAAAATATTTTGTAAAATGTCTATATTTTATAAAAAATATTCTACTCTGAGTGGAAGAATGTTTGTTCCAAATGAAAAATTCTACTACGGCAGACTAATTTTGCAAAACTTAACTTTGTGCCCAAAATTATGTAAAATGAATATTTTTGGGAAAAATAAACATAAAAATGTAAAAATTTATGGAAAAATTGTATAACGAATGAAAGAATCTTTGTTGTAAATGGAAAATTCTACTCCGGCGGAGTAATTTTTAAGATTTACGGGTTGTAGTCAGCCGCCGCCGGACGGGTAAATACCTCATGTGGGTTCTTTATATTAAATGTTCCGGAACTGATTTTTTTGGTTAATCACGTTAACTACAAAGTGTAAATATAAAATATATAAAAATATTATTTAATTTCTTGAGATTTAATAGAAAAAATATTATACCCTTCACCACTGTAGTGGGAAGAGTATTATGCGTTTGTACTGATGTTTGTAACGCATTAAAATATTAGTACTATACCCACCTTAAAGTATACCGATCGAATAGAATCGATAGAATCACTTTCTGAGTCGATTTAACGATGTGCGTCCATTCGACCGTCCGTGTTTCCATGCAAACGTTGTTATCAAAGTACAGGTCGCAATTTTCAAGATAATTTGATGAAATTTGGAATACACGTTTGTGAACGAAATGGTTAAAATCGGTCAATTATTTCACCTAGCCCCCATACAACTGAACCCCCCGAAAAGTGCTTTTGAGCTCATAATTATGTATAATATAAATGTATGTTACTTAAATATCCCCAATTCATTTATTAGCAATGATATTTAGCACGGACAAATATTATATAAATACAAATCTATCCAGCCCATTTTATCGGGATGGATCCACATTTTCTCCTATCCCCCATATAAAGCCTCTTTTAGAAAATAAGTTTTTCGTCAATAAATTGCTTAAATAAATCGGAATCAAGGTAATATTCAAGATAAATGCTTTATTATGAAAAATAAATAACATATAACATAAATAACTATAATTTCTTACTTGTTGTTGTATTAAGTTTGTACATGCGTACCAATTATTCATTATTTATATAAGAAAAATATTTGTTTACAAAATGCTTGGTATTTTTTACATAACTTATTCAAAATACTTACGAAGTTTTTCACTGCTTTAACGGAAATTTTTAAATATAAAAATGTAAACAATAACAAACCCTGACATCAGTGCGTACCAGTCAAGTGAAGAAAAAAAATAATCAGTTGATTGAATAACACCACCTTATATGTATTCGCCTTGAGTTGGTTTTTGAGAAACTAAGACCACTGAGGGGACACCAACGTGCGACACGAGTTCGTCGGTCAATGGGGGTAAAGAAGAAAGGGAAGTAGCAAAAGACGCACGAATTGTAATTTGAGGGGTTTTTTGTTAAGCGTTCGTATTTTTGGCAGTTGCTTTATTTTTATTCTACACTCAAAGAGCGAGGATCGTGTGCGATCACTCGAATGCATGATTCAGTGTTGCCACTTGCAATATTTTGAATTTTATTTACATTACATTTATTCCAAAAATAATAAATATTTTAAATATTTGCTTGTTAAATTTTAGTTGTTTTTATAAAAAATATAAATAATCAAATAAATAACTATAAAAATATTTATCAGCTAAACTCATATTTTAATAATAAATTGGTCGATATTTCACCAAATTTGTATAAATTATTAAAGTATATTTGTTAAACATATTTAACACAACATTTAATTAAAAAATATTTAAAAAATAAACATATATATTATTAAACAAAATAATAGAAACAATATTTAAGAATCATAAATATGGCAAAAAAATGTCGCACGCCTTTTGAGTCTCCATCTAAACGTTCATTATTTTACGAAGGGCATTTAAAAAAAAATGGAGAAAAAACACTGCGGCATGTCCCCTCAGCTAAAAGTGTTCTTAATTTCAAAAACCAATACGTTTCCCATGTCTATATTAGGCAAATATTTATTATGCTAAACGTCAAATTGTTATCATGATAAAAAATTAGCAGGTACGGACGGCATTTATTAGCGTTATAACGCCGTTATGACAGTGTTGTCTAAACAATTGTTTAGACAACGTTCTTACTAGTTGAAAGTATGGAAAAACCAAGGGAATTTTAGTAGTTTTTCAAACAAAAATCAAATAAAGCCAAAAACTACTAGTTTTTGGTTGCTGTAAATGGTATATAACTTTGAACTATTATAAGTTTTTTGCTTTTGAAGATTTTTTAATTTTTCTTTAGCAAAAGCGACAATTTTTACTTTAGAAAAAATATATTTATTGTTTATGAGCAAAAAGTACCAATTTTTACCCGTTTTCCCTTTTTGTCCCTTTCTGGGACAAGTTACGAAAAAAATATATAGCCACTTTTCATCTACCTTTGTGGTGCGAACGTCAAAATTATTCTCTGTTTGGAAGCATTTGATAACAGAACCGTTACTTTTTCTCCATTTTGTTAATTCACGTCTGTATTTTTTTTGCCTGGAAACAGAAAACGTGCTTTAATCTTTATATTAACAAGTGTTTACTAAATCTTTAAACGCAACATGGGTAAAAGGAAAAAAAGAAACACGATGCTAGTGACCAGAAGAAAAAAAGAGGATGAATCAACTCCGGCTCCACCGGCGGATAATTTCTCAGGTAATTCTTATTCCTCTACGGGAACATCAAACTCCACAGGGTCATCACTACAATGACTTCTGACTATATCGTGCTTCTTTTCCAGATGCCGAATTAGTAAATAAGTTTGTACTAAATGAGAAACTCGAAGCTGAGGGTCTGGAAGCTTTCATTCCAGACAGGTTTACACAGAAATTTGGTATTATTCGAAATGTCCCCATATCTTTTACTGATAAGGAAATAACGAGTGAAATAGAGGACCACAACTCGTTGGAGGTGGTTTCGGTGTATAGATTTCAGCGAATGTATGAGGCTGGTAATTTTGTTCCATCATTGTCCATTAAGATTGGCTTTAACTCAACCGCTCTACCTAAGACTGTCAAGATGTTTGGTACATTGGTTGGTGTCGACATCTATGTACCTCCTTTAAGGCAATGTTAGAATTGCGGCCGTCTTGGCCATGTTGCTGCTCGATGTAGGGGCAGGAAAAGGTGTCTTAATTGCGGGGCTGATCTGACCTGTCCGGACAATTGCGAGGGCTTCAAATGCCAAGTCTGTATAGCGTACTCTACTTGTCGTGAAAATTGTGGTGTTCCAAAGTGCCTCACTTGCTATTCTACTTCACATTGCTCATCAGATCATGATAAATGTCCGAAATGGAAGAACGAAAAGGTCATCCAGGAGGTCATGGCGCTTTCCAATCAGTCGAGGAAGGAAGTTATGACCAAATACTCTATGAGTGTAAACTAATATGCTTTATTGGCTGATCGAGAATATGATATCAATTTTCCTCATCTAGGTGACAAAACCAAACCAGCTATGCATAACCACATTCATGAAATTAACCGAAGAATTACTAAAATTAAGTACAATAAGGTAGCTGCCTCCCTTCCTTACAATAATATCCCTCAACTTCAACCTACTATAATCCAACCTTTTAAGCCTGTTTATAATAGCCCTTTATATTTTACTGTTTCAGAACTCTTAAAAACTGTTTCAGAAAACTCTAAAAACTCTTGCTGATCAGATCACTGCGCTTTTTAAGGATAATTATTCTACAGGAACTATAAATATCGCTACTAATTTTAAAAACTCACTCCTAGCTGTTGGCAATGCCATTAATAATGAAAATAAATCAGTCTCGACACAACCCTAACCCCTACTAGATTTCCTCGACTAACCCATCAAGCAATAATTAAATTCATCGCTCATTTACATCTAATATTATCATGCTAATCTGTCAATACAACATCCAAAGTCTTAAATCCAACAAGTCCTCATTTGAATTATTTTTAAACAACTACGAGATAGACATCTTATATACCAATATTCTAAATTACACTCTCTAATAAAAACCAGATCTGACAATTATGGTGGAGTTGCCATTTTTCTTAAAAAACACATCAGATAGAGGAAAATAATTTCATCTTCTCTTGACATTAGCGGTATTCGATGTTCGATGCGTTTTGTATTGTAAAAGTTTAATCTTGCAAATTTTACTATATAGTACTATATAGTACGAAAGTATTTGGAAATTTTGTCTAATTACGTAAAAGTAAACCATTAACTCTTTGGAACAAATCATTGTTTGATATTACATATTAGTTTTAAAAATAATGAAACTCTAAACAGAAGCAATTGTCCCTAAGGAAAATCTTGGTAGTTTTTGGAACGTTTCGGTAGTTTTTTGTCGGAACTTTAGTAAGAAAAATAAATTGTGAGTGGCAACAATGCTTTCTTGTTAGGCTTGCCAGACGTACTGTTTTCAATTTTTTTAGTAATTGTACTTTTAACTGCATAACCCCTAAAGAAGTACGCAAATGTACTTATTTTAAATATTTGTACTTTTTTTACTTTTACCATAATTTTATAGGTGCAATCATGACCATAGACAAATATTCTATAGAATCGATATTTTAAGAGACCTTCAAAGATAGTTTGAAAGTGGATTTACTAAGCTCAAAAAAGCAAATTCGAGGTTTCGATGTCTTTGACATACATAAAATAATGCGTTTATTCAAAATGCTTTAAAGTTATTAAATTTTGATTAAGATATCACTGTAATATCACTGTGATATCACTCCCATATTTTTCTGCTTACATGAGAACATATTTATTGCATATATATTAATTATCTTCTTTTTTATCTTACTCTAAATTTAAGTGTTTTTGTATTGATCTCAATTTTCTAGTTTTGATAGCTGGTTATTATGTATTTATTGGTTATATTTTTTGGTTACTGAATTATAACATTTATGTATTATTTAGTTTATTATTACTTTTGGTTCCCCGCCGTTCATATAATTTTGATTTTTAATGTCTACATTTAATGCTAATATTGGTCCTATTATAAGTAGCGGCACTTCTCTTGGAATTGCATTAAAGAAATATTCTAATCAACTTAAAATAGCGCACATTAATTGCCAAAGCATTCGGCCTTCTCATAATTCTGTTAAGTTTGAGGAAATGAAAGATATTTTTGGTGGGAATTTTGACTTGATTGGTGTGTCAGAAACTTGGCTCAAGCCACATGTTACTGATGCTTCGATTAGTATTCCTGGCTACAAGCTAGTTAGAAATGACCGGTTGGTTAATAGAGGGGGTGGTGTTGGTGTTTATGTTGCTGATGGTCTTAAGTATAGGGTTGTGTTGAAGGTTTCGGAACTTGGCTGTGAGACAGTTTTTATTAAACTTTTTTTGGAGGATGTAATTTTACTTTTTGGCGTTGTATATTTACCACATGGGGATGTGGTGACTTTTGAGAATGTTCATTATTTGCTATTTTTGGAATATTCTCATATTGTTGCTGTAGGTGATTTCAATTGCAACATGTTTAATTCTTTAAGGGCTAGCCAAATGAGGTCAATGTGTGTTAGGTGTAATCTATCTATATTTCATGATTCACGTCCGACATTTTTTGATGTTGCGCATAATAGTACATCGCTGCTTGACTTTTGGTTGGTGAGTGATTCTGGAATGATTGAATTTGCAGACCAGGGACAATGCCCATCCATATCTCATCACTCGTTGATATATGCTGCATTTAGTTTGAAAGTTAATTCTTTTCAGGAATATATTGAGTATAGGGATTTTGATGGAATTAATTGGAATGGATTACTTTTACATTTAGCTGAGTTTGACACAGTTTCCTTTTTTGAATCAACCATAATTGATGATCAGTGCTCTCTTCTCCAGTCGTTGATTGGTGAGCTTTTTACGTTTGTTCCTGTGGTTAAGAGGAAACTAAGGTATGATTGTGATAGGTGGATTAAGTGTAGGAGCATTTTGTTAGCTAAGTCACTTAGGGACTTGGCTTTTCGAAACTATCGGCTGTCTAGATCAAGAGAACATTGGGTTGTATATTGTAAGTATAGGAACCGAGCTAAGAATGTGATTCGTAAGGAGAAAATTAAGTTTTACACTAATTTATATTCAGGGTTGGACACATCTACATTATGGCGAATTTTGAAGAAAGGAGGATTTTCTAGTTGTAATTCTTTTAGCACTGAAACTGATGTTGATGATATTAATAGGTATTTTGTTAATAGTACGAGCTCATCAAATTTAGATTATCCAAATTTTAACTTATTTAATAATGAAATTGGTTCTTTCTCTTTTAGATCTATTAGTGCGGATGAGTTAGTCCTAGCGTTATGTAAAGTTAAATCTAGGGCTGTTGGTGTTGATGGTATACCTATACGTTTTATTAAAATAATTTACCCTTATATTTCGCACTTGCTGGTATATCATGTGAATTCCATCTTAACATCTTCAATATTTCCTTCAGCTTGGAAAATTGCCCGCATTGTTCCTTTCCCTAAAAGTAAAACTGTCCGTAGTGTTGATGATTTGCGACCTATTTCTATACTCCCAGCTTTATCCAAGGTAGTGGAACATGTTGTGAAATATCAAATGCATTATTTTGTTAATAGTAAAATCACTCCTTTTCAATATGCTTTTCGTAGTGGTCATAGCACCACTTCGCTGCTGCTTAGTTTGACTGATACTATTCGTCAGAATGTTAATAATAGAGAGATGTGTTCTTTGATATCGCTGGACTTAACTAAGGCCTTTAATTCCATTGACTTCTGTGTATTGATTAATAAGTTGAGGGTATTGTTTAAATTTTCTGGATCGGCATGCAAATTTATTTTTTCTTACATGTCTCATAGGTCTCAGTTTGTGGAGTTGGATAGTGTATGTTCGGGTATACTGTCTTTAAATTCTGGAGTGCCTCAAGGTTCGGTCCTGGGACCCCTGCTTTTTTTACTATATGTAAATGATCTTACTGAATATATTGACACAAATGTATGTAGGCCGTTTTTATTTGCGGATGATATTTTTCTACTTTTTATGTCTGACTGTGATAATGAGGATGTGCTCGAATCGACTGTGAACTATACCCTAAATCAAGTTGGGCTGTGGGCAAGGGATAATTCGCTCGAAATTAATTCTTCAAAGTCTAAGGCTATGTTGTTTGGTACATCGATTAGTAATCTTAATATACATATTGGTGGATCAACAATTGAGTTTGTTGATATGTTTAAATGTTTAGGGGTGTTTGTTGATAACAAACTTAATTTTTCTTATCATATTAATCATTTACATGGTATAATTGTTGGGTTTCTGAGGAGTTTTTATTCGTCCAGTATATATCTGACCCATGTCATTAAACGTAAATTAGCCTATGCTCTTTTAATGCCACATGTTTGCTATGGTCTAGAGGTTTTTTCTGGTACTGTGTCTTACAATATCTTAGGTTTAAATCGAATTATAAATGTAATCGTTCGTTATGTTTATAATGTTCGTAGAAGGATGCATATTTCTGGATATGTAAGATCATTTTTAGGCTGTTCATTTAGGGAATTTATATCACTTAGAAATCTGTTGATGTTCTTTAGGGTGGTTAAAAGCGGATTGCCGTTTCAACTGAGATCGGAATTTAATTTTTCTCGTTCCACCCGAAATCCTCAGGTTATTATACCTATGATACGCAATAACTTATTTGATAAAGCTTTTGTAGTAAGAGTAGCTCGGTGGTGGAATCTACTGCCTTTTGAACTTCGAATATTTTCACATTCGAATAATGTATTTCGTCTGAAACTCCTGAAATACTTTGAGGGCTCTATCTGAATGTGCTTAAAATATTAAAATATTGAAGTATTATTACATTCTCTTTAATGAAATAATTAGATTAATGGAATTTTAAGTGTATCTTGCTGCTATTGATGGGACATTTTTTTACATAATTTTATTTTATTTTATGGTTGGGGAGCCATTAGCGATAATTATTTATAAGTGGCATTGAATAGGATTTTCTTTTATATAAGTTTCACATGTAAATATGTATTATATTCAGGTATTTTTGTCTACGTAATATAAGTTATTTTGGTCCAGTGGGACTTTTATATTACAATGAATTTTTAATAAATAAATAAATAAATAAATAAATAATGAAAGTTTTTAATGAATTTTCGGCATAAAAAAAGACGGCAAATGTGAAGGACATATTTGAATGTTAAAATGGTCCATAATGCTCCGTCGTGTAAGTACCTATTCGATGGCTTTTATCCAGTCCCGCTGTGGAACGATTTTTAAAAAACTACTGCCATTCTTATTTTTTGTAGCAGGGTGGCTAATTTTCGAAAATGAAGTATCTGAGGATGTTTGAAGAATGACAAATTTGAATAACAGAGTAAAAGTTGTAACGTTTTTTGTAACAGAGATAGGGAATTTTTTATCTTACTGGATATTTTTTTTCCATAGAAAGAAATCAAACAAACATATGTTCACAACAAATGGTTGATATTTGAAAATGTAAACAAACCAAACAAACAAAATTTAGGGAATTTTACATTTTTTTAAAGAAAATATATAAATTAATAGCACACTAATATTAAAAAATGATTTGTAATTGGATTATTTTTATTTGTCATAAATTAGTTTTATATCATAAATAAAAATTAAAAAATATAAAAAAAAACATCAAATAAAAATTATTGAAAATTTTTTGTGAAGAAAATAAAATTGGATAATTTGAATAAAAAAGACCAATAAAAATCGTAAACAGTACCTCGTTTCTGTAATTTTCTCGAATCGAGAAAAAACTTAATATATAATAGTCTTCCAGTTTTTAACAGCGTGACTCTGATTATTTTTAAACTGTACCCAAAGAATAAACAAGAAGTGAAACGCTGTCATTTTTTTACAACAATAACATTACGCTCTTCTCACAGACGAGTGCTGTGTAAATCCAACACATATGTAAAAATTTTATTCTCTCTCCAAACTTCAAAACTTTTTCGCGAAAATTTGAGGATAATAGCACTTTGAAATATTTTTTATCACTTAACATTACATTTTATAATTTTTTTGCACAATTTAAACACATTTAATAGCCCGAAAATAATATATTTTTTACAAACGAAAAAAAAAAATATTTTTTATTTTTTGATATTGAATTTTTGTTGGTTGAAATTAAAACTAAAAAAAACAATGTTGTAATTTATCGTATGGTAAACGAAAAAGATATTTCAAATAAATAATTTATTTTTTTCAATATTATAGATTAAAAAACAAATAGACGTGTTTATAAAATGTTTGTAGATAAAATATGTGGAAAATATCTTAAGAAACCTTTCAAAGTATAAATTGAAATGTAATATTTTTTTTCAATATTTTTCAATACGATTTTTTGCAACTATGTTGACTTGAGAATTCTACGAATACATTATTAGAGTTAGGTACCGGATGACAGTAGACTTAGGTACTTTTGACAACAGTTTCATTTCTTATTTATTCTTTGACTGTACCATTAAAATTTAATAAGAAATTTTTAAATTTCTTGTATTCACCCTGTTTTATACAAGATGATCATGAATTTTTCGACAGATTTTCTCGATGTAAGAATTACAGAAACGGGGTACAGGATACAGAAGAGTAAAATGCTTTTTGCGTGTACCGTTCAAAGCACATTTCATGGTATTTTGCGTGGTTTTTCATTTGAAGATTTTGAAGTTTTTCTCTTTTTAGTTCTTTTTTGATTGACTTAACAAGGCAGAGAATTGACAACTCTCCCTACTGATTCTACCTTTCTATGGTTGTATCATGGTTTTATATAAGTTTTTTGTTAAAAATCATAACAACCAATTTCAGTCTAGCGTTTTTAGAACAATTTAATTTTTTTTTTAATTGTACTTTTTTATTCAATTGTACTGTTTTACTGACTACGATATACGTTTTTTGCTGATTTCAAATCTGACAAGCCTATTCCTTGTGTAGATCTCTGGAGTTTTTAAAATTGATGTGTTTGTAACATGTACTGGCGTAAGTGGAACATGCACAAAAGGTACAAAGTATACAGAGGTGTCACTTTTGACATTTGAAAAACTCTAAAATCAGTTTTTTTTTTTTATTTTGAAATTGTTTTGTGAGAAGAGGTATATAAAATACAAGTAAAAAAATCATTGAAATGGTTTTGTGCGAAAGAGAGGGAAATAGTGTTTTGGTGATACGACTAGGGTTTCCAAATTCCCGACGTTTTTTGATTCCCGGGAATCGGGGAAAAAATATTCACATTCCTGGGAACCCTTGAATTCCCGATAAAATAAAAAATTAATTAAAAAAGCGTTTGCGCGATGTTTTATTGAATTTTTTTAACATATCATGCAACTTAAAAATATGTATATATAAAATCAGGGTTGGCAATAGTTTTGAAGCAGTGAAAAGATAAGGGTAACGGTATTTGGATTATTTCGGTAACGTTATTTTAGCGGCAATGGTAGTGAGATAAGAGGGTATTTTAAAGGTGTAATATAGGAAAAATTATTTAAAAATAATATAAAATAACGGTAGTTCGGTAACGATATTTTAGAGATAACGGTAGTAGAGCTGAGGAAACGATAGCCAATCTTTATTTAAATAAAGTAAATAAAATACTTTATTATTTTCTTTATAAATACATACATATGAGTATGTATTGAAGTGTCCCGCGGGAAACTTTTTGAAGGAATACCTGTCCATTTTTGTTGTATAAAATGTGTTACAATAAGCATAGTTGCATATTTACTACTTTTTAATTCCCGGGATTCCCGACTAAAATTCCCTGGAATCGGGAATCTAAAAATCACTCCATTTCCCGGGAATTTTTTCCCGACGCTTCCCGGGAACGAAATCCTAGACACGACTCAAAAACTTATGTTTTTCTTAAAAAATTTGAACTGAGTTGCCACTTTTTTCAGACAAATTGACAAGAGTTGCCACATCATTATGTCTTCATGTATAAAAAACTGTTTGAGACAATTTTTCATAAAAATAACTGTAATAATGACTATTTTCTATCGAAAATACTTATATAGAGATACTTTTCTATCCAACAAACCAAAATAAAAACATTTTTCTATATAACAAACGCATATATAGAAATTTTCTGAAAAGAACAAATTCTCAGCATAGATTTGTCGATAATTTTGCCGTCGCCGGTATATAAGAGTTAGTGGCATTTATTTAGCGATTTTTCTAGAAATTGTGATCTGGTAACCTTGTATTTGACAGAGGTTATGTTACATGTTTTTCTGGAAAATTCAATCATAATTTACTCAAAAGTACATTGAAGAATCCATTTGTTTTTCGTTTTTTTTTTTAAATGGCTAAGTGGGGTGAAGGTGATCCTCGTTGGATTGTTGAGGAACGTCCAGATGCTACAAATGTGAACAACTGGCATTGGACCGAGAAAAATGCTACTCCATGGTCAAAGGATAGATTTAACCATCTATTTAAAAATTTAACGATAGGTGAAATTTTATTTATTAAAATTAGTAATTTTAATTATATTTTGTTCATATGAAACAGGTGACGATAATATAAGATGTACAATTGAATCGGTAGAAAAATGCTCTGGTGAAGCAACAGCAAATAATCGAAAAGGAAAGTTAATTTTTTTCTACGAATGGGATCTAATTCTAAAATGGAAAGGTTCTTTTTTAAAGCCATCTTCATCATCACATACTGGCAAAATTTCAATACCCAATTTGTCGGAAGAAAATGAATTAAGTGATATTGAAATTACAATTACTATTGATGAATCTAATGATACATCAGAAAATATAAAACAATTTATGTATAATGTTGGAAGAGAAAAAATTCGACAAATATTGGGAGTATACATTACTGAGCTTAAAGAAGAATATTCTAAAAATTTAATATTGCCTATAAAAGATAGTACTCAAACAATTGAATGTAAAAAAAATGTAAAACCATATGCTACAGATCTCCCAAAATCGGAAATAAGGCCAGTATCATCTCTGGGATGTAAATTGGATGTTTGTACAATATCTATTGAAGAAGAGTTCCAGTGCTGTGCTAATGATTTGTATAATGTTCTAACAAAGGACTCTATGGTTACAGCATTCACCAGGGCTCCTGCAAAAGTCGATGCTAATCGAGGTGGCCAGTAAGTATTTTTTAAATTCATAAGATTTATTTACCATTATGGTAAATAACACGTATAGATAATTATAGCAAAGCTTTCTTTTAAAAAAGTATATCATTCAAATGTGGTATTTATATATTGGGTAATTCCAAAATTAATCGACTGAAAAACTTTGGATACCCAGCAAAAAAAGTGTGGAAAAAGATGTAGAATTTTCATCACAACTAGTAACCAAATTTAGGTGAAAAACCTATGAATTTTACATTAGCGTGTCATTGGAGGGATATTGTTAATTTTTGACAACTTTGAACTACATCTAAGCATATCTATGTAAAAATCCGATATTTATATGTCAAAAACAAACCACATTCTTTCAATGAAACGCTTATGTAAATTTCATTGGCTTTTCATCAAAATTTTAAGTATTTCGAATATATTGTTTGTAGTGACTTTTATATATCTCTTTTCCCATTTTTAACTGTGTTTTTATTTGTAAGGATATGTTTGGTTTATAAAAGCGAAAAGTATGCAATCGCATTTTTAGATGTGATTAAGATGTCGTTTGTAAAGTATGACATTAATTATTTTTTGCTGGGTAACGTTAGACGGAACTTCAGTTACTCGTGTCAAAAGGGCCAAAAACATATAGAAAATGTCCTTTATCATAAGGGCCAACTTAGAAAGAATTAATTATATTTATTATATTATTAATTCGGTTTTTAATTTTTGAATTAAAATTCTAAAACTGAATTCCTTGGCTTTATTTTCCATTCACTTAATTTCTAAGAGAATTAATTTTTTATAGGAATGAATTCTATTGAATGATCATTCCTATTTGTTTAATTCCTTCTATTACAATTTGAACGAAAGAAAAATATGTTTAATACAATTTTTGAGGATGTATACTACATCAAATCCGAAGAAATACGCCTAGGCCACTATCGGGCCTGTTGTGCGTTCCTTGTCATGAAAAAAAGGGAACTGAATGAATTATTTTTCAATGTTCAGAAACTCAGTTTCCTGAACGTAATTCCTAAGAATCTTCCAATCAGAAAAAATACATATGAAAGTGTTTTCTATTTCAATAAAATAAATTTTATGAATTTTTAATTTTTTGAAATTTTTTTCAACTGATTCCAAGAAGTTGTTTCGGAACTAGTATGCGTTCCATTGAACTAGTGTAGTAGCAATGTATAACTAGTTCCTTGAAGACTATTTAGAAGTATTTAAGAACCACAACAATGTTCCGAAGAATGGGTTCCAGATGTAATGGCGACACCACTAGTTCCAAGGTTGTTGTTTAAGAATCTGAAGTGGTTCTGTTTGTTCTCGTTCCAGAACTAGTTGTTTTTAGGACAAGTTCTAAAATTTTTCCTGGATGGTTAAAAATTTTTAAATTCAATTGTAATCACAGAAAAAATTAATTTAAAAAAATTTTCAATTAAACGATTAATCGAAAATTTTTAAAGGTAGGTAGGTTGATAGGAGGATGTATACTACATCAAATCCGAAGAAATACACCTAGGCTACTACCGGGCCTGGTGTGCGTCCTTATCATGAAAAAAAGGGAACTGAATGAATTATTTTTCAGTGTTCAGAAACTCAGTTTCCTGAACGTAATTCCTAAGAATCTTCCAATCAGTGTTAGTCAGGAATGTTTTCTCAGGAATAACATCACTTCCAAGATACTTGGATCTAACTTCGACGAATGCCTGGCAGTGGCAAAGAAAGTTCTCCAGAGTTTTACTGTCCTCACCACATGCTCTACATTCGTCTGAATCCGCACGTCCAATTTTGCATAGATGTGCTCGTAATCCTGTGTGTCCCCTCAGAATACGTACCATCATAATAACTTCAGACTTGCTCAATTTGAGGAGATTTGTCGTCTTGCTCTCATCAGGGTCACCCCATAGAATCTTTGTGGTTCTACCCACCGTTTCATTATTCCAAGAGGCCTTATACGTACCATCATAATAACTTCAGACTTGCTCAATTTGAGGAGATTTTTCGTCTTTCTTTCATCAGGATCTTCGTGGTTCTACCCACTGTTTCATTATTCCAAGAGGCCTTATGGGATTCTCTCACCCATATTTTTAGTTCAGCTTTTGTTGCGTCGAATGGTTTCGCATTTGTCAGGTTAACTGCCTCGAGCTCCCTACCCTTTAAAGCTATTACATACGCCCTTTCGTTACCGACTACTCCCGAGTGGGCTGGTACCCATATGATGTGAACCTTACCTCTGGGAGAGTATTCAGTTAAAGCTTTCTTACAATCCAATACGGTCTTAGATTTAGTTCTATCGCCTAATATCGCCCTAATCGCCTTCTGTCTATCGGTGAATATATTAAGCGCTGTGGGCGCCATATTTATTCTAATCCAATTTACGCATTCCGTTATTGCTCGTACTTCTGTCTGGAAGCTTGTGTTATGATTTGGTAAACTGTGGTATATTTCTGTTTCTGGGTCTTCAATATAGAACCCCAGCTCCACTTCGTCCCCAATTTAGAGTCATCCGTGTAACAACGGATTCCTACTGGTATTTGCTCTAATGTTCCGCTTTACCAAGACATTCTATCTGGGATCAGCGTTTCAAAGTTTCCGACATATTCTGTGTCTGGTATACGATCAGGCACGTCCGATGTTTTTGTATAACCTTCCAATGTGTCCAGTATACATTGATGACGTGTCCTATAACCGCTTTTGGCCAGTTCGCCTAAAGTAAATAGCCGTTCGGCTGTAAGCGCCGCCTCATATCTTAAATATGTTTCAATGGGTGGAATATCTAGCAACGTTTCCAGAGCTTTGGTTGAAGTAGTACACATGGCACCACTTATACCCATGTACGCTGAACTCCCTGTAGTAGTTTGATATTGCACTTTTTGTCTAAAGCAGTCCACCAGATTATTGAAGCATAAGCTAGAATTGGTCTAATTACACTTTTATAAAGCCAGTTTGTCATAGTAGGACTAAGACCCCATTTCATGCCTATAGTTCTCCTACATATCGCCCAGCACCGATGTGCCTTGTTGATCCTATCCTCTATGTGGTGTCTCCATTTTAATTTCCGGTCGAGGATTACACCCTGTGGTATACCGCGAAATACTTTTTTCCTAATAGTAATATCGTACATCTCGCTTATCCATCTGTTCCTTAGCATGTAGTTGATTCAGTTACGGAGCACCTGGTCAACATAAAACTGGTCTAAGGTTTGAATAAGACTATCAGTGTGCACGTTATTGAAAGCGCCTTTGATGACAATACATACCGCCAATGTATATAGTTTGCTTTCAAAGGATGCACCTATGTAGTGGACAACTTCGTTAAAAGCGGTTTCCACCGATCGTCCCTTTACATAAGCATGCTGCTTAAATTTTAGGTCTTTGTAGGGTATACTGCTTTTAACCATACTATCGACTATCCGTTCCAAGGTTTTAAGTAGGAAGGACGTAAGACTTGTCTGTCGATAAGACTTAGGTGTCGAATAGCTAGGTTTCCCTGGTTTAGGTATAAATATTACCATTGCATCCTGCCATTTAATCGGAGTTTATGTAAATTTCAAGCATGCAGTGAATATCTGAGACAGATGTACGAAACCAGTCCCACCTGCATCTGTAAGAGTGCCGGGAAAATGCCATCCGGCGCTGCAGCTTTATAGAGAGCGAAGCTCTTGATTGCCCCTTTAACCATATTCGATGTAATTACAATTTCCGTCTTAGCCTTTCCTTCCTCCAATATCGGTTCATCTATGTTATTCGATATACCGGGTGGGAAATGAAAGTTCATTAGGGGTTTCATTGTCTCCTCCATATCCTCCAGCCTCCTGCCCGTATCATCGACCATAGTAGTATTTTGCTCACGATTGCAGGATGACGATGACACGTGACTCGCGAGTGGATCAACATTTGCCGCCGGTAATGGGTTATTTAGGCCCTGCACCGTAACTTTCATCTTTTTATTTTTATTTTCCATGTTGTTTTTTTTTTCAGTTTTTTGGTCCGTGGGGAATATAATATTCCCAGGTGGTGGACAATCTGCGCTCCCTCAGCTTGAGTCAAACTAAAACTGTGGGAGGACAGATGGTCCCCCTATCCGCCACCCAGGGACGCGCTCGGTAGGAAAAACGGGAAAACTCCCCGTTTTTACAGCCTAGTGAAATAATTTTTTCTACACTAAATTATTAGTTCAAAAAATATTGCTGCACTATTTTTTTCAACAGAGAAATGTTTCACTCATTTGAAAGTTTAAGTTAATAGGTCAGTCTAGAAATGGTTTAAGTCAAGCAAAAACTCATTGGACGAATATTATTGATGAATAAAACGTTCATTATTTACAAAGTTTTCAAGTTATTGCCAAAAAAACATTCAGTAACCATATCACTTTGGCAACTGGCAACGCAGTTGAAGTGGCAATCGAGATACATAATTGACCTATTGATTTATTTCTTCGAGGAGGGTCTACCATTCCGCTAAAGAAAAAAATCGTTATACTTGAGCAGAAGAAGGCAAAAGTTTTGGAATTTAGATGTTTCAACCATTTCTTTTTAAAGCATAAGATGTTGTTGGGATAACTGCATATGTAGGGTATATCAAAATCTGTATTTTCCATTTTAATAGATGTATCTTTTGTTGTTTAATTATGGACCGATCCTCGTCAAATTTTCTAGAACGATTTTAGTTTATACAAATCTTGTTTATGTTGAATTTCATCGCTCGCATTTTTTGGCTAGTAATGAGCGTTAAAGCCATTTTCTGAAGTGGACCTTTTATGGTGAATAGGGTCAATTATGGACCGATCCTTATAAAATTTTACAGAGCGATTTAGGTTTCTATAAAATATGTTCATATCGAATTTCATCGCTACCGATCCTTATAAAATTTTACAAAACGATGTAGGTTCCCATGTCGAATTTCATCGCTATAGATGCTTCTTTTAGACAGTTATGAGCGTTAAAGTCATTTTCTGAAGGGGAAATTATATGGCGGTAGAGTCAATTATGGACCGATCATTATAAAATTTTACAAGGCCATTGAGGTTCCTATAAAATATGTTCATGTCGAATTTCATCGGTATAGATGCTTTTTTTAGACAGTTATGAGCGTTAAAGTCATTTTCGGAAGGGGACCTTATATGGAGGATAGGGTCAATTATGGACCGATCCCTATAAAATTTTACAAAGATATTAAGATTCGTATAAAATATGTTCATGTCGAATTTCATCGCTATAGATGCTTCTTTTAGATAGTTATGAACGTAGTCTTCTGTCGTCTGTCCTGTTCACACGTGTTTTTACTCTGTCCGCAATTAAATGTCGTTTATCGCGTGTCCGCGTCGGGAAAACAAAAAAATATTTTGTTAAAGAAAAATTTACAAACAAACAATCAAACAAGTAAGAGTGTTATATTCGCTATGCCGAATCTTATATACCCACCATCAAACCTCGTTTGACTCGAACGAAACTTACTTATGTCGAATTTCATCTATATACTCGTATATTTAGGCCAGTTATAAGCGTTAAAGTAACTTTCTGAAGGGGATCTTATATAGGGGGGTAGGGTCAATTATGGGTCGATCCTCATAAAATTTGGTAGACTGAATTTGGTTCGTATTAAATTTACTTGTGTCGAATTTCATCGCTACACTCGTATTTTTAAACCATTAATGAGCGTTGCAGTCATTTTCTGAAGGAGACCTTATATGGGGGGTAGGGTCAATCATGGACCGATCCTCATAACATTTTTTAGATAGATTTTGACTCGTATGAAACTTACTTATGTCAAATATCATCTATATACTAGTATTTTTAAGCCAGTAATGAGCGTTAAAGTCATTTTCTGAAGGGGACCTTATATGGGGGGTAGGGTCAATTATGGACCGATCCTCATAAAATTTTACATAGTGATTTTGGATCATAAGAAACTTACTTATGTCGAATTTCATCGCTATATTCGTATTTTTGAACAAGTTATGGCTGTTAAAGCTGCTTTTCGAGGGGCCACTTGTATGGGGGCTATCAAAAAATGTGGACCGATATTGCCCATTTCCAATACCAAACAAACCTTACCTATAAGAAATATTTATGTGAAATTTCAACCCTCTAGCTCTTTCCATTCGGACTCTATCGTGCTTTCAACAGACAGACAGACGGACGGACAGACATGGCTAGATCGTCTTAGAATTTAATGAGGACCCAGAATATATATACTTTTGTGGGTCTATGATCAATATTTCGATGTGTTACAAACGGAATGACAAAATCAATATACCCCCCATCTTTTTTGATGGTGGGTATAAAAAGAACAAAACAAATAGTGAAATATATTGAAAATTAAAAAGAATAAAACACAATACACATATGGAATAAAAACAAATATCCACAACACTCTCTTATACAAAACAATAACGTAAAAGAATACAATATACAGTGTCTCTCATAAGTATTCGAATTTGGGTAAACTATGAAAAGAAACCAAATTTAATAATATATTTTGTGTGGAAAATAAATAAATTAATTTGTTATATTGTCTAGATAGTCCTTAGTTTTGATATCACGCCCCTTAAAAATTGAAAACTTTACATTTACTTAAATTAGTTGTGCTTTTTTTAAAAAAAGTCCATGAAACTACTTCACAAAAGTATGCGAATTTTTCCTGTATTTCATATTTGATCATATTATACGATACACAAATTTTAGAATCGCATGGTTTTATGCTTAATATGGTTTTAAGGGGTTACTATCAACCGCATGGATATATTTTTGACCCATTTGGTCCACAATTTTGGGGGATTTGTACCCTCTTTTCATGTAATATCATTAAAATGGCGATTTTTAGCTATATTTGTAATGTTTTCACCCTTTTTCCAGAAATAAAACCAAAATTTAATATTGGAATTTAATAGAACCCATAGGGTATCTAAAAATTATATTTTTTGTTATAAGGATCTGTACTTAAACGTTCCAAGATGTATTTTTGGTATCGTTTTTCAGTTTCTAATTGAATTATCTGGATCATAAGTCCCTTTTCGTACCTCTAGGGACGATATTTTTCGACAAAGTTGTCTAGTGTATATTCATGTACATATTGGCACTAATGTATTTTAAATTTTCAATATATTATAGCGGTATACAACCCCAAAACATGCCTTAACAAAACGTCATCCTGTATAGTAGATTTCAGTTTTTACTACTCGTAACTTTCACGCTTATGTTGCCCGTTACAATAACACTGTAAGTCCTAAATCTTGGTTTTAATTTGATCATAGTAAATAATATTTAAACACATATCAACATTTTTGATGTGATCATAATGATATCGTGCCATGCAGCATGGAGGCCATTGGTATATAAAAATAATGATTTTACTATTTTGAATGGTGTTTCTTCGAGGCATGTTTTGGAGTTGTACACTTCCACAACACATTGAAAACTTAAAATGTATAAAAGCTGATATCTAAAAGAATATATACCAGAAAACTTTCCCCGAAAATAGTTGATCCTAGTATTATAAAAATGGACTTATGTTCCAATATATTGAATTAGCGAAAGAAGAATGATCCGAATAATTTATCTTGGAACGTTTAAATACAGATTCTTGTAACAAAAGATATTATTTTTAGATACCCCAAGGGGTCTTTTAAGTCCCAATATCAAATTTTTGTTTTATCTCTGGAAAAAAGGAGAAAAATTTACAATTATGGCCAAAAATCGCTATTTTAATGATATTACATGAAAAGAGGGTACAAATTCCCCAAAATTGTGGACCAATGGGCCAAAAATATATCCTTTCCGTGGATAGTAACCCCTTAAAACAATATTACGCATAAAAACCATTCGATTCTAAAATTTGTATTGCGTATAATATGATCAAATATGAAATACAGGGAAAATTCGTATACTTTTGTGAGGCAATTTCATGGACTTTTTTTTAAAAAAGCACAATTAATTTAAGTCAATGCAAATTTTTCAAGTTTTAAAAAGCGTGATATCAAACATAAGGACTATCTAGACAATATAACAAATTAATTTATTTATTTTGCACACAAAATATATTATTAAATTTGGTTTCTTTTTATAGTTTACCCAAATTCGAATAATTATGAGAGACACTGTAAATGCAATAATAACAATATTCACAAATAAAACAGAAAGAGAATCTTAAAATAAAAATACCGCTAAATGCAACAACAATAGGGACAGCAGAACAAATCATCATTTCCAACAGTGTTGGCACTTGTTAATAGTGTTGACACAATTGGCCGTTTTTTATCATAATGACCACATCAGGGCTTTTATGGCTCCTTTAAATTGCGTCATTGTGAAACCTTTTCCTTATCCTCTGACCACTAATTTCTTGTGATATTGGTGTTATTATATTGATTGTTGTTGAACTGTTTGATGACGAAGGTATAGCACTGGTCACCAAGCAGTTTCGTTAACAATAATAAATTATAGGAACACTATATCATAGGAATTGATTTGAACCTCTTCTTGTATCGTAATGGCGGATCGCTTTCCTTTCCTCTGTATATGCTCACGTTTTCGCCTTATGTGAAACACAGGTATCTGAGAATGCTGATCCACAGGATTTTTATATACCTGGGTATCACCTATCGCTTTTCAACTTCCATCGGGGCATTGCTATGTACGTTCGCAATGAAGTTGTGTACCAGTGCCAGCAACCATTAGGCGCAAATGATACCGAATTTAGCTGTCTCTGCTATCAGGACACACTATTTGCACTTCGGGTTTCTTTACAGAAGTCCAAATGCGGGAAAAGATGCTACCATATTGAACTTCGACGCCCTTTCCGATTCCATACTGAAGATTCTTGAGAGTTGTCCGAACAGTGAAATTGTAGTTGCTGGTGATTTCAATGTTCACAACTCATCTTGGCTTCGCCATTCAAGTCATAAAACTCCGAGGACAAATATGTGGAGTTATTTGCCGCGCACAACCACCTTGTGCAATTAGTGAATAAATTCAATTGGAAACTTAGTTTCCTAGACAATAATGTCAATGCCATGGCGAAAATGGTTGAAAATATAATTATGCTAGGAATGAAAACATTCAAAATCGTCGATTAGACCTAGGCAAAAGTCTTGGTTATAGACCAACAATTTACTTAACGACCGCCAGTATGGTTTTCGTAGAGGTCGCTCTACGGGAGACTTACTAGCTTTCCTTTCGGAGAAATGGTGTCATTTCATTCACCATTTTGGCGAAAGTAAAGTGGTTTGATAGAGTGTGGCATGGTGCACTTGTATCAAAACTAATTGCATTTGGTGTCGGTAATAACTTCTCTCGATTTATTTCGAGCTTTCTCAGAGATCGAGTTCAAGAATAATTCAGGGGTACCGCAAGGCTCCGTTCTTTCCCCTATTTCTTATTTTTATAAATGACCTTCTATGTCAAACTTCCAACTCTATCTACTCTTTTGCGGATGACAGCAGTATCTGCCATTCTTATTCATTCAATCATAGGCCAAGCCCTCTAGAGATTGGGGCAATGAGGCGCAATATGAATGAATCGCTTAATCACGACATGATAAAAATCTCTGAATGGGGTCGTGTTAACAGAGTCGATTTTAACGTCCGCAAGACTCAGTGTTCTTTTTAACACATAAACGCTTGGCAGATATTGTTGTTACATCTATATATGTATATAGGTGGTGTAAATATTAAGGAATCATAAACTCTTGGTGTTCTGGGCATGAAAATTCAGTGCGATGGACTAAACACATTTTTCAAGTGTCTAAAGAAGCATTCAAGTGTCTCGGTTTTTAGAAACGGTGTAAGACATACTTCACGCCCTTTGATCTTACTATTTACACCACTTATATCCGACCGAAAATGGAATACAACTCTCATGTATGGGCCGGAGCTTCGAAGTCTATTTTGGGGCTACTCGACCGCGTACAGGAGAGAGCGAAGGTACTTATCGGTGACAGTGGGGTATCCAACTCTATTGATTCACTGGAGCACCGTCGCAACGTGGGGTGTATTTTACTGTTCTATCGATACTACAATGGAATGTGTTCCTTTGAAATTAGGGATCTTGTTACCGATACCCATTTGTGGTAAATTGGTCAGTGGTCCGCACAACACACTACAGGGAAAATTCATTCTTCAGCCGCACTGTTCGTATGTGGAATAAACTTCCTGCAGAGGTATTCCCTGCCACTTTCGATATAAGAAGATTTAAATCAAATGTTCACAAACACTACTCCCTCTATCCTCCTTCCCACAACCTATTTTGCTAGCTCCAACACAATGCTTCGCATAAGTAGGGTCATCCCCTGAGTGTTGGTCCATTTAAAAAAATTATGGACCAATCCTTAGAAAATTTTACAAAGCGATTAAGGTTCTTATAAAATATGTTCATGTTGAATTTCATCTCTATAGATGCTTCTTTTAGACAGTTATAAGCGTTAAAGTCATTTTCTGAAGGGGACCTTATATGGGGAGTAGGGTCAATTATGGATCGATCCTTATAATATTTTACAAGGCAATTGAGGTTCCCATAAAATATGTTCATGTCGAATTTAAAACAATTATTTATTTTTTTAAATTATTTTTTTATTAATGAAAAAATGTTTTATTAAAAACCTGGATATTTTTCTTGGTATATTTCAAGTAAAATTTGGTACTGTGCCTTTAAATAAATTCGAATATGATATTTTTTCATCCATATTTCATTTACCTTGCGGCAAAAAATGTGATGTTGTCTCACCAAAAACTAAATAAAAATTAATTTATGCTTCTTCTTCAATGTATGCTTCTTCTGCTTCAATTTCAGTTGAAAATCAAAAGTGTTTTTTTTCATCAAACCAGTGCGTGTGAGTTTTTTTCACTAACACAATCAATAAAATTCCTGTGGGTGTAAATTTGTGAAAACATATATTTAGTTATAATTGTTTTCCAAAATTAATTTGTTAAATTCGATTTGTATATCTCGAGAAATATATATTTTTCATTTGAATTTTGGTCTGAAAACTTAAAGTGATATTTTATGCTGTTATTACTACAAGAGTTATTTTAAGAAAATTTATATCTGTTTTATTTTTCTCACATATATCAAATAATTTTCAAAGAAAATATACATACATCATCAAATTGAGGAAAAACTGCTGAAAAGTTGCTGATGGAGGATTACCGCAGCCATCCAAATTAATTATTGTGAGAGCTAGAAGCATTTTTGTTCAAATCCCAAATGGGGTTGCACATAAGGAAAGCTTCCAAAAGCCATTCAAATCTATAACATCATGGGCAGGGTACTGGTCAAAGGTAAATTCCTCCTGACAATCAGTGAGGTCATGCAGTCAGCACTAAGTGATCTATCAACCTGGGCAAATAGGAATGGGTTGGGTGTGAATCTATCTAAGACGGAGCTAGTTCTCTTCACTAGGAAATATAAAGTTGAGAGTTTTAGCTTGTCGAAATTAAACGGCGTTGAACTGACTTTATCGGAAGGAGCCAAGTATCTAGGGACCTTCCTTGACCGCAAATTGTCTTGGAAGAAGAATATAGAGGAACGGCTTAAAAAGGGCCTCAATGCCTATTACACGTGCAGAAACTCTATTGGTAAGAATTGGGGTTTGCGACCAGACATGGTAAATTGGATTTACACGTCGGTAGTAAGGCCCATTATTACCTATGGTTGTACTGTGTGGTGGGTAGGGATGAGGAAAAGCAGCTATAGATTAATACTCAGTAAGGCTCAAAGATGTGCTTCTATCGGCATAACAAGTGCCAGGGGTAGTACACCGCAAGCGGCATTGGATATTATTCTGAATCTGCTCCCAATTGAGAAATATGTTGAGAGTGTAGCGGCTAGGAACTAATTCAGACTGTTTGAATCAGCTATAGTAAGACCAAAGCGGGTAGGCCACACTTGAATACTGTACGAGGTAGGTCTAACAGGAATTGAGGGAAGTACGAGGGTATTTCTGATCATTTGGTTACGAACCTGGACTTCGGAGTAACACCCTCAATAGGAATTCCTAGTAGGGATGAGTGGGAAGGATCTGAAGTGCTGTTTGAGGGGTGTGCAGTTTTCACTGACGGATCCAAGATGGACTCTGGCACAGGTGCCGGGGTTTATTTGGTAGATGACAACATAAAAGTGTCCTACAAACTTCCGGACGAATGTAGCGTCCGTGAACATTATTAAGACTCACGTTACTAGGGGGTCGGAAGTGACGATTTATGTTGATAGTCAGGCAGCTCTTAAAGCTTTGCAGTGTAAAACGTTACATTCTAGCTTGGTAAACAGCTGCAAAAGGACCTGGAAGGGTTAGTCAGGTTATACACATTTAGGCTGTGTTGGGTACCGGGACACTGTGACATACAGGGTAATGAGATTGCAGTTGAATTGGCCCTACAGGGCTCGGATTTGGAGCTCGATAGTAGGGTCGGTTCGATAAAACCCCCTTTTGTCATTACTATAGGCTAATTTCCGAATATTTCAGAAACTCCACCAACCAATCCTGGCACAGTAGGCTGGATTGTAGGGTTTCTAGGACACTATGGCCGAAGTTAAATCCATAAGCAACCAGAATGCTATTAGGTCTGAACAGGAAGAGTATAAGGATTTTAGTAGGGGTAATAACCGGACACTGCTCCATTTGAGCCTTTAGGGGTAATGGGGTCGGTAACACACAGGATTTTTGCAGGTTGTGTGATGACGAAGAGGAACTGGAGACAGTAGGGCATATTTTATGCCACTGTCCCAGATTACAGAGTCTGAGACTGAAATGGCTAGGTGAAGGATACAACGATGAACTAGGAGATGTATCAGGGTGCAACCTAGGCGACATCATGGGCTTCATCAGGGGAATTTTCCCTTCCATGATCACTTCCTTTCTCTGTTCTCTTTTTGGAGGGAAAATCTCACTCTTCTCATCTCTCTTCTCTTCTGTCTTCTTTTGATTTCTCCTTGTTCTTTATTAAAGGGATTCACAATGGACCTTTGGGTCTGCGAGTGGATGTATACATTGGTATACAACCCCTTTAAAACTAAACTATAGGCAGGGTAAACTGGCTACACGTGCCTTCGAGTTTCTTCTTCAAGTAATGTAATTGTTCTTGGTGGATGTGTTCTTTTTCTTAAAAGATTGTTTCTTTTCTTATTACATGCATTTTTATACATAGACTACCAAATATGGGGAGCTAGATGTATATTCATATTCTCTGTTGGTGCAGCTTATTCAGTATTACGAATGTCGTTCAACAATTTGACCTAGTCCCCATACTAATGCCCTCCCAGAACACTGATATTTATGAATCTCAAAATAATGTGATTGGTCTATTATATGAACGAAATTCAGATAATACCTGGATAATATATGTACCTTCTTCTTTTAGTTATAACCAGAGTACGAAAATAAACTAAACCAAACGTTTGAAATTGTTTTGATCTTTGCAGTGAGTAAAACAGAAACAAAACCAAAACAACAAAATCGATGTTCTCATTTGGTTTTGTATTGTTTTTGCTTTTGAGCACATCATGTTCATTAACTCAAATGTACGCAGCTAGAAAAGAAAACAATGGGAGCAAAACTAAAAAGTTTTGTACATTATGGAAACGTTTGCGAAATGCTTCGTTTGTTTTCATACTCTGGTTATAACACATGTTTTGATCGTGGTTATACAGTGAATCAATTAAGTAATTTGCCTATGTCAAATTTTATAAATTTTAAGAAAAAACTTTGTCTGAACAATTATTTTTAGCAAATTTAAGCAATTTGTTTGTTGTATTTTTAATTTTCTACCAAAAAAAAGTAAATTATTAATTAGTAATTAAATGACCTTTTTGGTCATTTTGCATTGATAAACAAAAACTACACTACGGAAACCCCATCTATTTGGGGAGTACTGTGTGAATTTTATTTAGAATTGTATAATATTGATTCTTATTCAATATTCTTAAAAAGCTAACACTAAGTACCATCCTAGCCACTCTAAGTATGGGGACATCAACGCATACCACTATAGAACTATTACTTGCTAAAATCTTGATTTTCAGCCTCATATTTTAAATGCTTTATTTTATGAATCAAATAGAGTAGGCGTATTTGGATCTGGATAGTTGTAGTTATTGTTTTTGTGGACCTCTATCTGTAAATATCTAAATTAGATATTTTTTCTGTACCACATGGCAGTTCACTTTATATTGGTTCCAAGTAACTTGAGGTCTAAATTTAAACGTAGTGTTCTTCCTAGTTGGTATATGGACTTTGGAGAAGATAAATAAGGAGTTCAATGGTTTTCCTCGCATACAAGTCGCTCTCCTTTGGCAGTTAAAGATTTTGAAAGATCACTCAGTGCATTTTTTCTAATAATTCTTTGGGCCATTTCATCAATTACTCTATTTTATATTTTTTAATGATATTGATTAAACATCTCATAATATATTTACACTTGTTCTAAAAATCTAAACTAATTTTTTACATTGGAATTGCCTCATTATTTCCCTTAAAACATTTTTAACGCAAATAACATCACAGTTTCACACAATGAGGATATGATTTTTGCAAATTCCAATTGAAAAATACTTAACACGTGTCCTTTCAACAATAAAACAATAAATTCCAAAAAGTAATTAAAAAAACCCCAACGAAATTACCTTGAATTCTAAAAATGCAAAATACTTTATTGACCTGCAAATTCTGATGAAAAATAATAAATTGTAACAACAAATGTACCAAAATTTGTATTTTTATATTTTTTTCTTGGTTTTCCCATTTTACACAATCTCTATTTTTAATTGGAAAACAAAAATTTACTTTTTACCTGTTTTATAAAATTTTATTTATGAACAAAAACCAAAATTCTCTTTAAGAAAGGTAGGCAAAAAACTTATTTGATTCACTGTATGTGTAAGATTTGGCTTAATTGATGCTTGTTGTACTTAAAATAATTAAAAAGTATTATAGAAAAAGAAACAACAAATTGTTTACTTTTGGTCTTCAATTCAAGTGCATATATTTTTTTGAAATTGCTTTGGAAATGCATAATTAGTGGCTTTAGAAAAATTAGAATTTTAAATTATACATGTTTGTTTAAAAATATCTTGAAGTATTTTACACTTTTCCTAAATGTGGCAATGCTTTCTTTAAATATTTACAAATAAAACAAACTTCAAAAATCTGCATTCTCGTCAAAAATATCAAATCGAAACTAGCATCTAATATTATTTTACCATGGTTTTTTCTGTGAATAGATTGAACGTACTTTGGATTGAACTTAAACAAAATATTTATCATTCACTGGGAATTAATTCATTCATTTTTCATTTTTATTTAGATTTTACGACGGCAACATCATTTTTTTACCGCATGGTGATAAAAACAAGTAAGAGTGCTACATTCGGCTGTGCCGAATCTTATATACCCTTCACCATAGTGTATTTAAAAAATATAAATTTTATAAAATTTAAATTTATGTACCTACAGTGTCTCTCATAAGTATTCGAATTTAGGTAAACTATGAAAAGAAACCAAATTAAATAATATATTTTGTGTGCAAAAAAAATAAATTAATTTGTTATATTGTCTAGATAGTCCTAAGTTTTGATATCACGCCCCTTAAAACTTGAAAACTTTACATTTACTTAAATTAGTTGTGCTTTTTTTAAAAAAAGTCCATGAAACTACTTCACAAAAGTATGCGAATTTTTCCCGTATTTCATATTTGATCATATTATACGATACACAAATTTTAGAATCGCATGGTTTTATGCTTAATATTGTTTTGAGGGGTTACTATCAACCGCATGGATATATTTTTGACCCATTTGGTCCACAATTTTGGGGGATTTGTACCCTCTTTTCATGTAATATCATTAAAATGGCGATTTTTGGCTATATTTGTATGTTTCTCACCCTTTTTCCAGAGATAAAACCAAAATTTAATATTGGATTTTAATAGAACCCATAGGGTATCTAAAAATAATATTTTTTGTTATAAGGATCTGTACTTAAACGTTCCAAGATGTATTTTTGGTATCGTTTTTCAGTTTCTAATTGAATTATCTGGATCATAAGTCCCTTTTCGTACCTCTAGGGACGATATTTTCCGACAAAGTTGTCTAGTGTATATTCATGTACATATTGGCACTAATGTAATTTAAATTTTCAATATATTATAGCGGTATACAACCCCAAAACATGCCTTAACAAAACGTCATCCTATATAGTAGATTTCAGTTTTTACTACTCGTAACTTTCACGCTTATGTAGCCCGTTACAATAACACTGTAAGTCCTAAATTTTGGTTTTAATTTGATCATAGTAAATAATATTTAAACACATATCACACATTTTTGATGTGATCATAATGATATCGTGCCATGCAGCATGGAGGCCATTGGTATATAAAAATAATGATTTTACTATTTTGAATGGTGCTTCTTCGAGGCATGTTTTGGAGTTGTACACTTCCACAACACATTGAAAACTTAAAATGTATAAAAGCTGATATCTAAAAGAATATATACCAGAAAACTTTCCCCGAAAATAGTTGATCGTAGTATTATAAAAATGGACTTAAGTTCCAATATATTGAATTAGCGACAGAAGAATGATCCGAATAATTTATCTTGGAACGTTTAAATACAGATTCTTGTAACAAAAAATATTATTTTTAGATACCCCAAAGGGTCTTTTAAGTCCCAATATCAAATTTTTGTTTTATATCTGGAAAAAAGGAGAAAAATTTGCAATTATGGCCAAAAATCGCCATTTTAATGATATTACATGAAAAGAGGGTACAAATTCCCCAAAATTGTGGACCAAATGGGCCAAAAATCTATCCTTTCCGTGGATAGTAACCCCTTAAAACAATATTACGCATAAAAACCATTCAATTCTAAAATTTGTGTTTCGTATAATATGATGAAATATGATATACAGGAAAAATTCGTATACTTTTGTGAGGCAATTTCATGGACTTTTTTTAAAAAAGCACAATTAATTTAAGTCAATGCAAATTTTTCAAGTTTTAAAAAGCGTGATATTAAACATAAGGACTATCTAGACAATATAACAAATTAATTTATTTATTTTGCACACAAAATATATTATTAAATTTGGTTTCTTTTTATAGTTTACCCAAATTCGAATAATTATGAGAGACACTGTATGTACATATTTAATTTTCCCGATTATATCATTATTATAGCAATAGCAAAACAAAATGAACAACAACAACGCTAGACGAAATAAACACTCAAAAAACAAAATACACAAGGCAGTAAAACTAACAGACATCCAAACATACGAAACGAAATACACAAAAAAACAAAATACACAACGCAATGAAACCAACAGACATCAAACATACGAAACTGTACACCAACAAACAAAAACAATATACACAAGGCAATGAAACACACAGCCATCCAAACATACAAAACTGAATACACCAAGAAACAAAAACAATATACACATGCCAATGAAACACACAGCCATCCAAACATGTGAAACGAAATACTCAATGAATAAGCAGTGTTGTTGTTGTTGATTATTAATCAAAACATAAAAAAAATGGTCTATTTTTATGAAATTTTCGGAGGTTGTCTCGGATTTTTGCTTATATCTCCGTCATTTATGGACCGATTTTGCTGATTTTAAATAGCGATCTTCTCGAGAGCATGTCTAACATAATTATTGAAGATTCGGATCTCGCCGATATCTGGGGTCCTCTAAAAACTGATTTCAACAGACAGACAGACGGACATGGCTTAATCGACTCCGCTATCTATAAGGATCCAGAATATATATACTTTATAGGGTCGGAAAATTATATTATAGAAATTACAAACGGAATGACAAACTTATATATACCCTTCTCACGAAGGTGAAGGGTATAAAAATGTATGAAAAAATTTTATGCGTTATGTGTCTATACTGTTACACATACAATTTTTACCATTAATATAAATGTAATTTTTGCTGTAAAAACAATTATCCATTTCTTTAAATTATTTTTTTATTAATGAAAAAATGTTTTATTCAAAAACTGGATATTTTTCTTTACCTTGCGGCAAAAAATGTGATGTTGTCTCACCAAAAACTAAATAAAAATGAATTTATGCTTCTTCTTCTTCAAGGTATGCTACATCTGCTTCAATTTCAGTTGAAAATCAAAAGTGTTTTGATTTTCATCAAACCAGTGCGTGTGAGTTTTTTTTTTCACTAACACAATCAAAAAAAATCCTGTGTGTGTAAATTTGTTTGATCACTGCCATCACCCTTTAGAATGTATTGGTAGAATTTTTGTATAAGTATTGTAGCTCCAACCACATTCACCACTGAATCAAAACCCAGTAAACAATTTTTTCAGACATGTCTGATGTCAGAAATTTTCTGAAATAATTCTTATACTTTATCAGAATTTTTAACGAATTTCTAAATTTCCTTTAGACATTTTACAGAATAATCGGCAAACTGTTTGTTAGACTTTTCTGCACATTTTCTGATGTATTAAACGATTAATATCAGACTTGCCTGCACATTGTCGAAAGGGAATTTCAGTGTTACGACAATTATGAGACTAATCTGCACATTGGCGGAGGACAATTTGTTTTTTTATTCCTATATTATTTTTTAGACATAAAGGAGAATAGTCTATTCATTTTCAGAAAAAAAATATAAAATGGATTAAGAATTATATCCGAGAAATCTGCACATAATCTGAAGAGAATTGTTTTTGTAACGTTCCTTTAGATATTTAACAGAATAGTCTGCAGATTTTCTGATATTTTTTGTCGGTCATTTTGTTCCCATTTTCAGTACTTTTGTAAGAAAACTTTGCGACAACTCTGCACATTGTCTGAAGGAAATTTTGTTTATTTTTATAAAAATCATGCACAAACCTGTTTATATTTTGAAATTCGTCAACTGTACTTTAAAAGGGAATTTAATTTTTATTTTCTTTTATTTTCTCAGTTGGTTTTTGGAAATCAAGTAAACAACATCTGCATATGTGATGATTATTGTTTAAATTTCTTTAAACTTTGTTAATACACAAAAATTAGCAAAAAAAAATTACATCATTTTTTATGGTTTAATTTTATAATTTTAAATATATGTATATAATGAACTCTATTTTCGTATATAATACGTAAGTAGTATGGTTTAATTTTATTAATTTTAGAAATAATCTATAAATTTCTATTATTTATTTATGTACCCTTAAGAAGTCATGAATAATGGAATCTTATAAATTATTATTAAAATTAATAAACTTAAACCATAATAAATTGTATATATGAAAATAGTTTTCATCAGACGTTGATCAGAATAGACAGCCCATTTTCTTATACTCGATCAGACTTTTGTACGAACTGTCGGACATTTCATCAGACATTTATCCGACATCTATCAGACTTTCTTATAATTGATCAGACTTTTGTACGAAATGTCGGAAATTTTATCAGACATTTGTCAGACATCTATCAGACTTTCTTATATTTGATTAGACTTTCGTACGAGATGTCGAAAGAATGTCAGACATGGTATCAGACATTTGTGCGACTTCAATAAGATTTGTCGAAAATTCCTACAGAATTTCCCCAGGAAGTTACATCAGATTTCGTACCGAATTCTGACCGACAACTCTGCACATTTTTCTGAATTTCCTCAGACAAAGAGTTCCGAATTCCGAGCAACCTTTCATACGATTTTCGTAACGAATTCTGACGGAATTCGGATACGAAATCGGCAACTTGTGCAGACTGTCGGTACGAATTCGTTACGAATTCGGCAAAAATTGTTTAGTGGGAACCTACATAGTTGCATAAAAACGTACTTAAAATTTTTAGGAAAAATATAAAACATTTATATTATATTTATACTTTCACATATTTATACCCTTCACTTTCGTGAGAAAGGTATATATAAGTTTGTCATTCCGTTTGTAATTTCTATAATATGATTTTCCGACCCCTGGATCCTTATAGGTAGCGGAGTTGATTAAGCTATGTCCGTCTGTCTGTCCGTCTGTCTGTCCGTCTGTGTGTTTGTTGAAATCAGTTTTTAGAGGACCCCAGATATCGGCGAGATCCGAATCTTCAATAATTCTGTTAGACATGCTTTCGAGAAGATCGCAAAAAATCAGCAAAATCGGTATATAAATACCGGAGATATGAGCAAAAATCCGAGACAACCTCTGAAAATTTCATAAAAAATACAATTTTGTTCATGCCTTAATTTAAGCAACAACAACAACACTGCTTATTCATTGAGTACTTCCCCAGTAAACAATTTTTTCAGACATGTTTGATGTCATAATTTTCTGAAATAATTCTTATACTTTATCAGAATTTTTAACGAATTTCTAAATTTCCTTTAGACATTTTACAGAATAATCGGCAAACTGTTTGTTAGACTTTTCTGTACATTTTCTGAAGTATTAAACGAATAACATCAGACTTGTCTGCACATTGTCGAAAGGGAATTTCAGTGTTATGACAATTATGAGACTAATCCGCACATTGGCGGAGGACAATTTGTTTTTTTATTCCTATATTATTTTTTAGACATAAAGGAGAGTAGTATGTACATTTTCTGAAGTAAAATATAAAATGGCTTATGAATTATATCCGATAAATCTGCACATAATCTGAAGAGAATTGTTTTTGTAACTTCGTCAGACAATTAAACGAATAATATAAATTTCCTTTAGATATTTAACAGAATAATCTGCACATTTTCTGATATTTTTTTCTCGGTCATTTTGTTCCCATTTTCAGTATTTTAGTAAGAAAACTTTGTGACAACTCCGGAAGGCAAGGAAATTTTGTTTTTTTTTTTAATAAAAATCATCTTTTATTTTCTAAGTTGGTCTTTGGAAATCAAGTAAACAACATCTGCATATGCGATGACTATTGTTTAAATTTCTTTAAACTTTGTTAATACACAAAAATTACCAAAAAATTATATAATTTTTTATGGTTTAATTTTATAATTTTAAATAGATGTATATATTGAACTCTTTTTTCGTATATAATATGCAGTGTTAGAAAAACTACGTTGCTACCAAGTATTATATTATTGCTTTAACTACTGCTCCAAACAATTGTCTGAAGTTGTAGCAGTAGCATTTGTTTTGTTTTATAATCATACGTTTTTAAAACTTTTGCTACTTATAAAAAAGTAAATCTCAAAATATAGCAGTAGTAATAAAACAGTAGCAGTAGAAATAGTTCTAAATAAAACATAAACTACAAATGGAGTAGTAGCTTAAAAATATAAATAATTCTATTGCTACTTTTGATAAGTAGCAATAGAAATATTTGCTACTAGTTGATCGTTCTATTGCTACCAAATTATTGAAGTAGCAATAGAATAAAACAAAAGACTTCGACAAAAAAAAAAATAAACTAACAAATACACATATCTCAACGGGAAAAAGATTCAGTATAGGGGCCTTACTAAGGGCATTTTTCTATAGACACAAGTACATACAACCGCATTGCAAAATCGTTTCAATTTTACATGCTTACTTAAAAAGGTCTTCCGTTAAAGGCTTTTTAGAAGATTTTCAGTCGAAGGATTTGTAAAATAGCCTTATAGGAAATTGCATTAATAATTATACATTAGAACTTATAAGAATTATATAAAGCAAATTTTCATACAAAATTTGATTCATAATTCTTTGATAAATGTGCAAGAATCCTTTTAGTAGAGGAAACAAAATCATCCTTGAATATCTTTTGCGAAAAGGCAATGAGAAACTTTCATAATATATAAATATGTCTTCAGAAGGCCCACGAATCGAAGTCCTAGCATTTTTCCCCGCTACTTGTGCCTTTTTCTGAATGTCATAATTTTTTTTCGTATTTTAATAAAATTTTTATTTTTTTATGCTACCAAAATTTATGTAGCATTGCTACTTTATTTAGGTAGCAGTTGCTACCAAATTTTTTATTGTTGAAAAATATAATATCGTTTATTGCTACTTCAGGAAAATATTTACTGCTACTATTTGAAGTATTCAACTGCTACATTGAAACATTTAAATACTAATGACTGTACTACTGCTATCAAACTTTTTATTTTTTTGCTACATCTATAAATACTGCTACCAAAATCTAAAGGTATCAGTAGTAATAGTAAATGATTTGCTGCTAGTTTTTGAACATTTTCTAACTACAAAAGTAGTTATTTTTCGTTACTACAGCTACTTGTAGTCTAGTTTTTTAAACACTGATAATATGTAAGTAGTATGGTTTAATTTTATTAATTTTAAAAATAATCTGTAAGTTTCTATTATTTATTTATGTATCCTTAAGTAGTCATGAATAATGGAAGCTTATAAATTATTATTAAAGTTAATAAAATTAAACCATAATAAATTATATATATGAAAAATGCAACCATGCTTATTGTAACACATTTTATACAACCAAAATGGACAGGTATTCCTTCAAAAAGTTGCCCGTGGGACACTTCAATACATACTTATATGTGTGTATTTATAAAGAAAATAATAAAGTATTTTATTTACTTTATTTAAATAAAGATTGACTATCGTTTCCTCAGCTCTACTAACGTTATTTCTAAAATATCGATACCGAACTACCGTTATTTTATATTATTATACCCTACGCCACCATAGTGGGGAAAACTTAGTTCTATATACGTCTTAATAATACTACCAATTTTCGTAATAATCGGACTTTATTTGACCCTAGCCCCCATACAAAGTCCCCTTCAGAAAATGACTTGAAGATCAATAATTCCCTAATAAACACTAGTATCAGGATGAAATCCGGCATACATAACTCTGATGTAAACGTAAAACCATGTACCAAAATTTATAATGATAGGCCCATATTTACCCTTGCCCCCATATAACATCTCTTTTAGAAAATCACCTTTTTCAACAAATTGTTAAAATATTTCGGAATTAAGGTAAACAACTTAAATGCTTTGTTATTAAATATAATCCACATTTTTAACATACTCAGTGGTGTAGGGTATCATATGGTCGGCCATGACCGACTATACTTTCCTACTTGTTTTTAAATAATTGTTCCTATATTACACCTTTAAAATACTCGCTTATCTCACTACCATTACCGCTAAAACAACGTTACCGAAATAATCCAAATACCGTTACCCTTATCTTTTCACTGTTTCAAAACTATTGCCAACCCTGATTTTATATATATACATATTTACTGCCTGGTGTATTTTGTTTTTTGTGTGGTTATTTCCAAAGTATATTAATAAAGTAGCGATATCTCTTGTTGTACAAAAACATCTACAACAATCACATGTATTTTTTTTTGGAATAATTTAAGATTGTGTCAAAATCATATGGTTTTTGTTTATAAAATTTAACAAAAATTACCTTCAAAAACAATGGGAAGAAAACTTTTTAAACTTTTTACAAATAGCAAAACACAACTTAAAAATGGCGACATTAAAAATGTTGATAATTTTCAAAATAAACTTTGACAACTTCTGCATTTATCTAGTTTAAAAAAAATAGTCAGCTGTTCAAATGATCCCAGCAAAAAATATTTGATGTCATACTTTACAAACCACATCTTAAAATGCGATTTCATATTTTTCACTTTTATAAACCAAATATTTCCTTACAAATGAAACCCCAGTTAAAAGTGAGGAAAGAGATGTGGAAAAGTCATTACAAATAACATATTTGAAGTACATCATGATTTGGTGAAAGAGTAGTGAAATTTACATAAGCGTGTCATTAAGAGAATGTGTTTTATTTTTGACATCCAAATATCGGATTTTTACTGCTTCTAAAAATAAGATCAGATGTAGTTCAAAGCTGCCAAAAATGAACAACATCCCTCCAATGACACGCTAATGTAAAATTCATAGGTTTTACACCCGAATTTGAAGCACTTCGGGTTACTAGTTGTGATGAAAATTCTACAAAATCTAATTTATAAACCGTTTATAAAATAAAAATTTTGTTTGTGAATAAGGGGGTTAATCTATAAACATTTAATAAATACATTATTCAATTTGTTTATTCCCATCATACATGGGAGTAGTTAATTATATCGACTAATTAATTGACGATTTCATTAGCATTAAATTGAAAAAAATTATAATTATTTTTTTTTCATTAGCATTATTTTGTCTAATGGTAATGGTTTTTAATGAAACGATTTCATTAGTAATTATTTAAAAATAAATTTTCATTACCATTATTCAATGGATTTTAAAAAATTTCGAACATTAGTTCGAATTTCGAAGTTAATTTCGAATATCCGAACATTATAATGTATTGTCATTAGGTGAAATCATGTATGCCAAATTTCAGCACATTCGGACTAGAAGAACTAGTTTTAACAGCTTTAAAAATTTTTCGAACACGAATTCGAATTTTCGAAAATTTTTTTTTAGGTTTTATGACACAGAGATTAATTTAAAAACATAAAAAAATTTTCGAAAATAACTTCGAATTTTCGAACTTAATTTCGAATATTCGAACATATTATTGTATTGTCATCAGATGTACTTATGACTGCAAAATTTCAGCCAATTTGGGCTACGGGAACTGGTTTTAAAAGCTTTCAAATCTCGAATCTTCGAAAAATTTTCCTTAATATATTTTTCAACAATTATAAATACTAATTAAATTCGTTTTTGAAAATTCATTATCAAATTCATTACCATTATCAAAAAAAGTTATAATGAAAAAAATATAATTTTCATTAAATGGTACTTAAAATATTTTTCATTACAATTTTTTCTATAAATGGTAATGAAATTTTAATGCTTAATGAAAAATTCCCATGTATGATTCCCATATTGCAAAATACTATGTTTATTTCAATATTATTTCCCATTTTCAATACTCAAATTTACAACTTTGTTTTTTCTAGTTTTATTTAAATTCCTAAAAATTTATTGTCAAAAAATTAAAAAAAAAATATATTTTTCGTTTACAAAAAATAAAACTATTTCGGGCTATTAAACGGTGTAAAAATGCGCAAAAAATTAAAAAATGTGTTGTGTGTGTAAGAAAATTTGCAGGAAGTGAAATTATTTTTATATTTTCGCGAAAAAGTTTTGAAGTATTGTGAGAGAGTCGGATTTTCACCAGTGTGTTGAATTCACACAAAACTCGTCTGTGTGGAGAGGCATATGTTATTGTTGTAAAACAATGTCATAGTACAACTTCTTATTATTCTCAGAGATGGCGGTATATTTGTTTTTACAGCCTAGTGAAATATTTTTTTCTACACTAAATTATTAGTTCAAAAAATATTCCTGCACTATTTTTTTTTCAACGGAGAAATCGTTCACTAAATTGAAAGTTTAAGTTAATAGGTCAGTCTAGAAAGTTAAGTTCGAAAATTCGAAATCAAGTTCAAAAAAATTTTGTATGGTTTTAAAATACTCTCTGAATCATAAAAACCTAAAAACGAAAATCTAAATATTCGAACATATGTTCGAAAATATTTTAAGTCTACTTAAATCTGTTCCTGTAGTACAAATTGACTAAAATTTGACAATTATGATTACTATGGTGCCAATATAATATTGTGTTCGAAAACATGTTCGAAACATAATCTTTGAATAATAAAAATTAAAAACTTCGAAAATTTGAACTTATGTTCGAAAATGATTTAAGTCTTTTAAAAATAGTTCCTGTAGTCTAAATGGACTGACGAAAACATTACAATATTATGTTCGAATATCCGAAATTAAGTTCAAAAGATATTAAAATATTGTATGGATTAAAACCATTATTTAATTAAATTCGATCTTTTGTTCGAAATACAAAAGAATAATGCTGGAAAATAATTTAAGCTATTAAAATAATCTCTGGTCATAAAAATACATATATTAATGGTTCTTAATAATTCGATGTGCTAATATATAAAGGTAAAAAAAAAAAACTAATAAAAATACTGAATATCGAGACGATATTTACTATTTCCTCTTTTTTCCATCAGAAGAAATATGACGCAATACTTAACGTTTTCAAAAAATTTAATTATATAAAAGATTTCAAAATAATCTACTACAAAAAACTACTCATGTCGAATTTGATACATAATACCAATAAAATTTAAATTCGACTACGACTGCTACGATTGTCGATTTTCGACTAGGTGATTCTAAAAAAAATATTAATTTTTCAACCATTTTTATGCAATACCCCGTGGCGGTTGCTACGAGTACTTTTACAAAATCTACGACTTTGTTAGGCTTAGGTTTAGAAGGGTTATCATCGTAAAAACGGTGTATATCCACTCGGAGACAATAAGGTTGTGATTCTCTTCAAGAAGTGAAGATTCAAAACAGAGAAGTCAAAACGATACAACAACACAAGAATGAAAGAAAATAGGTAAAGAGGATATATGAATAGATAATTAAATATAGATAAATAAATAATTATATGTAATAGAGAAAATCCATGTCCCCCTATAAGGCCCAGTCAAAGAAGTGACAAATTCCCTTGACAAAACCTAGTAGACTGCGAGGGTTAAGTCCCGCAATTTCTCCCAATTCGCCATGGAACCTATTCCCTAGCCATTTCAGCCTGAGGTTCTGTATCCTAGGACATTGGCAAATAATATGCTCGATCGTCTCCACCTCCTCCTCATCCTCGCATAACCTGCAATAGTCCGGTAAACTAATGTCCATCTTACTGACAAAGGTTCTAACTTAGCAGTGTCCAGGTAGAATCCCTCAGACTGCGTCTATCCTATAAGTATTTTGGTAGCACCTATATCAAGTTTGGCCACAGGGCCTTTGATATTTTGCAATCTAATATACTATTCCAGGACTGGTTAGAAATATCACGTATTCTTTCTAATATCAATCTATTATAGTGACAAATGGGTGGTTAGAAATTCTATCAAATGTGTTTCCCCGAAGTCTAGAGTCGTGATATCATAATCCGTAATTCCGCGAAGGGAATTACTAACGAAGACTTGTAGAGTCTTAGTAGATTCCTATCCGCCACATCCGCTTCAAAATGTTCTATAGGTGACAGGTTCAGAATGATGTCCAAGGCCGCTTGCGCGGTACTTCTAATGGCACCAGTAATGCCAATGGAGGCATACCTTTGAGCTTTATTGAGCAACTTCCTGTAACTGTTCTTTCTCAATGTCTCCCACCAGACAATGCAACCATAAGTTAGAATAGGCCTGAAAACCGATGTGTAAATCCAATTTACCATATTTGGTTGCAGACCCCAATTCTTTCCTATGGAATTCCTGCATGTGTGGTAGACATGATGTCACTGAACGTGGATAGAAATTATCACCAGTATCACCACGTCGTCCGCATAGGCAACCATCTTCCTACCCTTAGATTCAAATGGCCTTAGGATACCGTTAACCGCTAGTAGCCACAGAAGAGGAGATAAAACACCTCCCTGTGGTGTCCCCCTGATAACCCTTCTCCTAATGCAATGATCCTCTAGGGGCGAGTTAATAATTCTACTGCTAAGCAGACTATCCAACTCACCAGGAAGTCCTGAACTCCGAGCCCTATAAGCGATTACCTAATAGCCTCAATCCTTATATTATTGAAGGCTCCCTCAATATCCAAAAACGCAGCCAGAGTATAATACCTATTCTTCAAGCCGTGCTCAACACAACTTACCACCTCATGCAGTGCACTTTCAACAAATTTATCCTTAAGGTAGGCATGCTGAGCGCCACTAATGAGGCGAGTATCAATATTGTTCCTTAGATGTAGATCTATCTCTCTCAACTGTCTTCAAAAGAAAAGAAGACAGGCTGAGAGTTCTAAAATCCTTTGGCTTTGAGTGGCTTGCCTTACCGACCTTGGGTATAAAAATAACCCTAACCTCCCTCCACCTCTTTGGTAAATACCTACTACCAAGGCATCTCCTAAAAATCTCCAGCAGAAGAGATATAGCGTCCTGAGGCAAGTTCTTTAGTGGAGCTGGAAATATGCCATCGGGCCCAGGTGACTTGAAGGGGTCGAATGAATTAATCGCCCATACTAGCTTTTCCCTAGTGACTATCTCCTCTATGCAACTGTAGGTGTTACTTGGCGCCACAGACTCGAAGTCCCGTTGGTCGTCAACCACATCTTCAGTTGCAAGACAACCCGGAAAATGTGTTTCCATTAGCAGAGCTAGGGTCTCAGAGCTAGACTAGGTCCATTAGTTATCACTCCTTTGGATATACCCTATGACCCTTGGGTCCTTAGATAATATCCGTCGAAATATTGATAACTGGTTGACATTGTCTATGGATTCACAGTACTGGGGCCATGTACTCCTTTTAGCACTTTTGAGATCAGCTTAATACTTATTGAAGCACATTTTATAGTTGTTCCAGTCAAAGGCCCGATGTGCCAACACAGACTCTACCCTATCATTAAAGGTGCCCCAATTTGTTTTCCTAGGATCCGTAAAAGGTGAACTCCTAGCCAAGATAAAATCCAGTGTGAAGGTAATGCGACTATGGCCCGAAAATGAGCAATCCGTTGGAACCTTCCAATCCCTAACGAGATCTTCCAAACGGTTAATTAATGTTAAATCTATAACTGCCTCCCTATCCTTGTCCCTGAACGTCGGCGTATCGCCCTTGATATTGATGATGAGATTATCAGTTATAAAATCAAACATTAACTCACCTCCCTTGTTTGAGCGTACGCCTACCTTTGGCTTCTCTGTTTATTACGGTTATGCCACCGCTCCTAAAAGAATGAGAAATGAGAAAACCTAATAAACAAATAAGGTGTAACCTTTGACCCTTAAACCAAGAACCTTATTGTTGTTAATCCAAGGTTCCTGGATAAGGGCCACGTCCGTCTGTGAATCGATGAGGAAGGTTACTAAATCGGCTGAAGGTGCTTCACAGTGATGCAGGTTTATCTGCACCACTAGCAACTTCTTTGGTGCCAAGACCAAACATAGCAACCCCCCATCTCATCTAGGACCTTCACGCCCTTAACCCAGTCTGCACAATTGAAGAATACATCCTCCGACCCACCCTCAAAGATGGCAATTTCATCAATCAGCCTACCTTCAATTGATTGCCAGAAATCAGTACTGATCCTCCCATCTGGATCATTCCGATCAATGACTGCCACTTGAAGGCATACATCGAGGCTGGTTGACTTCTTCACCTTCTTGCTGGATGAAGAGGGTTGATCATCCCCAGATATGGCTCTCTTAATTGTCTCCTTACGGGGACGTTTAGGAGCGCCAGCCGGGGATGGAGAAGACCTCTTCGTTGTGCTAGGTGACTTTGACATCACAGGTTTGGAGGGTCGGACACTACCGGAGCCCTTTCCCTTACTAACGTTCTTGCGGATGTCAGTAGGAGAGCGGGCCGGAAGTGTACCAGTCCTCTTTACCTTTCCTGGTGTCGTGTCCACCTTGCTAAGGTTTTTGGGTGGTAGACCTTTGACCTCCGCAGCTCGCTCCGATGACATGAGCGCATTGGTTGTTGACCCATCACTCTTCTGAGTGTTAGCCGGGTTGATGGCAGCATACACCTGTTGTCTCCAAGGAGTGGACCAACCCAGAACGTCACCAACGAGTCCGAGCAGGACCCTCTCCCTTGACGAGAACTTTGAAGAATCAGCCTTTGGCTTCTTAGACAGAAAGGCGAGAGACCTCAAAGTACCGTTCCCAGCTTTCTCCTCCTTCGTTCGGCCTGTATCATTAATATCTCGTGGAGGGGCACTTGGCTTCTCCTCCACGGCTACTTGCCGAACGACCTGTGGACGGTCTTCTCCCAAATGTCCCCTTTTGGATCCTCTTGGCCTCTTCTAAGTCTAAGTCTAAGTCGGTCAGTACCTGGCCTTCATGCTCAACAATTCTGGCATGGAGGTCAGTAAGGGTAACGTCACCGTCCTCCCATGTACTGTCCAACTCCCCCTCCATCATCGTTGACCGTGACGTCCGGATTGTCTCTCCCTAACAGGTCGACCTCTGCTTTCGCCGTGTCCCTACTCTCATCCTTGTTTGCTTTAATGTTTGGTTCTTCTATTTTGAATCCCACGAGTATGCACGTACAGACGGACGATCCACGCAGTGACGGCGTACGTGGACTAGGCAAGTACGTTACAACAGCGCTTTACCATGACGCTAAGGGGAGTCTTTTTGCACTGGCTAACCATCCAGGCCCTCGGCACTGCTACCACTCACCTTGACCTTAAAAGTGCATATATAACGCTCTGTCCAACGGTAAAGTCCTTACTGCTCAAAGAGCCCAATCGAATAACATAGCGTATCATCTATGTCATGATAGAAGGAAGTAGGATTGACAGACACATACCACACTCACTATCTTGACAAGATGTGTAACCTTTAGTTGTACACCTCTTTGAAACCATAACTTCCTGTGGCTGGGTACCGAAGCATTAGTCACGATGTCTACTTAAGCCCACGCATCACAACAAGATAGTTACCCTTGGCGAAGGTTTCTGTAACTTTTAGAAGTTCTCAGATCGAGAAGTGTGAAACAAAAAATTCCATCGTTTCTCGATTTGTGAGTAAAAAGTGTTTCTTGGAAAATTCCAATAAAACAGCTGTCAAAAACATAAAAATAAAAAGAAGTTAACAAAAATTTACAAGCAATTTTATAAACGAAGATTAAATAAACAAATAATATAGAAATTAAATGAAAAGTGTTCAAAAAATTATCCCAATAAATTCTCCCCTGGCAAATTCAAAGTTTATGTTTTCCGTATATCGGAAATTCCTTAATCCTAATTAATTATTAAAACATTATTTCTTTTTCATTATTTTATAGAATTCATGTCTAAATTAAACTTTTTTCTTAAAATTTTACTTTCCGCGCCGTTTTAAAATGTGAGTTTTTTGATAGTTCATGGGAGAAACTTCTCACAAAATTTTCTTACAGAAACAATTTTACTCACAAATTTCCAATAACTTACGTCAAAAAACTTAAATGACAAATAGATCTCACAAAAAGAAATTTTAGAAACCCTTGCATGCGAGAAATGATATTTTGTTTCAATTCACATAGATTTTTCTTCAATTTCACTGTTTCATGCGAGAAATTTCTGGCTAGTAGCCACAAAAGGGGAGATAAGACACGCCCTGTGGTGTCCCCCTGGTAAACCTTCTCCTAATGCAATGATCCCCTAGGTTCGAGTTAATAATTCTGCTGCTAAGCATGCACACTATACACTTCACCAGGAAGTCCTGAAGTCCTCCGAGCTCTATAAGCGAATCCATAATCGCCTCAATCTTTATATTATTAAAAGCTCCCTCAACACCCAAAAACGCGGCAAGAGTATAGTACCTTTTCTTCAAGCCGTGCTCAACACAACTTACTACCTCATGCAGTGCACTCTCAACAGATTTATCCTTTAGGTATCCATACTGAGCGTTACTAATGAGATGAATTTAAATATTGTTCCTAAGATGTAGATCTATCAGTCTCTCAAGTGTCTTTAAAAGAAAAGAAGATAGACTGATAGGTCTAAAATCATTTGGCTTTGAGTGGCTTGCCTTTCCGGCCTTGGGTATGAAAATGACCCAAACCTCCCTACACTTCTTTGGTAAATACCTACTACTGAGGGATCTCCTAAATCAGGCCTGGTGACTTGAGGGGTCGAATGGATTAACCGCCCATTCTAGCTTTTCCATAGTGACTATCTCTTATATGGAATTGTAGATGTTGCTTGGCGCCACAGACTCGAGGTCACATTGTTCGGCAACCAAATCTACAGTTGCCATGCAACCAGGGAAATGTGTTTCCATAAGTAGCGCTAGGGTCTCAGAGCTAGACTCAGTCTATGAGTTTTTGCTCTTTTGGGATCAGCTTTATAATTGTTGAAACACATTTTAAAGTTGTCCCAGTAATTGCTTGACTTATGAGCATAGCTCTATCCCAATACATATGTACATTAGGGATATAACTATTGACATTTTTTGCAAATATGCAAGTTGGCATAGCTTAGTCAAATCGAGCATTAAAAAGTATGAGAAAGTATGAAACGTTATTATTTTTTCGCGGTTATTAAAAAAATTCACGCACCAAATGTCCGTCTGTGTTTTAAAATCAGCTTTTTTAAGGCTCCATATATCTTCTAATTCCAAATCTTAGATAATTCAATTAGATATGCTTTTAAGAATTTATCTGTGTAAAGGCAGTAAAATCGGTCCATAGGAATCGGAGATATGGTCAAAACAAATATGATCAACAAATTATTTTTTATGGACTTTGTAATTAAAGGATGTAAAATAGTAAATTTACGTAAAAATCAAAAATTCCTGAGATATAGTCAGTGGTGAGTCGTGATGTGACAAAAGTAAACTTTTCGTTTAAAATGCCTATATATAAATATTTAAATTTTATAATAAAAACTTTAATAAAATTTGTTTATTATTAGAAATTGGGGTTGGTGCGTGATGTTTTTGATTCCAAGTGACCTAAAAAATTATTTTCATTAAATATACAACATTGGCCATCTCGTGGTGGTATGCCAAAATTTCGCCAAATTAGTTACATCCCTAATGTACATACATTAGGGTGTCCCGAGGATCACTTTTTACAAGGAATACCTCTAAAACGATGCGTTGCTATGTACGTAATACGAGAAAATTAAAAACAATTTTTTTTGGAAAGATCCCTACCAGCGATTGAAAATCTTGATCTCAGTACAATATCTTCAAAAAAAAATTTCTGCAATCTTTTCGAATTGGGTGTCAAAAATTCCGTAATTTTGAGTTTATCGCGGAAAAAATAATTAAAATTATTGTTAGTGTAGTTCTGGTCCGCAAAACGACTTTTATTGCATTATAAGGGGCATATAAATTTCAAAAAATTCAAAAAAATTCTGAAATGGACTAAACCAAATTCCAAACTATTTTTTAAACATTTTTCGGTATGAGCTAAAAATCATATTGTGGACCAAAAATATTCTACAAAAATTTTAAAATTATTTTTGCCGTAATCAGCTCAAATTTACTGAATTTCGAAAATATCGAAAATATTTTATTTCTCAAAAATACATACATACATACATACATACATACATACATACATACATACATACATACATACATACATACATACATACATACATACATACATACATACATACATACATACATACATACATACATACATACATACATACATACATACATACATACATACATACATACATACATACATACATACATACATACATACATACATACATACATACATACATACATACATACATACATACATACATACATACATACATACATACATACATACATACATACATACATACATACATACATACATACATACATACATACATACATACATACATACATACATACATACATACATACATACATACATACATACATACATACATACAGTGAAAATATAAAATGGTGTAACAAAAATTAGAGCCAGAAAAAGAGCCAAAAAGAATCTCATTAAAAAATTATAATTTTGGGTACAAAATGGGGCAGAGGCAAACATTGCATGCGATGCAACAGAAAAACAATAAAAACACTCCACTCTAGGGAAGGGCTATAGACAAACTGTTGAAATAATTAGGTGCTTCAAGAAAGTAATAGAAGATGCTGTAAAATATAAGTTTAAGCCAAAAAATCGATAAAAAATAAAAATTACATCTTTTTTATGCGAAAAAATCAGACTCATGCAGAGGATGACACTTTTGTGTGTTCCGTGTAACCTTAAAAGGGAATATAAATTAGATGTTGCCAGCTTAATAGTAAGATCTCTAATCCCCCTTGAGCAGGAATAGAAATATTTTGTGGTCAGATGTAAGAAAGTCTATTTATTTTATTCTGATATGATCTGTATAGCTGTACGTAGACGTTTTTTCTTGTTTGGAACATGGCCTCTATTTCGGATTGAGGGAAGATAGAACTGTAAATATCCCATAATTATAATTAATGATGCTATGCTGAATGAGAAATAGCACTTTTTAAGGATATTCCTACTATTGTGTCCTCAAAAGCGCAATTTTTTTTACATAACTCCATATTTCTTGCTCCAAAAAGAGGTGTTATTTCTTATTTTTTCTTCATATTTTCTGGTTTAAACTTATGTATTTCTAAAGTTTATACTATTTTTTTGGACCCCTACCTTTAACATGGCGTATTGTTATTGCTTCTCCTTCTTTTTGGACTAAAATTATAGTTTTTATACCCTACACCAGCGGTTCCCACCGGTTTTTACTACGCGGACCCCTTGAGGAACTTATTTAATTTCGCGGACCTCCATACATATTTTGATATCTTATTGTTCTAAATAATTGTTCGTCCGAAAATTGACCTAGTCCATAAATCCCTAGGTCAAATAAATGTAGAGATGTCATATCTATAAAATATTCCCGATAGGTTTTTAATTGCATGGTTTTGGACTTCTTCCATGTTGTTGGACTTCTTCCATGTTGTTGCGGATTGCGTTATCCGCATAATATATGACATGAACTCTTTTACTGCATGGTTTTGCCTACATATTTAAGCGAAACGCTATGGATTTTCTGATGTTAATTTAATAATATTGGTCGATAAAATCAAGTAAAAATCTTTGTATCACGTCGGAAGGGAATATTTATATTTGAAATTAACTAAATTAACGTATTGAAGATGCATAAAGAGTCACCTCAGTTTTTGAAATATATAATTTGAGTCCTTACAAACAAGAACACTTTTGCTTACAATTTGACAAACTTAAATCTGGTATAAGCTTGTCTTTGAATTATGAAAAGTGGCCTAACTTCATACTCCGGAATACCAGTATCCCTTATTTAATTGTAAGACAGATCATTATCCGTCTGAAATAAAAAAACATTGTTTCACTACATATACAGGATATAAAAATTACATATCAGGCAATATCTTACTTTATAAAAGTGATACAATATTGTTTATTCATGGCTTTTTTCGTTTGTCTTCGCGGACCCCCTAGGATTTTACTACGGACCACTAGGGGTCCACGGACCCCCATTTGGGAACCGTTGCCCTACACCACTTCAGTGGGGAGGGTATATTGGGTTTGTGCTGATGTTTGTAACGCACAATAATATTGGTCCTATACCCACCTTAAAGTATACCAATCGGCTCAGAATCATTTTCTGAGTCGATTTAGCTATGCCCGTCCGTCTGTCCGTCCGTCCATGTAAGCCTTGTAATCAAACTACAGGTCGCAATTTTGAAGATAATTCAATGAAATTTAGTACATGATCTTCTATTGTCCCAGGGACGAAGCCTATTGAAAATGGTTAAGATCGTTCCATTATTTCACCTAGCCCCCATACAACTGAACCCCCCAATAGGGCTTGTAAACCTTGTAATCAAACTACAAGTCGCAATTTTGGAGATAATTCAATGAAATTTGGCACATGATCTTTTATGGTACCGTAGACGAAGCCTATTGAAAATGGTTAACATCGGTCCATTATTTCACCTAGCCCCCATACAACTGAACCCCCGAATAGGGCTTTTAAACTTTGTAATCAAACTACAGGTCGCAAATTTGGAGATAATTCAATGAAATTTGGCACATGATGTTTTATGGTACCGTAGACAAAGTCTATTGAAAATGGTTAACATCGGTCCATTATTTCACCTAGCCTCCATACGACTGAACCCCCCGAATAGGGCTTTTAAACTTTGTAATCAAACTACAGGTCGCAATTTTGGAGATAATGCAATGAAATTTGGCACATGATCTTTTATGGTACCGTAGACAAAGTCTATTGAAAATGGTTAACATCGGTCCATTATTTTACCTAGCCTCCATACGACTGAACCCCCCGAATAGGGCTTTTAAACTTTGTAATCAAACTACAGGTCGCAATTTTGGAGATAATGCAATGAAATTTGGCACATGATCTTTTATGGTACCGTAGACAAAGTCTATTGAAAATGGTTAACATCGGTCCATTATTTTACCTAGCCCCCCGACTGAACCCCCCGAATAGGGCTTTTCAACTTTGTAATCAAACTACAGGTCGCAATTTTGGAGATAATTCAATGAAATTTGGCACATGGTCTTTTATGGTACCGTAAAGCCTGTTGAAAATTGTGTACATCGGTCCATTATTTCACCTAGCCCCCATACAACTGAACCCGCCGAATAGGGCTTTTAAGTTCATAATTATGTTTAATATACTCATATTTCGACAAAAAGTTGCAAAAACCAAGTTATATACAAGATTTGATGACCCTCACGAATTCCATAATAACAGGTCCTCATATGACCCTAGCCCCTATGAAAAGCCCTCATCAAAATTTCACTTAAATGTCCACAATTTTATTCAACAATAAACGGCTTAAGTATGTATATCTGAGGCAAGGTACAATTCAATTTAAATGCTTTATTATGGCAAATAAATCACATTATATTTTTGTCAAAGGTGTAGGGTATTATATGGTCGGCCTCGACCGACTATAATTTCTTCCTTGTTTAATTTACAATTTAAAAATTGTCTACAATTTTTTTGTCACACAATTTTATATAGCTTAATTAAAAAAATTTTGATTAAACGCGTAAATTATTGCAAAAATAATGATATTATATTCATAACAGTTAGTTTTCCCAACTCAATTCTTCATTGGACGGATTTTAAGTAAGAAGAAACTTCGAAAGAGAAGGGGGCTCTATTTTTCGGAACATAAATGTACATAGCATACAATAATAGCACCACTTCCTTATTAAATTTGAAATTATTAAAAAACGTATATTATTTAAAATGGTGTTTTTATATTAGTTTAAAATATTGAGAAATGTGTTAAGAATATATGAAAGAAAAAACGGAATCATATAAATTCATATTTATTGAAAATAATTAGGTTTTTTAAAAAAGTTAAAGAAATTGCATGTCAAAATAATAGCACCACTTCTGTTCAAATGTTAAATAAAAATAGAAAATGTTTTAAAGAGTTCATAATTTGAGTAGTTTTGTGTCAAATTAACTTTAAGAATTACTATTAGCTTATGGTTGCGTTGCCCTAGCTCCATGGGGGGCAAGCCAACCCCTTTCATTAAATTCACTAAATTCTGACAACTTCCTGGCGGAATGGACAATCATGTCTGTTCCACAGTGCTTCAAAAATCATAATTGTTGTTTGGTTTTATTTCAGATATCTTTCTCTTTACATCGGAATACAAATTCTCGATTGACATTTAATCGGAACACTTTGGCAGGCCTCTCAATATTTTTTTTGTCAACATTTTTCGATTTTTCGCACCATTCATTGCAATTTGATGTCAAACTTTTTCACTTTGATTTGAATGGATTAGAATTTTACTGAAAACTAAAGTAAACAGACCATTATGATTTTGTTAAAAAATTATTAAAAATTTATTTTTATAAGCTTCAATATTGGTGTACTCGCTTGGGTACAATGGGACTACCCATGCATATTTTTTCATATATCTAAATTATATTTTAAGGATGTTTATGTCCTTTTTGGTAAAGAATTTAGAAGGCTTGTAGGTGCTACTGATAATCTTTATAATAAAATCAGTTCACATTTAGATTTTTCATTACTTTTCCAAATATTGCCAAGAAATTGATGAAAAAGGAATTGATAAATACAGCTAATTACTGGAGAATCTACCAGACAACATTTTTGGTGAAGGGAAATTGTATAACAGTAGTGCCAGTGAAGAATACAACCCATTTGATGAATTTAAATTAATTTATTTTAGCACAATAAAGTGTCGAAAAAGTGCACTGAATAAGGTAATTCACAGAGAATTTCAATACATTTCATAATTAATCAAATGGAAAAATTCTCAATACTAATTGATTCGATTTTTTATGTAGGAAAGTACCAAAATATTAAAAAACAAAATAATTAAAATTGGTTTTAAAATTTTTTTATTTATTTGTATTTGAATTTCAATACATTTCATAAATAATCAAATGGAAAAATTCTCAATACTAATTGATTCGATTTTTTATGTAGGAAAGTACCAACATATTAAAAATCAAAATAATTAAAATTGGTTTTAAAATTTTTTTATTTATTTGTATTTGTACCCATATTGTCCCGCTGTACCCATCCGAGTACAGCCCAAAAATCGCATTTCCAAAATTTAAAAATTTTTTGTTTTTAAATTTTATTTTAAATTAATCAATAATGAGATATATTTTGCAACAAATAATTTAAATTAGTTGATTTTAAGATGGTTGGGATCTAATTGGTTAACGTGTGTTTTTTTCAAAGCCTGGTTGACCATATGGGCTCTGAAGGTTGAATTGGAGCCACGACTTTCAAATTTTCTTAAATAAAAAGTTAAAACAGTGAAAGAAATTGCTTAACATTGTTAAATTACTTAAAAAATTAGTTCTTGAAAACATTTCGAGCAGAAGAAGTTTTGAATCCGCTTACAGATAACGATAATCCACCGATTTTTGGCCCAGATTTTGAGCAATATTTCACAGTTTGGCATCGCAATCCATTCTTGGTGGTTAAAAAGGGTCTTAAATATCAAAGTATCTTGATGGACAGGTAAAATAAGTTGAATTTAAAACTTAAGTTTCAAGAATTTAGGTATAGTACTGTTTCGAAAAATTAAACAGAAAGTTTTTAAATGAGGAAAATAAAATATGTTTTTTATTTCATTGCCTTTTCTAAAATGTAATACGTTTATTTTATGAAAGAAATTATAATGAATATTCTTTCAGATGTTTTAATATGATAGCGTGCATTTTATCTAAACTTACGTTACAGTAAACTACCTGTATAATTAAAAAAATTATAATTAAAATTTTTAAATATAAGTACAAAACGCAGTTTAAGAAATCACAGCTTGTGTCCCCAGTGTAATACTCTGAATCGTTTCTATTATTTTTTTCAATGCCAATGTTTTAAATACCAATAAAATGCGATGGAGCACAAAAACTTAAAAACTCCATATATCGTAGCAAATTAGACCAAAATACCTTTTATTTAAGATACAAATCATCAAATTCGACAGGGTAATTTTTTTTTTAAATTAAGTTTTCACCACAAAATAAAGTCGTTTCTATTATTTTTTCCACCACTGTACATTATTGATATAACTATTGACATATTTCAATCAAAATAATCAAGGCATAGCAAAGTCGAATATAGCATTAAAAGATATAAATAGTGTTATTATTTTTTCGCGATTATTAAAAAAGTTCTCGCTCCAAATGTCATCAAATGACACATACATATATCTTCGGCATCTAAATTTTAGATTATTTTATTAGATATACTCTTAAAAATTTCCCTGTGTAAAATCAGTAAAATCGATCTATAAGTATCGAAGATATGACCAAAACGAATAAGATCAACAAATTTCAAATTGTTTTGTGCGGCAGTGTTGTGTTTCTTATTATTTTTATGGACTTTTTGATTATGGGATGTACAATTTTATATTTGCAAAAATATCAAAAAGGCATTACCATAATGTAAGTATATATTTCCACCGAAAGGTCTGCCTTTGTCACATCATGTCGGTGGAAATACTTGTATTTAAAATAAAAAAAAACAAGTAAGAAATTATAGTCGGGCGAGGCCGACCATATAATACCCTACACCTGTTACAAAAAAATGTGATAATAAAGCATTAAATTTGAATTGTACCTTGCCTCAGATATACTTAAGCCATTTATTGTTGAATAAAATTGTGGACATTTAAGTCGAATTTCGAAAGGGGCTTTGAATAGGGGCTATGGTCAAATGAGACCATATAATTAAAAAATTCATGAGCGTCATCAAGGCTAGTATAGAACTTGCTTTTTGTCGAGATACGAGTATATTAAACATAATTATGAACTTAAAATCCCTATTAGTCCGGTTCAGTTGTATGGGGGCTAGGTGAAATAATGGACCGATGTTAACCATTTTCAACAGGCTTCGTCTACCATAGAAGATCGTGTGCCAAATTTTATTGAATTATCTTCAAAATTGCAACCTGTAGATGAATCGACTCAGAAAATGATTCTAAGCCGATTGGTATACTTTAAGGTGGGTATAGGACCAATATTATTGTGCGTTACAAACATCAGCACAAACGCAATATACCCTCCCCACTAAGGTGGTGTAGGGTATAAAAAATTAATACTTGAACAAAAAATTTGGTTTATATTAGAAATTGGTGTTGGTGCGTGATGTTTTTGATTCCAAATGACATAAAACAATTTAGAGTGCTATATTCGGCTATGCCGAATCTTTAATACCCTCCACCAGGAAGCTACTTTTTATTAAAACCCATTAAACTATCTAATCTTTAGATAGGTTAGGTTAGGTTGATAGGAGGATGTATACTACATCAAATCTGAAGAAATACACCTAGGCCACTATCTTTAGATAACTTGGCAAAATTTTTGTTTCTAATTTTAATTAGGCCCAGAAAAATTTATATTAATAGGCCAGTTCGAAAACATTTTAATAAAATGATTTATCTATACACAGAACATACTCATGTTGAATTTTATCCGGATATAATCATTTAATAACGAAATTTAAATGAGTATTAAGTGATTTTCAGAAGTATACCTTATATGGTAGCTGAGACATCTTATGGACCGATTCCGTAGAATGATTTATATATACAAAATACATATTTATATCGAATTTTATCCCGATATCTTTGATTGTCAATGTGCATTTAAGTAATTTTCGGAAATGGTCCTTATATGGGAGTTGTGACCAATTATCGACCGATAAGGAAAAAATTTCGAATAATTAAATTATATGCCAAAAAAATTCAAGTCGAATTTAAATACAATAGATCTTTTAATTAATGAAATATGTGCGTTTAGATGATTTTCGGAAGTGGACTTTATATGTATAGGAGCTATGGCCTTACACAAAACATATTTGTGTCGAATTTTATCAAGATATCTTTATTTGATAATGAAATATGTGCGTTTAAGTGATTTTTTGAAGTTGACCTTATATAGGAGCTATTACCATATATGGACCAATCCGGAAAAAAATTTGGTAGAATGATTTATATGCTCACAAAACATACTCAAGTCGTACTTTATCCCGATAGCTTTATTATTCAAAGAAATATATGCGTTTAAGTGATTTTCGTAGAGTGATTCATATAAAGACAAAACATATTTGTTTCGAATTTTATCAAGATTACTTTATTTAACAATGAAATATGTGCATTTAAGTAATTTTCGGAAGTGGGACTTATATGGGAGCTATGACCAACAATGGACCGATCCGAGTAAAAAGTGGTAGAATGATTTATATGTACACAAAACATATTGAAGTCGAATTGCATCCTTATAGCTTTAGAATTTAATAAAATATATTCGTTTAAGTGATTTTCGGAAGTGGACCTTATACGGGAGCTTATTTGTGTCGAATTTTATCCCGATAGCTTTAGAATTCAATGAAATATATGTATACGTTTAAGTGATTTTCGGAAGTGGACCTTATATGGGAGCTATGACCAATTATGGGACTATCCGGAAAAAATTTTGCAGAGTGTTTCATATTTAGACAAAATATATTTATGTCGAATTTTATCAAGATAGCTTTATTTGACAATGAAATATGAGCTTTTAAATGATTTTCGGAAGTGGGCTTTATATGGGAGCTATGACCAATAATGGACCGATCCGTAAATTTTTTTTTTAGAATGATTTGTGTGAATACAAAACATATTTGTGTCGAATTTATCCCGATAGCATTATAATTCAATGAAATATATGCGTTTAAGTGATTTTCAGAAGTGGACCTTATATGGGAGCTATAACCAATTGTGTGCCGACTGAGAACTACGTTGATAGTATGATTTCTGTTCATATTATATTTGCAGTAAAAATTTTGTGTTGATACCGATATATTTGAGGGAGTTTTTAACGATAAACTAATTTCCGGGAATATATACCTTTGTATGGGGGCTATGGGAAATATTGGATCGATTGTAAAGATTTTGAACATAATTGATTTCTGCCTAAAAAAAAAACGTTTGACAAATTTCATCGAAATATTTTTGGTTGTTTCTGAGAAAACTTCAAAGGAATTAAAAAAAACGTAATTTTTTTCGAGGTAGTCTGAAATTTTTACTTATAATTTTTATCGTTGTGAACCGATTTTGCTGATTTTCAATACCAAACTGCTTGGGATAATAATAAATATATTGGGTGAACTTGGTTGATTTCATTTGCTTAGTTTTAACGTGAGCGAGTTTTACACAGACAGGCGGACATAGCTAAATCGATTCAGAATTTCATAAGGACTCATAATATATATACTTTGTTGGGTCTTAGATGAATATTTCTTGGTGTTACACGCGGAACGACAAACTTATAAAAAGATACACCTACAGATTTTCTTAAATATTTACATGTTTTTCTTCACGTATAATATCGCCATATTTTAATCCATATTTTAGAAAACAAGTTTGAAATGATTCCTTTTGCAAATATAGTATTCTCTGAATGGAGCAGAATGACAAAATCGTGTTCCAAGTACTCCTATTTTTACCAAATCTATACCACTCTGAAGGCGTACGAACGTCACATACAATCGTATGGAATTACCCATACATACATACAGCAAAAAATCTTCTAAAATGATAAATATGTAATCCAAAAATTTTCAACATTTTTTAAAGTTATTTTTTATTGACAAATTAGTATTTGAAGAAAAAATTGGGGTTTTTGCTTTACTTACGGAGCATACATGGGAGTAGTTAATTATATCGACTAATTGACGATTTCATTAGCATTAAATTGAAAAAAGTTCTAATTACTTCTTTTACCATTAGCATTATTTTGTCTAATGGTAATGCTTTTTAATGAAATTAATTTCGAATATTCGAATATTATATTGTATTATCATTAGGTGAAATCATGCATGCCAAATTTCAGCTCATTCGGACTAGAAGAACTAGTTTTAACAGGTTTAAAAATTTTTCGAACACGAGTTCGAATTTTCGAAAAATTTTTTTTTAGTTTTTATGACACAGAGATTAATTTAAAAACATAAAAATATTTTCGACAATACTTTGAATTTTCGAACTTAATTTTGAATATTTGAACATATTATTGTATTGTCATCAGATGTACTTACGACTGCTAAATTTCAGCCAATTTGGGCTACGGGAACTGGTTTTAAAAGCTTTCAAACCTGTGCTCGAATCTTCTGAAAATTTTCATGAATTCTTATTAAATATATTTTTCGACAATTATAAATACTAATTAAATTTGTTTTTGAAAATTCATTATCAAATTCATTACCATTATCAAAAAAGTTACAACTGCATTTAAAGTTGGAAAACAACCAGCCAAGTGTAGAAAGGAATGTAAGAAAAAACAAGTAAGAAATTATAGTCGGGCGAGGCCGACCATATAATACCCTACACCTTTGACAAAAATATAATGTAATTTAGTCGCCATAATAAAGCATTTAAGTTGAATTGTACCTTGCCTTAGATATATATACTTAAGCCGTTTATTGTTGAATAAAATTGTGGACATTTAAGTGAAATTTTGATGGGGGCTTTTCATAGGGGCTAGGGTCATACGAGAACCTATTATTATGGAATTCGTGGGGGTCATCAAGTCTTGTATACAACTTGGTTATTGCAGCTTTTTGTCTTGCCATTTGTGCCAAATTTCATTGAATTATCTCCAAAATTGCGACCTGTAGTTTGATTACAAGTTTTAAAAGCCCTATTCGGGGGTTCAGTTGTATGGGGGCTAGGTGAAATAATGGACCGATGGTAACCATTTTCAATAGGCTTCGTCTACGGTACCATAAAAGATCATTTGCCAAATTTTATTGAATTATCTCCACAATTGCGACCTGTAGTTTGATTACAAAGTTTAAAAGCCCTATTCGAGGGGTTCAGTTGTATGGGGGCTAGATGAAATAATGGACCGATGTAAACCATTTTCAATAGGCTTCGTCCCTGGGACAATAAAATATCATGTACCAAATTTCATTGAATTATCTTCAAAATTGCGACCTGTAGTTTGATTACAAGGATTACAAGCCCTATTGGGGGGCTCAGTTGTATGGGGGCTAGGTGAAATAATGGACCGATCTTAACCATTTTCAATAGGCTTCGTCACTGGGACAATAGAAGATCATGTACCAAATTTCATTGAATTATCTTCAAAATTGCGACCTGTAGTTTGATTACAAGGTTTACATGGACGGACGGACAGACGGACATAGCTAAATCGACTCAGAAAATGATTCTGATTGGTATACTTTAAGGTGGGTATAGGACCAATATTATTGTGCGTTACAAACATCAGCACAAACCCAATATACCCTCCCCACTAAAGTGGTGTAGGGTATAATAAACTCACTGTTATTGTTGGTGTTTTGTCAAAACTTTAAAGTTTTGTGAAAGATGCGTTTTGAATTCTTATTGAGTTTAAAATAATTCTTTCATAAGACATTTCTAGTTTTCCTAAAATATTGGGAAAGGTTTCCTGATGAGCTGGCTTAAGCAACCGGCGAAATGCGCATAGGAACTAGCTTCCCCACCATCAATACATTACAGTGAATTTATTTAAAAATTGGGGTTGAAAGCTCGACAAGAAACTCTTTAACTTATTTGAAAAAATAATAAAAATCCCGAAATCAATTTTTTTAAAAAAAGAAAAAAATATAATTTTCATTACATGGTACCAGGGATGGCAAATTTGGTACGATGGTACTTTTTTTGATACTATTTGATGTTCAAAAGTACCGTGATACTCCCGAGTCTTATTTGATACTCTCAAAGTATCTTTAAAAGCTCAAATTTGAAATTCTAAGAATGTTTTGAAATCTAGTTTCAAAAGCCACTTTTTAGAAGTATGTTTTGCAAGTAACCAATGCAGCTCATTTCGAATTTTTATCTTGATTGACATTATATGAATATTAATCTAATTAAATTCCATTGTTAATATTATATGAGAAAATTACCAAAAATTTCAATTTTGAAAAAATATTTGACTTTAAAACAAATTATTTCCAAATGATAGAAGCTCGAAGGACTCAATTTCTCAACTCAATTTTGGTGAAAATTATTTGTACTTTAAAGCAAATTATTGTTTCATGTCATGGATGGTCTTATGTATGGTCTCATGTGTAGAATTTGATATGACTATTGATTTTTTAACAAATGACCACCTATGTACATCGAATTTTTATTTAATAACACATATGTATATTAGGGTGGCCCCAAAATGGAAATTGCTGATGTTCCCACCGAAAATGAAAATTTAGTTCATTCTAAGATACCATTTCTCCATATGCAAATTTAGTATCATATGAAAGGTCCTTGGGAGACGATTTCAATGACATACACAACATCTACTTGTTTGTTACGCTTGCTTTGTAAATAACGATTTCTATGTTATTGTTTAGATTATTTCGCAATGTTTTGGTAGCGTACATAGGCTTCGATAAATTTTAATAAAATTTGATCTAGATTGAATTTTGAAAAACGGAAAAACCCGTTTCGTAGATTTTATTGAGGATTATTGTGTATTAATTTCAATCAATTATATTAAAATCATATATGTTAAAATGTAAAAAATCTGAAACTTTTACGAAAAATTTGGAAATTTAGATTACTTTTACTGTTACTCTGCCATTGAAAGCGTCTCCCAAGGACCTTTCTAATGATACTAAAATTTTATATCTTTCCTTTGGAAGAAATGTGAAAAAAATCATAAAAACCTCAAAAAACGATATTTTTATCCTTTGATCCAGCTCGCCAAATATTGACCCCAGGACAAAAATTTTGAGAAACGCTATCTTATAATCAATTAAACTTTAATTTTAGTTGAGAACCAGGCCATCCTAATGTATATAAGAGATTTATTGACAATAAACTATCGTTACTAATATTTGTTGCTCAATTGTTAGCGTATAATAAATAAATAAGTTGAATTTCTAAATTCATCCTTGAGTAGTGCCAAATGTGGCCTGAATTTCTTTAAGACAGGATTTATTAAAATATGACAAATTGTATCATGACTGATTTTAATATACATATTTACGAAGTACAATATCGGGGTAATATTTTTATGGTAGCTATATGATACCATGGACATTGAAGTTCATAAAATTATATCTAAAAGGTTAACATTGAGAGACGGACAAAGATTCATTATATTAATATATGTATATTAGGGTGATCGATTCTGTTTTTCAACCGGTCTTAAAACCGCTTTTTCTGATTTACCAGTGTCGGTTTTTTCTAAATGTTGATTTTTTCGAATATCGAATAACCCGGTTTTTTAACTTTTTAAAAGCCGGTTTCGAATACTTTTATTTGTATTTAAAGATTACTTCAATTAAATTTTGAAATAAATAATAATACAGCCTGTCTAAATTTTAAAATATTCGAGTCAAGAAACTAGAGTATATTTTTCTAAAGCACCTTTGGTTAAACTTTTTTGATTTTCCTAATTAATTACAAAAATTTATTTGTAAAATTGATTGGAATAACTGTTGGATAAAATTTTATCAATCTTAAGATTACAATAATTAATTTGTCGCTGAAATATTATTGCAGTGTTGGAATGCTTATGAAAATTTACTAAACAGGGACTTTAGAATAAACTAGGATTATGATTCTTCCCAATTTTTTACATTAAAGAAATAATGTTTATTTTAAAAAATCAGTTCGGGTAATAATTTTTTTTCAAATTAAACTAGATGTTTTTATTTATAATAAAAAACCGTTTTCTCTGAATTTGAAAAATATCAACCGGTTTTTTTTTCAAATGTCAACTATTCGAACTACTCGAAAACCGGTTTTTGGAAAATGTCGAATAATCGATCACCCTACGGTATATATAATACCTTTTCTACTTCTGTTGTTGATTATTTAAAAATGTGAAGGTGTATTTAAGATATTAACAACTTTCAGCAAAAAAAAATATTTTAGTACTCTAAGATCCAAAAAAGTACCCTCTGAAATATTTTTTGATACTGAAACAAAATCTCATTTTCCATCCCTGAATGGTACTTAAAATATTTTTCATTAAAATTTTTTCTATAAATGGTAATGAAATTTTAATGCTTAATGAAAAATTCCCATGTATGTTACGTAGATATGATGAAACCCAAAAGGGCTTAAGTTACATTAAAAAATAGTAAGTTTCAACATTTTAAGCTAAATTAAAATCGGTTTTTGTTGGTCAAATATGCCGAAACATTTTTTCATAAAGATTTTCGGAAATTGGGATTTTTCTTTGCAAAAATTCTAAAGCTGTTAAAAAAGTCCATAAATCATAAGGTTTCGCTAATAGTGCCATTTATGTTTTATTTGATGCCAACTTATAATATTTTACAATTTCGATGTTAAAAATTCAAAAGAATTTTAAAATTTTCATGAATTTTAAGGTATTTTTAGAACATATCTTTTAGATTTTCGAAGATAGGGACGTTGATTTTAATTGTAGGAGTGTAAAATTTAGCAGGAACATGTATTTTGATACGGTGCATCATAATCAATTAAAAAGTTGATTTTGATTTTTTTGTTACTTAGAGCCTTTTGGATTTCATATGACGATACATACATTTCCGCTGTTCGTGGTCTTGAAATTGTGAAAGTGAAAAGTGTATAAACATTACTTCAATTTTTTTTTTAACAGATTTAGCCTTTATGGAGGACAGGTGCATGGATATTTTGAAGAACTCGTGCCGGAGAAGAAAATAACGCTTAGGTGGCGGTTAAAATCATGGCCTTCAGGACATTATTCTAATGTCATAATTGAATTGGAAGAAATGGTGAGTACTTATAAAAAGTCTTATAAGATTTTTTTTGTCATATGATGCAAAAAAATTTAAATACGTATTTATACTGATAGTAAAGTTACTAAAGTTTTTATTACATATTTCGGTTCTCCGTTAACCGACTTTTGTGTCTCGTTAATAGGTTTCACAAAATTTTAATTTTTAGTACAGAATTGATGAATTACAATTTTAAACAAAAACCATAAATTTCTGAGTAAAAAACAAACAAAACTGAAATAACTCGCATTCACTCAGCTTTACTCGTCACGATATCTTTAGGGAAGTCTAGAATTTTTAATATTTTTTACAAAGTCCGATATTAAATAAATCGCTTTTTGCAATTTTAGGACACATTTCTATAAATTGCTCCTTATTCTATTTGAAATACTCACCCACTCACGCTGAACCTGTTGCCAAAGCTCCTCCAAATTGGTTGGGGTTACTCGGTATTGTCTCAACCGACACTTCAGGGTTCATCACAAATTTTCAATCGGATTGAGATCGGGGCTTTTTGATCAATAAACAATTTTGTTCAAAACACCATTCTAAGCGATTTTTACATGTGCTTATGTCCCCCTTTCATTGAAAAAATACTTTTTTATTTTTTTTATTTAATACATAATTTACACACACATATGTACATATATGCAATTCATTTTTGTCGTCAGCCTCTTATGTATTAATGATATTATCTGTAATATTGATTTAAGTTGCCTATTTTAACATATATATTTGCTAGTCTATCAACTATATATGGCCCTATGGACTCGGTTGGTTTTTCGTAAATAAATAAATAATACAATTTTATAACTAAGCCCATAGAGGCAAATATGACTTAAAAACTAGTAACATACATATTTGCAAAATCAAAAATTTTTAAGAATTAGGTACAATATTTTTTCGAAATTTTTTTTCTTGTGACAAAAATCATAATAAATATGAAAACGTTAATTTTTTTGATTGATGCGCGCAAAAGTTATAGCGGTTTAAAATAATAAAATTTAAAAAATCGCTAAAAATACAGGTCAAGCTATTTTCAAATAAAATTAATGCACATTCGTAAACATTTATAAGGACTATTAGCGCATGTCAAAATAGTTATCGCAATTTCATATTTCAGAAAATACACTGATATCTAAAAAAAATTATTTTAATTTTTTTTCTATTTATTTCAAATCCCAAATTTTTGCAAATAAAAAAATATCGAAAATAATTGTCCTAAAATGTATTGGCATATGAACTCAGTTAATATCTCAGTCGGTTTGGAAGATAAAGCCATCTGAAATAGCTTTCTCATATATTTTTTTATCAAATCAAAGTACATACAATTTTTTCAATTTTTTTCGACGGATTTTAAAACATAATTTTAATTATGTTATTATTATGTATAAATTCATAGTGAAATGCTCAAGTTGATAAAAATGTTGCTAAATATTTGAATTTATTTTTGAGGTTATGAAATCCGTATTAAGGTCGTAAAATTGTATATCCTTAAAATAGAAAGCTTTTATTTGACATTAATATTTCCGCAAATCATAAGGCGCTATGAAAACAAAATGTTTTTTCAGATAAACGCTGCTAGGACCGCTATATATGAAGAAATTTTGTTTTTCTTTCACAATTTAATTCATCAATATAATTTACTGCAAAAAATTACAAAATTTTTGCATTGCGTCTTTAGATAAAAATACAAAGAAAACGAAATTTAAATTTTGCAAAAATTTTTAAATTATCATAAGATAATTCGCATTACAATTTTTTTCGCATTTACAAATTTTTTAATACGCATTTGAATCGGAGGTGTTAATTATGAGATTAAATTTACGCGATATTACAACTGTTTTCGTAAATACTTACCTATGAATGTCACATTAAAAAATGTCACATTTTTCAAAAATTTACGACTATTCTTTTCAAGTTTATATAAGCCTTGCTTAGATCTCTGACATCAACAAGATATACCTTAAATTGCGTGAAATTACTACACCTATTAAATACCGTTGCTTCAATTCAATTTGATTAATGCGCGCACATAAACTATTAAAAAAAACTGAACAAAATAAAAAAAAAAAAAAACCCAAAATTTTGGTTACATTTGTTTACAACCGTAGATATTTGCACCAAAAAGTATTAACCCAGCAAAAAAAGTGAGGAAAAAGAAGTAGAATTTTCACCACAAATAACATACTTGAAGTACTTCCAATTTGTGAAAAACCTATGAATTTAACATTAGCGTGTCATTGGAGGGATGTTGTTCATTTTTGACAACTTTGAACTACATCTAATCTTATTCATAGATGCAGTAAAAATCCGATATTTGGATGTCAAAAATAAACCACATTCTTTCAATGACACGGTTATGTAAATTTCATTAGTTTTTCACCAAAATTTGATGTACTTCGAATATGTTATTTGTAGTGACTTTTCAACATCTCTTTCCTCATTTTTAACTCGGTTTTTATTTGTAAGGAAGTATTTGGTTTATAAAATCGAAAAATATGTAATCGCATTTTTAGATGTGATTAAGATGTCGTTTGTAAAGTATGACATCAGTTATTTTTTGCTGGGAATGAAAATACTATAAGGATTTTTAATTTCATTATCTCAAAGCATTTTTTCATTTTTTAAATTTTAAATGTTCATAAAGAGATAATAAGCTAGTGGTCTGCAATTTTGGACATACATGTGGTGTATTATACCGAAATGTATGAAAACATTTACTTATTTTAAAAGGTTTAACAAAATACGGGGCATTTTAATCCACTTTCATCGATTCTAAAAAATGTTTGATTTTGTTCATATATTCTAATACAGAATTATAACTTACCTATGAATGTCACATTAAAAAATGTCACATTTTTCAAAAATTTACGACTATTCTTTTCAAGTTTATATAAGCCTTGCTTAGATCTCTGACATCAACAAGATATACCTTAAATTGCGTGAAATTACTACACCTATTAAATACCGTTGCTTAAATTTAATTTGATTAATGCGCGCACATGAACTATTAAAAAAAACTGAACAAAATAAAAAAACGCTAAATTTTGGTTACATTTGTTTACAACCGTATATATTTGCACCAAAAAGTATTAACCCAGCAAAAAAAGTGAGGAAAAAGAAGTAGAATTTTCACCACAAATAACATACTTGAAGTACTTCCAATTTTGGTGAAAAACCTATGAATTTAACATTAGCGTGTCATTGGAGGGATGTTGTTCATTTTTGAAAACTTTGAACTACATCTAATCTTATTCATAGATGCAGTAAAAATCCGATATTTGGATGTCAAAAATAAACCACATTCTTTCAATGACACGGTTATGTAAATTTCATTAGTTTTTCACCAAAATTTGATGTACTTCGAATATGTTATTTGTAGTGACTTGTCAACATCTCTTTCCTCACTTTTAACTCGGTTTTTATTTGTAAGGAAGTATTTGGTTTATAAAATCGAAAAATATGTAATCGCATTTTTAGATGTGATTAAGATGTCGTTTGTAAAGTATAACATCAGTTATTTTTTGCTGGGAATGAAAATACTATAAGGATTTTTAATTTCATTATCTTAAAGCATTTTTTCATTTAAATTTTAAATGTTCATAAAGAGATAATAAGCTAGTGGTCTGCAATTTTGGACATACATGTGGTGTATTATACCGAAATGTATGAAAACATTTACTTATTTTAAAAGGTTTAACAAAATACGGGGCATTTTAATCCACTTTCATCGATTCTAAAAAATGTTTGATTTTGTTCATATATTCTAATACAGAATTATAACTCAATATATATATATATATATATATATATATATATATATATATATATATATATATATATATATATATATATATATATATATATATATATATATACATGTGGTGTATTATACCGAAATGTATGAAAACATTTACTTATTTTAAAAGGTTTAACAAAATACGGGGCATTTTAATCCACTTTCATCGATTCTAGTACCTCAAATAAAAGGTATTCAACTCATATTTTATATGATATATATATTTTATAGATTTGCTTGCTTCATCGCATTTTATTGATATTCAAAAAAATTGGCATTGGAAAAAATTATAGAAACGGTTTATAGTATTACATAGGAGACATAAGGTAAGATTTTTTGAACGGATATGTCGAATATCTTGGAACATTTTACGACTAGAGTCCTCAATGTGCAATTTTGACATCCATATGATTATTTGGTGGAAAAATTGGAGGACTAGCAATAGGGGGCGTGGTAACCTCATATGAATTACATACAAAAATGTTTATATCTAGGAAACCTAGAATCCTCAAATTTTGCACAAACAAATATGTCATTCATGTCAATATTTGTGTAATAAATTGGCGGATTAGAAATAGGGGCGTGGCACATCCCATATGAACAAAATAATAAATTTCGTATATATGGGAATGCATTAAAGATGAGTAATATTGAAATTCATATAAACAGTTTGAAGGAAAAATTGGGGGCTCTGAACATGGAATTGAGCTGGGTTCAACCTAGAGGCCTCAATGTTAACCCGGCGAAGAAATATGTCTTTTCACAAGAAAGGCAAAAATTTCTGATGACCATATAGTAGCATAAAGGCGAAAGGGATTGTCAAAGACCTAAGTCCCCTGTTAAAAACCTAACTGGTGAGAATGTATTGGTAAAAGCACAAAAATAAACACAGTTGTTCAAAAGATACTAAATAATAAATGTATTTTTGATGCGTTATTTTTTGTGTGTAATTACTGGGATTTCATATACAAGGTAATGAAAATATTAGTTAATTAATTTTTTTTTCATCTTAAAAAATATTATAAAGACGTCTTTTGTTACTTTTTTCTGCACTAATGGAAAAAGAAAAATGTATGTAAATTTTTATACCCTACACCACTTTAGTGGGGTGGGTATATTGGATTTGTGCTGATGTTTGTAACATACAAAAATATTCGTCCTAGCCCCCATAGAACAGAACCCCCCGAAAAGGGCTTCTGAGCTCATAATTATGTTAAATATACAGATATATCGATAAAATACGGCACAACTAAGTTTTATAGAAGTCTTGATGACCCTGCCAAATTTCATAAAGATCGGGCCCCATTTGACCCTAGCTCCCATACAAAGTCCCCTTCAGAAAATAACTTGAATGTATTATGTAGGTTAGGTTAGGTTAAGAAGGGTTATACACCGTAAAAACGGTGTATATCCACTCGGAGACCATAAGGTCCATTGTGATTCCCTTCAAGAAGTGAAGATTCAAAACAGAGAAGCCAAAACACTTCCACAACACAAGAATGAAAGAAAATAGAAAAGAAAATAGGTAGAGAGTGGAGATTCAAAAACAGAGAAGCCAAAAACGCTACCACAACACAAGAATGAAAGAAAATGGTAAAGAGGTCATATTAATAGATAATTAAATAACAGATATAACAAATATATATATATATATATATAATAAAGAAAATCCATGTCCCCCTATAAAGCCCAGTTAAAGAAGTGACTAATTCCCTTGACAAAACCTAGTAGACTGCGAGGGTTAAGTCCCGCAATTTCCCCCAGTTCGCCATGGAACCTATTCCCTAGCCATTTCAACCTGAGGTTCTGTATCCTAGGACACTGGCAAATAATATGCTCGATCGTCTCTACTTCCTCCTCATCCTCGCATAACCTGCAATAGTCCGGTACACTACTGTCCCACTTACTAACAAAGGTTCTAACTGAGCAGTGTCCAGTTAGAATCCCTATCAGAACCCTTAGACTGCGTCTGTCCAGTCCTATAAGTATTTTGGTAGAACCCATATCAAGTTTTGGCCACAGGGCCTTTGATATTTTGCAATCCAATCTACTATTCCAGGACTGGTTAATGATATCACGTATTCTTTCGAATATCAACCTATTATAGTGACAAATGGGTGGTTTAACCATCCTTTCCCTGTCATCTATATCAAGGTTCGAACCTAATCTAGCTAGTTCGTCCGCAACCTCATTACCATGCACATTACAGTGCCCTGGCACCCAACACAATCTAATGACAAACAGTCTCATAATGTCCCTAAGGGCATTTCTGCAATCTACAACTAGGTGCGAGTGTACCGTGTGACAATCCAATGCTCTAAGAGCAGCTTGACTATCAACATAAATTGTCACAACCGACCCCGGATCGATATGATTCCGAATCAGTTCCGTCGCTTTCCAGATCGCTAGGATCTCTGCTTGGAAGACACTACATTCGTCAGGGAGTCTGAATGACCGTTTTATGTTGATATCAGCGATATAGACACCGGCACCCGTGCCGGTATCCATCTTGGACCCGTCAGTGAAAACTGCACACCCTCCAAACAGTCTATCGGATACAAGCCAATCATCCCTAGTTGGAAATTCTATCATAGGTGTTTCCCCGAAGTCTAGAGTCGTAATATCATAATCCGTAATTCCGTGAAGGGAATTACCCTGATCAAGCAGACCTACTTCGTACAAAATTTTTCTATTGTAAGTTAGAATAGGCCTGACAACCGATGTGTAAATCCAATTTACCATATCTGGTTGCAGACCCCAATTCTTCCCTATGGAATTCTTGCATGTGTAGTAGGCATTGAGACCCTTTTTCATTCTTTCCTGAGTATTTTCCTTCCATGACAGCTTGCTATCAAGGAAGATCCCTAAATACTTAGCTCCTCTAGATAAACCTAATTCGACGCCATCTAACTTTGGCAATCTGAAATTGTCTACCTTATACCTTCTGGTAAATAGTACCAGTTCCGTTTTACAAGGATTAACACCCAGTCCCTTATCTTTCGCCCATAGCGAGAGTTCACCTAATGCAGTCTCCATGATGTCACTGATCGTGGATAGAAATTTTCCTTTGACCAGTATCACCACGTCGTCCGCATAGGCAACTATCTTCCTACCCTTAGATTCAAATAGCCTTAGGATACCGTTAACCGCTAGTAGCCACAGAAGAGGAGATAAAACACCTCCCTGTGGTGTCCCCCTGGTAACCCTTCTCCTAATGCAATGATCCCCTAGGGTCGAGTTAATAATTCTACTGCTAAGCATACAGACTATCCAACTCACCAGGAAGTCCTGAACTCCGAGCCCTATAAGCGAATCTCTAATAGCCTCAATCCTTATATTATTGAAGGCTCCCTCAATGTCCAAAAACGCAGCCAGAGTATAATACTTATTCTTCAAGCCGTACTCAACACAACTTACCACCTCATGCAGTGCACTCTCAACAGATTTACCCTTAAGGTAGGCATGTTGAGCGCCACTAATGAGGCGAGTATCAATATTGTTCCTTAGATGTAGATCTATCAGTCTCTCAAGTGTCTTCAAAAGAAAAGAAGACAGGCTGATAGGTCTAAAATCCTTTGGCTTTGAGTGGCTTACCTTACCGGCCTTGGGTATGAAAATAACCCTAACCTCCCTCCACCTCTTTGGTAAATACCTACTACCAAGGCATCTCTTAAAAATCTTCATCAGAAGAGATATAGCGTCCTGAGGCAAGTTCTTTAGTAGAGCTGGAAATATACCATCCGGCCCCGGTGACTTGAAGGGGTCGAATGAATTAACCGCCCATACTAGTTTTTCCCTAGTGACTATCTCCTCTATGCAACTGTAGGTGCTACTTGGCGCCACAGACTCGAAGTCCCTTTGGTCGTCAACCACATCTTCAGTTGCAAGACAACCCGGAAAATGCGTTTCCATTAGCAGAGCTAGGTTCTCAGAGCTAGACTCAGTCCATGAGTTATCACTCCTTTGGATATACCCTATGACCCTTGGGTCCTTAGATAATATCCGTCGGAATCTTGATAACTCGTTGACATTGTCTATGGATTCACAGTACTGGGACCATGAAATCCTTTTAGCCCTTTTGAGATCAGCCTTATACTTCTTGAAACACATTTTATAGTTGTTCCAGTCAATTGCTCGACCTGTAAGCTTGGCCCTATTGAACAATTTCCTAACAGTCGACCTTTGAAGTCTAAGTTCCTTGGTCCACCACTTAGGTTGCTCTCTTTTGCCCGGGAAAGTAACCGGACAAGATAGCTCATAGCTTCCCTTAAGTAGGTCTGTGAACTCGTTCACAACCCCCTCTAAATCAGTTGGCAACAAATCGCACAAGGCCCGTTGTGCCAATACACACTCTACCCTATCATTAAAGGTTCCCCAATTTGTTTTCCTAGGATCCCTAAAAGGTGGACTCCTAGCCAAGACAAAATCCAGTGTGAAGGTAATGCGACTATGGTCCGAGAATGAACAGTCCGTTGCAACCTTCCAATCCCTAACGAGATCTTCTAAACGGTTAATTAAAGTTAAATCTATAACTGCCTCCCTATCCTTGTTCCTGATCGTCGGCGTATCGCCCTTGTTACAGATGATGAGATTATTATCAGTTATAAAGTCAAATATTAACTCACCTCTTTTGTTGATATCCTTGCTGCCCCATTGGCAATGATGAGCATTAGAATCACAGCCCATCACAAGGATCGCACTTTTTCTTTTCGCATATGCCGTCAGCTCACGCACCTCACAGCCGGGTGGGTCAGTCGCCTCGTACGGCATATACACCGAAGCCAGTGTGAGCGTACGCCTACCTTTGGCTTCTCTGTTTATTACGGTTATGTCACCGCTCCTAAAAGAATGAGAAATGAGAAAACCTAATTCATTCTTTGCCAGGATACAAGTCCTTACCTTGTCCTCGGAAGACGGGACAAATAAGGTGTAACCTTTGACCCTTAAACCAAGAACCTTATTGTTGTTAATCCAAGGTTCTTGGATAAGGGCCACGTCCGTCTGTGAATCGATGAGGAAGGTTACTAAATCGGCTGAAGCTGCTTCACAGTGATGCAGGTTTATCTGCACCACTAGCAACTTCGTTGGTTCTGTCATGTTTCGGGTACCGGAACCTGACAGTGCCAAGACCAAATTTAGCAACCCCCCAATCTCATCCAGGACTTCTAAGGACTTACGATCCACTGCGAATCGAAAGTCCTTGCCAGTATTCTCCTTACAAACCAGTGAGTTCACATGTCTCCATTGGTCTGTAAGAAGTCTACCATTCTGTTTGGCCAATACTGCCAGTATGGTTTGCACCGTTCTTACGGGTGGTGGAATCCACACTGTTACTATTGACCGTAGTGGCAGTTCGGAAGCTTGTATCACCTCAAGCTTTGCTGCTGGGTTAATGTCGCTACATTTGCCAATTGCCGATTTTAAGAATTCCAAGGAGTTCTTGTTTCCGCAATTGACAACCTTCACGCCCTTAACCCAGTCTGCACCATTGGAGGATACATCCTCCGACTCACCCTCAAAGATGGCGATTTCATCAATCAGCCTACCTTCAATTGATTGCCAGAAATCGGTACTGATCCTCCCATCTAGATCATTCCGATCAATGACTGCCACTTGAAGGCATACATATAGGCTGGTTGAATTCTTCACCTTCTTACTGGATGAAGAGGGTTGATCATCACCAGATCTGGCTCTCTTAATTGTCTCCTTACGGGGACCTTTAGGAGCGCCAGCCGGGGATGGACCAGACCTCATCTTTGTGCTAGGTGACTTTGACACCACTGGTTTGGAGGGTCGGTCACTACCGGAGCCCTTTCCCTTACTGACGTTCTTGCGGAGGTCAGTAGGAGACCGGGCCGGAAGTTTACCGGTCCTCTTTACCTTACCTGGTGTCGTGTCCACCTTGCTAGGGTTTTTGGGTGGTAGACCTTGACCTCCGCAGCTCGCTCCGAAGACATGAGCGCATTGGTTTCCGGGATACCACCCTCTTTGCCTTTCGCAGACTGCAGGTTGATGTTGCTATCGACCCATCACTCTTTTGAGTGTTAGTCGGGTTGATTGCAGCATCCACCTGTTGTCTCCAGGGAGTGGACCAACCCAGAACGTCACCAACGGGGCCGTATATTCTCTCGAATTTAGCGATGCTTTGTCGGTGCCTTCTGAGCAGGAGCCTCTCCCTTGACGAGAACTTTGAAGAATCAGCCTTTGCCTTCTTAGACAGAAAGGCGAGAGACCTCAAAGTCCCGTTCCTAGCCTTCTCCTCCTTCGTTCGGCCTGTATAATTAATATCTCGTGGAGGGGCACTTGGCTTCTCCTCCACGGCTACTTGCCGAACGACCTGTGGACGGTCTTCTCCCAAATTTCCCCTTTGGATCCTCTTGGCCTCTTTAGCAGGGGATGTTATCTTAACAGTCTGACTGTCAGTAAGCTCTTCGTCAGACAGAGATAAATTCCCCAGCTTCTGTGTGGCACTCGTTTCACCAAAGGAGTCACTTGACACCTCCAGAAGACCCTCCACGTCTAAGTCGGTCAGTACCTGTCCTTCATGCTCAACAATTCTGGCATGGAGGTCAGTAAGGGTAACGTCACCGTCCTCCCATGTACTGTCCAACTCCCCATTATCCTCGTTGACCGTGACGTCCGGATTGTCTCTCCCTAACAGGTCGACCACCCCTTCCGTCGTGTCCCTACTCTCATCCTTTTTTGTTTTTATATTTGGTTCTTCTATTTTGAATCCCACGAGTATGCACGTACAGACGGACGATCCACGCAGTGACGGCGTACGTGGACTAGGCAACTACGTTACAACAGCGCTTTACCATGACGCTGAGGGGAGCTGTTAGCAACTAGCCTCTTTATGCACTGGCTAGCCATCCAGGCCCTCGGCACTGCTACTACTCACCTTGACCTTAAAAGTGCCTATATAACGCTATGTCTAACGGTAAAGCCCTTACTGCTCAAAGAGCCAAATCGAATAACATAGCGTATCATCTATGTCATGATAGAAGGAAGTAGGATTGACAGACACATACCACACTCACTATCTTGACAAGATGAGTAACCTTTAGTTATACACTTCTTTGAAACCATAACTTCCTGTGGCTGGATACCGAAGCATTAGTCACAGTAAGCTCTAGTCACGATGTGTACTTAAGCCCTCGCATCACGACAAGATAGTTACCCTTGGCGAAGGAATGTATTATGTAAATTATTATGTAAATATTATGTAAATATAAATATATTCACAAAATGTTATCGGGCTTGGTCCATATTTGCCCCTAGCCCCCATATAAAACCTCTTTCAGAAAATTAGTTTTTCATCCATAAATTGCTTAAATGTATCGGAACAAGGGAATATTGAAGATAAATGCTTTTTTATGAAAAATAAATCACATTTAATATTCATAACTGGTGTAGGGTATCATATGGTCGGCCACGCCCGACTATACTTTCTTACTTGTTTATTTTCAATACGAAAATTTAAAACTTTTCTTTTTTCAGTTTTAATTAAAATGAAATGTCAAAGAATAAAAAATATTTTTTTTATTATTAAGTTTAAGTGATAAGAATAACTATTAAGTGCTAATATCCTCGCAATTTCGCGAAGAAAATTTGAAGTTTTGTGGGTACGTATAGTTCTCTGAAGTGTGTTTAATTCTCTCAGAACTCGTCTGTGTGAAGAGAATAACTAATTTTGTTTGACAACTCCTTCAGTTTCGCGTATATTCCCACTATATGCCGGTGACATACAGAGTTAAATACATACTTAGGTGTAATACTTGACCAGAAATTAAGATGGAGGCACCACATAGAGGAAAGGATTAACAAGGCGGTGCTGGGCGCTATGTAGAAGAACCACAGGCATGATTATATCAATTACATTTCATATTAAGCAAAAGTAGTATAAAGGAAATATAACTAGTTAATATATATGGACACTTTAAAAATTTTCGGACAGGTTTCTTACTTTATCCTCTTCGATTTTGATGAAATTCAATAACGCATTTTTTGTATATTACATAATTGTGTTTCAGATTTTATCATTCATATTTTGAAAGTTTTTTTTATTACATTATTCTTATAAATCTGTAATATTAACAAAAATTAAAATATACCATACCAAAGTAAATGCTTTTTGAAAAAAAAAAAAAAAAAACTTAAAAATATGAACTTGGAACATTGATAAAATTTAAACTTCTGATAATTCGTTCAAAATAATTGCGGAGTCTCGCTACCATAGAAAAGGTATACATAGAACTGAAACTGAGTATGACAAAACCTAAGTCTGCTGTCAAAAACCTAAGTTGTGAGAATGTATTAGTTGAAAATTATGTAACCCAACAAACACAAACTCTTTCGTTTAAAAAGTTTTTATATTTTTGTTTGATATTATATTTCGATATTTTATGAAATAATGTTTTGAATTAGCCATTTTTATTCAATATCAGTTGACAAATGTAAGAAAGATCTTCATTAAAAATTATTCTTAATTTTAAATAAACTCTTTGTGTTTGCTGGGTTGAGTCAATATTGACACTTGAAAATTATATTAAAAAAATAAAAACGATTGAAAAATTAGTTTTTTTCTGAAAATGTTTTCAATAATTTTATAGGAACAACATAACTTTTAGCAGTGTTTATTGCAGCAGCAGGGGCTATTTTGCCAAAGGAATTGTGCTAATGCTAAAATTAACGCTTGATATGAACGATTATTGTCAATTTCAACGCAGCCCAAATGCAGTCAAAATACACCCTACACCACACATTTTGTCCATAAATTAGCCTATTGAACTTTTTTGTAAGCGGTACATACTATACAAGAATAGGGTATTTATAAAATTCGACTCAACAAATTTTATATATACGAAATTTTGACTATATATTGTTATAATGAGTAGTACATTCATTAATTAAGCAAACATCAATCTCTTGAATATAACTTCTACATTAAAAAATACTAAATAAGTTATTGCTACTTACTCGCAATGTGGTAGGGTATGATGTATTCGGATACATTTTGTGCTTTCATATTTTTGTTATTTTATGTAAACAAAAATAAAAATACTCATACAATTGTATTAAATTCACACAGAACCTGTACATGTGAGAGAGTAATATTTCTTATTCTCAGTTCTATTTATTTTTCTATGCTCGCTACCATCTCTTCTGATCATTTCCGTAGCTAAAAATAATGTTTTTTTACATGTTGTCTGCGAGTTCTTATACTCTTTGCTTTTTTGTTTTTGATATGTGTCTAAATTCAATAACAATACTGGCGGACTTACTTGTGGAAGATTGTGAATTTAAACTATACATTTGTCTATTTGTCCTAGTTTAGGTTTAGGTAAGAAGGGCAGCTATTCAATCAAGGATGAGTGGCTCACATGGGTCTACCTAATTGCGGTCCCGTTGTGTTACACTAGTGGTCGTAGGAGTACACTTGATTATTACTCTCTACTTCCAGATTTAAACCAACCGGTTTGATTCACAAAGTTTAGGATATTTTTCAGACATATCCCAGATAGCTCATCCAGACAAGATTGTTCTCTGCTTTCATTGAAAGATGGGCAATAGCAGAGAAGGTGAGGTATTGTTTCCTCTTCTTCCTCATTATTACAACTCCTACAGTAATCGTTATATTCGAGACCCATTCTTCTGGCATAATTGCCAATAGTACAGTGTCCCGTTATGGCTGATACCAGCATTCTTATCTGTTCCCTGCGAAAGCTTAATAGCAAGCTTGACCTGGGAGCGTCATATAGAGGCCAAATTGACCTCGAATTGAGACAGGTGGTTTCACTGAACCATCTGATTTGAGCCATTTCATATAGTTCAATCTTAACCAGTAGCTTATAGTTAGTAAGAGAGATACCAGTAAATGCGTCGATTTCATCTTCCCCTCTTATCGCACCATTTCTGGCAAGTTCGTCAGCTATACAGTTTCCCTGACAATTAGTATGTCCAGGGACCCATATTAGCGTTATCCTAGAATGTCTCGCTATCTCGTTCAAAGATACCCGGCATTCTTCGGTTAACCTAGATGGCGTAAAGACACCCGCTAGATTTTTAATCGCAGCTTTGCTGCCAGTTTGCGACTCGCTTAATAGCAGATATCTCTGCCTGTAAAATACTATAATAATTAGGTAGCCTAAAAGAGGATTTGATTCCAAATCTTTCAATGTAAAAGCCACCACCCACTCTTCCACTCCTCTTGGAGCCATCAGTGAAAACATTCGTTACACCATCAGTTGAGTGTGACTCGTGTGGTGAATTCCTATTTGGAATTCGGATGTGAAAGCGTCTGTCGAAGTGAGGTTTCGCAACGCAATAGTCTACATTAAGATGCAAAGATTCGAAGTGTTTAATTATTCGTGAGTGCCCTATACCTCTACTACCGGACCACGAACCACACGCGTTTAGTCTGATTGCAGAATTAAGGGCTAGTTAAATCGCCATCAGGTCAGCTGGTAACCAATTCATTATGGTTAGCAGGGCCTTCGTTGGCGTCGTCCTCATTGCTCCCGTGATTAGGATTGCAATATTTCGTAAGGTACGTTCGATGGCTGCACAATGAGAATCGATTTCCAATGCCTGCCACCAAACAATAACAACATAAAATAATATGGGCTTAACAACTGCTTTGAAGATCCAGTTGATACCTTTAGGGTTGACACCCCAGTTTGAACCAACTGCCCTCTTGCAGGTGTAAATAGCTATATTAGCCTTATTTATCCTGTTTTGGATATTCATATTCCAGGATAGTTTACTGTCAAAGATTACTCCAAGGTATTTCGCATGATCAGTGAGATTGAGCCTTATTCCATTTAACTTTGGAGGCATGAAATTTTCAATCTTATACTTCCTTGTAAAAAGAACAAGTTCAGTTTTCAGTGGATTTACACTGAGGCCACAGGAAACACTCCACTTGCTAAGCAAGTTAAGAGCAGATTCCAGGCAATTTGATATAGTATCTAGGAATTTACCAGTTACCACTACCGCGACATCATCAGCAAAGGCGACAGTCTTAATTTTCCTTTTATAGCCACATTCCAGAGTAGGGGAGATAGGACTCCCCCCTTTGGTGTGCCACGACTAGCAAGTCTTGAGACATTGACTCCGCCCATCGTTGCACTTATGACCCTATTACTCAGAAGTTTTATTATAAGCCGCTGAGTTTGCTGATCAATCCCTAGTCCATCAAGTGCGTCTATAATGGTATAGGGTTCGACATTGTTAAAGGCACCTTCAATGTCCAGGAAGGCAACAAGAGAGTACTCTTTGTGCGCTAGTGAACTTTCTACATGTCCCATGTTTTGATTTGGAGATCAATTCCGTAGGGATAGTTAATCTCAGGTGTACATCAATGACCCTCTCAAGAGTCTTGAGAAGAAAAGACGCGAGACTGATTGGTCTGTAGTCCTTTGGTTTCGTATGTGATGTCTTTCATCCTTTAGGAATAAAGACCACATTATATCTCATCCACATATGAGGGATGTATAGCAACCTAAGGCATGCTTTATAGATCGATAGCAGCCATGGAATGACGAGATCTTTGTTCTTTTGAAGATCCGCAGGTATAACACCATCAGGACCCGGAGATATGTATGGGTCAAAACTGTTAAGCGCCCATTGGATTCTCTCTCTATTAATGACTATAGAGCAAGTATCAGACGCTAAATGAACCGGGGCTGCAGTCTCTTCATTAAGAGGTTGACAGCCCGGAAAATGAGTGTCCAGCAGAACTTCCAAGGATTCTCTGCAGGACATAGTCCAGTTACCACAGGGCTTTTGTATATAGCTCGGGACAACATATGAAATAGACAGAATTTTGCGAAGTCGATTGGTCTCGGAAGAACCTTCAACATTCGTGCAGAAGTCCCTCCACGCCTTCCGCTTCGCATTTCTAGTCAAATTTTTGAAACGATTCACTGAGGTCTTATAGGGCATCCAGTTATTGGTCCTTTTTGCCTCATTGAACAGTTTACGACATACTTTTCTAGCGTTTGCTATTTCAGTGTTCCACCATGTGGGTTTGGATTTTCCTCTCTTGATGGAAAGTTTACAGGCAGTTGTAGTCGCCATACGGAAAGCATCCGTTAGGGTGTGAACTGCTGCGTTAATGTCCTCAGTACTTTCTAGAGTAGGGAGAGAAATTAGAGACGAGGAAAGCAGTTTATGTTGAACTTCCCAGTTCGTCTTCCTTCTATTTAGAATACTATTCATATTCCCTTTTATATTACCAATCATGAAGTCTATGTATCGATGGTCTGACAAAGAACAGTCATTTGATACGATCCAATGCGTTATACATTCGCGGTGCTTAGCACTCACGAGAGTAATGTCTAGTACCTCTCTTCTGTTAGATACAATGAAAGTGGGTTCTGAACCCCTATTTACTACTTCCAAATTTCTACTAATAATGAAATTGAAAAGTTGCTCACCTCTTGTGTTGGTGTCGCTGCTACCCCAGATACTGTGGTGCGAGTTAGCGTCAGCACATATGACGACAGGGATATTGTGCATATTCGCCTTATCTACCAATCTTCGGACATTGTTGTTGGGAGGACAATCCCCGTGATCGTGGGCCAGTGTGCGTCGTTTCTAGAAAATGGCTTTGAATGTTTATTGAACATTTATTATTTTTTTAATAACTCTGAAACAAGTTAAAGGATTTGAAAAATCAGATAGTAGAGGTTAATATGTTTCTCATCAAAATTTTATTTAAATTTTTATTTATCGAATATTCGTGAAAAATGATTTTTAGTTTTTACTATTACGACAAAACGATCTCGCACCGAAAGTAATAGAAATATTGTGTGTACATATTTAATGATAGATATAAAAGTAGATGATAAATACAATAAAACTGTCATCTGGTGGAAGGGTTACCAAACACAACAATAACTATGAAATACATACATATGGAGGTTTAAAATAAGTTATAATAAAAACAGCTTAAAACCCATTCAAAAATCAAAAACATAATAGTGAAGCGTGGAATGATGCTTTCGGGTGCAATTTAAGAAACACTACATGGTATTTTTATGAGTTTTAATTTAGATTTCAAACTTTTTTTATAATTTTTCTTCCAATGACATAAAATTGACGACTCTCCCTAGTGATTGTACCTGGTTGTATCATGAATTACTCCATATTTTTAAATTTCCGTAAGGTTAGGTTAGGTTGATAGTAGGATGTATACTACATCAAATCCGAAGAAATACACCTAGTCCACTATCGGGCCTGTTGTGCGCTCATTATCATGAAAAAACAAACAAAAAAACAAAAGTTCACTGAATGAATCATTTTTCAGTGTTCAGAAACTCAGTTTCCTGAACGTAATTCCTAAGAAACTTCCAATCAGTGTTAGACAGGAATGTTATTTCCGGAATAACATCACGTCATTTATTCGAGCGATTAATCATTTTAATACCCTATTACTTAATACATAAATATGTAATTTAACAAAATTTCTTTAATCTTTTTTCAGAAAAACTATACCCAAATGAAACTTCGGCAAACTGGAGTTCCAGCGTCTGAATGTGATGTAATGAAGGCTAACTGGTATCGATACTACTGGCATAGTATTAAGCAAACTTTCGGTTTCGGTGTTCCTCTTGCTGATGTATTATAAATATTTCATTCATATCTTACAAAAATGTATGCATGATTCTCTACAATAATCTGAAAACCAATGAAATAATATTCAAAGCTGGAACAAACCTATTAAATAAAATTACAATATGTAAATTAATATCTTTTTTATGTCTAGTACTTTAACATCTAGTTTATAGTTATAAATCGTTTTATTACTAGCGTTTTTGATGTCGATTTTAAATTTTGTTGATAGGTGTATGTATATTACATCAAATCCGTAGGCCACTATCGGGCCAGTTGAGCACTCCTTTTCATGGAAGAATTTTTTTTGGTAAAAAAACATTGTGTTAACTGAATATATTATCTTTCACTCTTCAGAAACTCAGTTTCCTGGACGAAATTCCTAATAATATTCTAATCAGTGTTCGTGAGGAATGTTGCATTCGGAATTATATCACTGTCCTCTCCACATGCTCTACATTCGTCTGAATCCGCACGTCCAATTTTGAATAGTTGTGCCTGTAATCCAGTGTATCCACTCAGAATACGTTACATCATACTAACCTCAGACTTGCTCATTCCTACTCTTGCTCTCAATAGGGTCACCCCATCGAAGCTTTATGGTAAATAGTATGAAAAGGCAATAATCGATTTTCGACTTTTTCGATCAACTATTTTAGTTTCCATTTTTAAGTCGATTAATTGGACCCAATAATCGATTATTTTGGTCGATTACGAATATTTTTTATATAAAGATTTTAATTAAAGACAAGCAAAAATCTCATACTCGTTCGAATCTCATTAAAATAATTACATACACATTAGACGGACTCACAAAAAAGTTGCTTTAGTTACCCTTCTAAAAATATTCATTGTTACAGCTTAATTACAGTTGGAACCGCTGTCGACAAACCACAAAAAAGAGCGAGCGAAGAATTAAAATTAAGCGACTGCCGACAAACCACATTTTCTGACGTTTATTAGAAAAAATCAAAGCAAAATGATGTTTTTGTTTAAAATTACAATTATTTTTTAAGAAATAAATAGAAATGGTTAAAAAATTATTCATTTTTTTATTATTTTCATTTAAAAACTTCTATTAATAATAACACATGCGCATTATAACAACCCTGTTTTTAGAATTTTGCAAATCCCCGTTACTTTAACAAAGTAGTTTATCAAACTACTCATCTTTCACTCAACAAAAAGAGAGTAACACAAAAAATTCTCTATTGCAGACTGTGTGCAGACAAAAATTGAGTTTTTCTTGCTATGAATTAGTGCTGCCAAATTTTTTTTTTTTTTTTTTTTTGAGTTTTTACCAATATTATTAGGCATATTGTAGCATATAGGCGAAAGGGATTGTCAAAGACCTAAGTCCCCTGTCAAAAACCTAACTAGTGAGAATGTATTAGTAGAAGCACAAAAATAAACACAGTTGTTCAAAAGGTACTAAATAATAAATGTATTTCTGATACGATATTTTTTGTATGTTATTACTGGGATTTTGTGTACTAGTGAATGAAAATAATAGTTAATTAATTTTTTTCAGAAGATATTTCATATTATAAACAACTCTTTTTGTTATTTTTTTCTGCACTAATGGAAAAAGGGAAAAAGTATTTGAAATACTTTTTTAATTTTCAATACGAAAATTTACAACTTTTCTGTTTTCTGTTTTAATTAAAATGAAATGTCAAAGAATAAAAAATATTTTTTTTTTTTCGTTTGTAAAATATAAATTATTTTCGGGGTTTTAAATACAATAAAAGTGTGGCAAAAAATAATAAATATTAAGTTTAAGTGATAAGAAAAACTATTAAGTGCTAATATCCTCGCAATTTCGCGAAGAAAATTTTAAGTTTTGTGAGTGCGTTTATTTCACTCAAGTGTGTTTTATTCTCTCAGAACTCGTCTGTGTGAAGAAAATAACAAATTTTGTTTGACAACCCCTTCAGTTTCGCCTATATTCCTACTATATGTTATTAGGTATTTTATCTAGCAACATATTGAAATCGCTGTAATACAAGTATTTTTAGTGCTTTATCTGGCAACATAATCAAATTAATTTAGCTAAGTACATTCTTCTTCTTTTTCATATACGGGAGAGGACAAAGTATAACAAGTAGTCCGACTTTTTGACAGCAGTACCTAACTCTACCCTCCAAACATTTAGAAGACAAAACTATTGCGCATCACCCCAGACGCCACGTCAGAAACACTTCTGGACGATTGTCAGACGAGAACGCACATTTTACAAAATCAAAATACATTGTTTTTGAATTTTCGACTTCTACAAATATACTTTTAAGTGACTACCGGATGATAGTTAGAAGAGTGCATCCATTTTGTTTAAACAAAAAACCATGACTGTTGTATTTTTTTCATCTGGAGAGAACACACATTTTACAATAACAAAATACATTGTTTCCTAATTTGTATCTTCTTGATTTGTATATTTATGTCACTTCTGGAAGACAGTTTGAAGAGTGTTCACATTAATGTTGTATTTTATTCATCTGGAAGTGTGGATTGTAGTCACTTCTGGACGATTGTCAGACGAGAGCACACATTTTACAAAAACATTTCTGCATTATTATTTTTATTTTTTTTTTCACGTTCACGCTAAAAAATTGAGTATTTATATTTTTTTGTTTTTGTACTCTTTTGAAAACTAGAAATCAATGTATACATTGATTTCTAGTTTTCGCCGTCTGGAATTATACTTTTAGGTTACTTCAGGATGATAGTAAAAAAAGTACCAAAACAAAAAAAATATAAATACTCCATTTTTTAGCGTGAACGTGAAAAAAATAATGCAGAAATTTTGCTAAGTTCAGTGATGTTTTGTGTTTTGTCCAATCATGTTCAGGTTTAATTATTCATTGTAAAACTTAAATGAGTTATTGAATTTAATGTTCATAGAAATATAGTGTAATTAATATATTGTGAATCTTAAGTAATAAAAAGCAATATGACAGTGTTGTGTTAAAAGTCAACTGTTAATAAACATTTAAGAAGGTTTTGTTAATTGGCGAAGTTTATTAAATATATACAAAAAGTAATTATCTTCTAGGATTGTATAAATAAAATTAAAAAGTAAGTTGTCATATTTTACATTAAAATACTATTTTAGGAATAAGTTAACAACTCTAAACGGCTTCCATTTCCATTATTTTTAAACGAAGTCTAATATGTCTAATTAAAAATGTTTTTATATTAAATTTCGTCTCTTTCTTAATTGGTTTGGGAGTTATAAGCATTTAAAAAATTTTTCAAGTTGTACCTTTCGGCTTTCATTTGATGAACATTGCATTTTTAACCTATTTAGATTTATTTGAGTTAAATCTTAACTTTCAATATTTTTTAAACTATTTGCGCGTTAAGGTCCTGTTTCTAGATTACTTTTGATCACTTTGAGCTATAAAATTTTATTTGTATTTCATTATCGTAACAAAATACATTAAAATGTTTACTTAAAGTATTCAAACGCTATCTGGAATCATTATATTCAATGGTGGCCAGAAAGAGAATTTTTAAAATGCATATGTGTAGTGTAAAATATGAAAGAGAACATAAATGAAAATATGTGTGCTTTGCACTGAAAAAAATTATATGTTTGTACTTATTTGTGTTATTCATATTATTTGTATTATAAATGAACAACAGAGGGAATGTATACATCGATGTATGTATGTATTGATGTAAGAATGTATTAATGCATATTTTGATGTATTTATGTACATATGTATGTATGTATGTCCGTCTATAAGTGTTCAAATGATTAACCGTTAATCGATAAAATTTTGGCGATTAATTGCTTGAATAAATGACAATACAAATAAATCTATCTATCAAAAGTATTTATACAACCATTTATTTGTAACGGCTTTTGAAAATATTCTCTGTATATCATTTCATAAAAAGAGCAACTAAATTAAATTGTTTTTGTTTTGTGTATAGTTTGTTTTGTTGCTGAGAATATTCGTATTGCATGTGTATAAGTGAAAATAATACAATGCCCGCAGGGGCATGTTTGGCCATCATTGTTATATTGAAATTAATACTACTGTTTTATATATAAATTATTTTTTGACTTGGGTCACACGACACGAAATTGCCCATACAAGATATTTAATAAGATATTTAATATATTTATTTTTAAATAAATACAATTTTATTAATTTTCATATAGCTTTGGATTTAATTATTCTAATTATAGGTACTTTTTTAGTTATTAACACCAGGTCTTTCTATGACCTATCATATGATACTAATATTCTTAATATTGAACATGCCGTTCCCAAGATATTGAACCTAAGTAGATATTCTTTGAACGTGTATAACTCCTTAATTAGAAGAGAGCAAACAAAAAATAGTATTGAAATATTAGTGTCAAAAGCAATATCCCGTTTAGGGTCGTTAAGGTGTTTCTATCGTTATTGACTGTAAATAATTTTAAAAATAATCCATGACTTAGTAATTTCAGATCTTTATAGACGGTTTAATTCCAAGTTATTTAAAAAAAATGTTTATGAAAGTTAATGTTTTAATTGATTCAAAACAATAAATAAATTAATTAATTTTTAATTATTTTATTTTTTTAGAAAGCAGTAGCTAATATTGTACCACCTATTAAAATACTTCTAACCGAATTAAAATATAAAAAAGGGATCTGGTAAGTTATATATGTCTTATTTAATCACGCGGTTCCAGTTAAAATGTCGATTATTTGCAGAAAATGTAAAAAATTGATCTGACCGTTTAAACTTTGGTGGTAAATGTATTGGACATAAGAGAATCCTATTTCTATTGATTCCTAAAGTATAACAGGTAATTTCAATAAATACAAAATTATGTATATTCAATATTAATTATAACATTATTTTGGTTTATTTCGTTGAAGGATTAATGCGTTCCAAAATATAACTCTTACAATTTGATGGATTGACCATAAAATTGATGAACAACTTCAAAAATATTTTAGAGTCCAACGTTTTACAATTTTTGGAAGTATACCAGTCAGCAGTTGGAATATTAATACTGATTTCCTGAAAATTATCTTATTATAAGGAAATAATTCTAAATTTTTGATACATATGTATATTAGACCGACTCACTCTGTATGGAAAGCAAAAACGTGTTTTTGTTACCCCTCTCAAAATTTACCTTGCTTTGTTTTATGATGATTCCAAAAATATTTTAAGTCTAGGGATGACCAAATTAAAAAAAGGTATTTTGGAATTATTTTTTTTTTTTTTTAATTTTTGTTTGTTTTCAAACAAAATATATAATACGGAGTATCGTTTAAAAGGTATTTTAAAGCCGCGTCCAATGATTTATTAATCATAAATAACCGTCTGCTTATAATTGTCATATTCCAAAATATTTAAAATTGTTAAGTTTTTCACTAAGAAAAATAAAATGTATGCACATTATAAAACATAACAAAGATTTTTTTTAAGCTGGGTAAAATGTTGAATTTAACATGAAGAATCGTGTTCCCATACGATATTTTCTTTAAAACTGTCCAGCTCACGAATGGACAACACTTAACCGAAAATAATTTGGGTAACATCATATTACATAACAGCGAATATTATGAGGGGGGTAACTCGAGCACCATTTTTTGTGGATCGGTCTAATGTACATATATTACTTTTTTAGATTAGTTGTTAAATCAATTATTTTTTCTACTATTTTAATTTCAATTATTTCAATAAAAACTATAAAATTTCATTTTATTTAGATTTATTTTTATAGATTTTATTTTGGTGAGTGTACAAATAGAAGAAGAGAAAACTCATCTTCTAGAAGACGAGAATACTCATCTTCTAGAAGAAGAGAATACTCATCTTCTAGAAGATAAGATAGGAACACTTCTAGATGATACTAGGTAGTCACTTCAAGAAGTGACTTCCTAGTCACATCTAGGAGAGTCTTTGGCAATACCTTACTTCCAAATAGTCATCTACAAGTTCCTTCTGCGGGTCTTCCAGAAGTATCTTCCACGTTACTCTTAGACGTTCCCCAACTCGGCATCAGTTCTTCCCGACTGGTGACAAGAATTCTTATACTTCCGCAACATCGCTGGCGAGCTTTTAGCACGTTTGGAAGTTTCACAGTGGTAACTTCCGCAATAGAAAATGTTTGTAGGGAATTTAGCCCTTCAAACATTTAGAAGACAAAACTATTGCGCATCACCCCAGACGCCACGTCAGAAACACTTCTGGACGATTGTCAGACGAGAACGCACATTTTACAAAAACAAAATACATTGATTTCGAATTTTCGACTTCTAAAAATATACTTTTAAGTGACTGCCGGATGATAGTTAGAAAAGTGCATCCATTTTGCTTAAACAAAAAAACATGACTGTTGAATTTTTTCATCTGGAAGTATACGTTTTAGTGACTTCTGTATGAGAGTTTGGTGAGAACACACATTTTACAATAACAAAATACATTGTTTCCTAATTTGTATCTTCTTGATTTGTATATTTATGTCACTTTTGGAAGACAGTTTGAAGAGTGTTCACATTAATGTTGTATTTTATTCATTTGGATGTGTGGATTGTAGTCAGTTCTGGACGATTGTCAGACGAGAGCACACATTTTACAAAAACAAAATACAATGATTTCTAGTTTTCGCCGTCTGGAAGTATACTTTTAGGTTACTTCCAGATGATAGTAAAAAGAGTACAAAAACAAAAAAATATAAATACTCCATTTTTTAGCGTGAACGTGAAAAAAAAATAAAAATAAATAATGCAGAAATTTTGCTAAGTTCAGTGATGTTTTGTGTTTTGTCCAGTCATGTTCAGTTTTAATTATTTATTGTAAAACTTAAATGAGTTATTGAATTTAATGTTCATAGAAAAATAGTGTAATTAATATATTGTGAATATTAAGTAATAAAAAGCAATATGACAGTGTTGTGTTAAAAGTCAACTGTTAATAAACATTTAAGAAGGTTTCGTTGATTGGCGAAGTTTATTAAATATATACCACAAAGTAATTATCTTGAAGGATTATATAAATAAAATTAAAAAGTAAGTTGTCATATTTTATCTCTAAACGGCTTCCATTTCTATTATTTTAAACGAAGTCTAATATGTTTAATTAAAAATATTTTTATATTAAATTTCGTCTCTCTCTTAATTGGTTTAGGAGTTATAAGCATTTAAAGACTTTTTCAAGTTGTACGTTTCGGCTTTCATTTGATGAACATGACATTTTTAACCTATTTAGATTTATTTGAGTTAAATCTTAACTTTCAATATTTTTTAAATTATTAGCGCGTTTAGATCCTGTTTCTAGATTACTTATGATCACTTTGAGCTAAAATTTTATTTGTATTTCATTATCGTAATAAAAAAAATACATTAAAATTTTACTTAAAGTATTTAAACGCTAGCTGGAATCATTATATTCAAATTAATACTACTGTTTCATACATAAATTATTTTTTGCTTGGGTCAGGTCACTGAATTGCGGTACAGTTCTTTCTATGACCTATCATATGATACTAATATTCTTAATATTGAGCATGCCGTTCCCAAGATATTAAACCTAAGTAGATAGTTTTAGAACGTGTATAATAGGGTGGGTAAAAAAAAAAGTTGAATCAGTCACCCCCTACGATTAAAGATATGTTAATAACATTTCCAAAAATATAAAAAATATTTTTTTGCCACGCCTAGAAATAACGCCCTTTTTGTTTTTTATATATTACGCCGTTATTTTAAGTCCGATCGTAACATATAATATATCAATATTTATGGCTTGACTGTAGCTATATTTCACACTTAGACAATTTTTTAATTCGACATCATATTCTATGCGCGACTTCTGATATCTCGGATCCTTACCCAAAATCTAAAAATGGTGCTATACTGGAATAAAGTATATTTAATTATATGAGCTATTAGCTTTTAAAATGCTCAGTTTTATGCATAAACAGCTATTTTACAGTTATTTAAAAATACCTGTATAGTTCTAACTACAAACAAATAATTTGCTAGGGATATGGTCGAAAACTATTTTTTCAAATTAATTTACAATACACAAATTTCATTCTGTCCTTATCTTAACACAAGAATGATAATTTTATTCAGCATTTAATTTTATTAATAACAAAATCACGTAGGTACATATTAACTAAACATTTTATTTTATAAAAATCTGTGCAAAATTAAAGAGTTATGCTTTATAAAAATACTAGCTTTACCCAGTGTGCTTTGCTACCCTAAAAACAGTATAAATAAAAAACCCACTTAACGATTTTGAAGATTCTAACTCCAATAGTTCTCTAGATTTACAATATGTTACATATTAGAGATGCCAAGCAAATTACTGAAAGTTCGCCAATTTCTATCTATCTATGAAAAATTTGAATAATATAATAGTTTCCAAGATATACGAAATTTTGTATTTAATTCATTTATGTAGTGCCAAGCCCCCAATTGAAAGCTCGCCCGTTATTCTCTAAATGTTCACATGAATGTCAGAGTTTTTTATGTAAAATTTTAAGATTCTAGCTCTAGTAGTTTCCAGATATACTATTATTCTATTTCATTCATGTGGGGGCTTCAAGCTCCCCAGATGAAAGTCCGATCTTTTTCCTCCAAAATATTCAGATGATTATTGAAGTAATTTCTGCAAAACTTGAAGAATCTAGTTCTATTAGTTTTTCAGATAAATTAATTTTTGTATTTAATTAATATGGGAAGTGCGAATTCCCCCATTTAAAGTCCGCCAATTATTCCCTAAATGTTCATATTAATGTCAAAGTACTTCATGTAATATTTAAAGATTCTACATCTAATAGTTTCTCAGATATAAGAATTTTTCTATTAAATTCATGTGGGGGTTTCAAGCCCCCCAAGAAAAAAGCCCGCCCTTTTTTCTCCAAAATGTTTAGATGAATATTAAAGTAATTTGTGCAAAATTTGAGGAATCTAGTTCTATTAGTTTCCCAGATAAACGAAATTTTGTATTTAATTAATATGGGAGGTACCAAGTCCCCCATTGAAAGTCCGCCCGTTATACTCTAATTGTTCAGATGAATGTCAAAGTTCTTCAAGTAAAATTTAAAGATTCTAGCTCTAATAGTTTTTCAGATATACGAATTTTTCTATTTAATTCATATGGGGGCTCCAAGGCCCCCCAGATGGAAGTCCGATCTTTTTCATCCAAAATGTTCAGACGAATATTTAAGTACTTAGTGCAAAAGTTGAAGAATTTAGTTCTATTAGTTTCCCAGATAAACGAATTTTTGCATTTAATTAATATGGGAGGTGCCGCTCCCCTCATGGGTAGTCCGCCAATTTATTTTCCAAAATGTTAACATGGATGTTAAAGTTATTTGTGCAAAATTTTAAGATTCTAACTGTAATTGTTTCTAATATAAACGAATTTTTGTTTTTAATTTATATGGGAGGTGCCACGCCCACTAATGCTAGTCCGCCTGCTTTTTGTCCTAAATAATCATATTGACACTAAAGTGGCTCCGACAAAATTTGAGGACTCTAACTGTTATATTATCTCAAATATACGGATTTAATATTTTCTAATATGGGCGTAGCACCTCGCCCACTTGAAATTTCAAAATAAAAAGTAGCCTATTACCTATTCCAGACATACAGGAATACGCTGTGAAAATTTTAAGAAAATCGGTTCAGCAGTTTTGTAGTCTATAACGTTCAAACATACAAACACACATTCATTTTTATATATATAGATTTCATGTTTTTACCATACAATTACTTGCATGTTTCTTGTTTTTTTTTAACGATTTTCAAAAATGTTTATACTAATTTTTATAAAATGTAATAAATTTATTTAATGATAGATTAACTTTTCTTAAATAGTTATATATTTTAAAGAAGTTCTTGAAATAAAAACTATTAAAAAAATAATCGGGAATGGCCGACCATATGATACCAGTTATGAATATAACTAAAATGTGATTTCTTATTTAATAAAGTATTTATACTGAAATCTGATGAAAAACTGATTTTCTGAAAGAGACTATATATGGGAGCTAGGATCAATTATAGACCGATCCTCTCAAAATATGGTGGAGGGATTTATGTTCATATAGGAGTTAGATATGCAGAATTTCATCATAATGGAAGTGTTTAAGAGGGAAATAACGACAAGCCGCAATTAAGAGCTCCAATTTAATCCATTTTCAAACAACTTCGTCCTTTGGTAAAATGAAATATTTGAGCCTATTTTCATCAAATTATTTGGAAAATTGCGACTTATAGTTTTACAAGGTTTACATGGACGGACAGTCGGACGGACATAGCTAAACCACTATATTGCTGCAGGATATACATACATAGTTAACTTTCTGCTATTTTGAAAGGAAGTAGGATCTGAAATGGTTTGTAACTGAAAAAATGAAAAGGATTTCTGTTTTATATAGTTCATTTAAAAAATGTTCGACTGTTTTTCCTGGCAAATTAATTGTTTGTTGTGAGAACGGTTGATAAATACTTGAACATTTTCAAATATCTATAAAATAGGTGTTTATGCATAAAAGTGAGCATTTTAAAAGCTAATAGTTCATATAATTCAATGTACTTTATTCCAGTATAGCCACAATTTTAGATTTTGGGGAAGGATCCGAGATATCAGAAGTCGCGCATAGAATATCACGTCTAATTAAAAAATTTTCTAAAGGTGAAATATAGCTACGGTCAAGCTATAAATATAGTGATATCACATCTTACGATCGGACTTAAAATGGCGGCGTAATATATAAAAAACAAAAAGGGCGGTATTTCTAGGCGTGGCAAAAAAATATTTTTTATATTTTTGGAAATGTTATTAACATACCTTTAATCCTAGGGGGTGACTGACACAACTTTTTTTTGTCCATAGAGACCGACCCACTCTAGTGTATAACTCCTTAATTAGAAGAGAGCAAACAAAAAATAGTATTGCAGTATTAGTGTCAAATGCAATATCCCGTTTAGGGTCGTTAAGGTGTTTCTATCGTTAGTGACTGTAAATAATTTTAAAAATAATCCATGACTTAGAAATTTCAGATCTTTATAGATGGTTTAATTCCAAGTTATTTAAAAAATGTTCATGAAAGGTAATGTTTTTATTGATTCAAAACAATAAATAAATTAATTAATTAATTTTTAATTATTTTATTTTTTTAGAAAGCAGTAGCTAATATTGTACCCCCTATTAAAATACTTCTAACCGAATTAAAATATAAAAAATGGATCTGGTAAGTTATATATGTCTTATTTAATCACGCGGTTCCATTAAAAATGTCGATTATTTGCAGAAAATGTAAAAAATGGATCTGTCCGTTTAAACTTTGGTGGTAAATGTATTGGACATAAGAGAATCCTATTTTTATTGCTTCCTAAAGTATAACAGGTAATTTCAATAAATACAAAAGTACACTCCTCGCCACTTGAATAGCACATATGTATATAATTTTTTTTTCAAAGCTTATATTTTTGGATCAGGAATTTCTGGAAACTTGTTTTTCCCCCTCATTGTAATACTTTTTGTTCTGAATAAAATGTGATACGAATGGTTGTCATATCTGTAATATTTGATTTTATATTATTTTTTTTGTAAATTAACCGAAAAAAGCTACTCTTAAACATTCGCCACTTGAATAGAACATCCCCCAGAAAAAGTGATTTTATAGCAACTTTTGTAATTAAAACTTATTGATTTAGATTATTTACAGCGATAAAAATTAAACTAAGCTGTTTTAGTGCGGGTTTTTGAGATGGTAATCAAATGCCAATTAATAATCAGATTAGTTAATCTAAAAATAAATTTAATCGTATGTTAATCCCCTTTGATGTTTTTGAGTACAAGATTAAACTTTGCAGTGTTGCCATACAAAACAACAGAAAACTTCACTGTTTGTTATCAAAACAATGCATATTTTATAAAAAAGAAGAAGACAATTGTAAATTTAATATGAAAATTAATGAAAACTTAAATTAAAAACAAAAAAATGTATTTTGAAGTGTCCATAATTTATACTAATCAATAAATAGAACATTTTAATGTTTATATTTATAAAAATTTTTTTTTTATTTTTTTGCATCAGCTGTTTACACTTTTGCATTTCGTGCTTAAGATTAAACTACCTCCATTGGGCGCTTAAACTTGCAAACAAAATTAACTAATTGAGTACTCAAAAACATCTTTCGAGGATTAATTTTAATTTAATCGCTAATCTTTCACCTAAAGATTGGCCCTAAGTCATGGATTATTTTTAAAATTATTTACAGTCACTAACGATAGAAACACCTTAACGACCCTAAAGGGGATGTTGCTTTTGACACTAATACTGCAATACTATTTTTTGTTTGCTCTCTTCTAATTAAGGAGTTATACACGTTCAAAGAATATCTACTTAGGTTCAATATATTGGGAACGGCACGTTCAATATTAAGAATATTAGTATCATATGATAGGTCATAGAAAGACCTGGTGTTAATAACTAAAAAAGTACCTATAATTAAAATAATTAAATCCAAAGCTATATGAAAATTAATAAAATTGTATTTAAAAAAGTTAGTTTTTCAAATATTTGATTTTAATATTAAATATCTTATATGGGCAATTTCGTGTCAAGTGACCTGACCCAAGTCAAAAAATAATTTATGTATGAAACAGTAGTATTAATTTGAATATAATGATTCCAGCTAGCGTTTAAATACTTTAAGTAAAATTTTAATGTATTTTTTTTTATTACGATAATGAAATATAAATAAAATTTTAGCTCAAAGTGATCATACGTAATCTAGAAACAGGACCTAAACGCGCAAATAGTTTAAAAAATATTGAAAGTTAAGATTTAACTCAAATAAATCTTAATAGGTTAAAAATGCAATGTTCACCAAATGAAAGCCGAAACGTACAACTTGAAAAAGTCTTTAAATGCTTATAACTCCTAAACCAATTAAGAGAGAGACGAAATTTAATATACAAACATTTTTAATTAAACATATTAGACTTCGTTTATAAATAATGGAAATGGAAGCCGTTTAGAGTTGTTATCTTATTCCTAAAATAGTATTTTGATGTAAAATATGACAACTTACTTTTTAATTTTAATTATATAAACCTTGAAGATAATTACTTTTTGGTATATATTTAATAAACTTCACTAATTAACAAAACCTTAAATGTTTATAAATAGTTGACTTTTAACACAACACTGTCATATTGTATTTTATTGCTTAATATTCACAATATATTAATTACACTATTTTTCTATGAATATTAAATTCAATAACTCATTTAAGTTTTACAATGAATAATTAAAATTGAACATGATTGGACAAAACACAAAACATCACTGAACTTAGGAAAATTTCTGCATAATTATTTTTTTTTTTCGCGTTCACGCTAAAAAATGGAGTATTTATATTCTTTTGTTTTTGTACTCTTCTTACTATCATCCGGAAGTAACATAAAACTATACTTCCAGACGGCGAAAACTAGAAATCAATGTATTTTGATTTTGTAAAATGTGTGCTCTCGTCTGACAATCGTCCAGAAGTATCTACAATCCACACTTCTAAATGAATAAAATACAACATTAATGTGAACACTCTTCAAACTGTCTTCCAAAAGTGACATAAATATACAAATCAAGAAGATACAAATTAGGAAACAATGTATTTTGTTATTGTAAAATGTGTGTTCTCACCCAACTCTCATTCAGAAGTCTCTAAAACGTATACTTCCAGATGAAAAAAATTCAACAGTCATGGTTTTTGTTTAAGCAAAATGGATGCACTCTTCTAATTATCATCCGAAAGTAACTTAAAAGTATATTTCTAGAAGACGAAAATTCGAAATCAATGTATTTTGTTTTTGTAAAATGTGCGTTCTCGTCTGACAATCGTCCAGAAATGTTTCTGACGTGGCGTCTGGGGTGATGCGCAATTGTTTTGTCTTCTACATGTTTGAAGGGTTTAAATTTTCACCAGACATACAGAGTTTTATAAAAATTCATAAAATTTTATTTGTTTGAATTTTCAATACAAAAAATGTAACTCAGATTCTAAATTAAAATTCTACCACAACAAAAAATAAATGTCAATAATAAAAAAAACAATATTTTCAGTTTGCTCAAAATAAACGGAACTTTAAAGAAAAAATTCCGTAAAAGTATTTTACAAAATTTTACTTTTTATGTGGATTTGACACAGTAATGTTTCTCACCTAGGTGTTGAATTCACACAGAACCCGTAAATGTGAAGGTGGAATTTCGTGTACGTGAGAGTCGGACTACGTGTTATACTTTTCATTTTAACAAACTAAGTAAAAGCGAGAGCAAGCATTTTATTGTCATAGGACCAATGTCCAATTTTTTTGGGTAATAAGTTTCCTTCATAGTTTTTTGTAAAAAATTCTTAAAAAACAGTTTTTCAACATTTCACTTATTATTTTCTTTTGATATTAGGGTCATATTTTGGGTGAGTGACTTAGGTAGACGCATTGGACATTATAGTAGGGTCGATTCCCTTCATTTTGGTGGGTTATATAGTTCCCGCTGTAGTTTTTTGTAAATCTGTTTTTACAAAATTTCACTTATTATTCTCTTTTGGCCTGGGATCAAATTTTGCACGAGTGACTAGGATTGGCGTATTGGACATTATAGAGGAACCAATTTTTGATGCGTAATACAGTTCCTGCTGTAGTTTTTTGTAGAACAAAGTTCTCAAAAAACTGTTTTTACAAAATTTCACTCACTACTCTCTTTTGGCCTTAGGGTCAAACTTTGGACGAGTGACTAGGATTGTCGTATTGGACATTATAGAGGGAACCATTTCCTTCATTTTGATGGGTTCCCGCTGTAGTTTTTTATAGAACAAAGTTTTCAAAAAACAGTTTTTACAAAATTACTCTCTTTTGGCCCAAGGGTCAAATTTTGGACGAGTGACTAGGATTGGCGTATTGGACATTATAGAGGGACCAATTTCCTTCATTTTGGTGGATAATATAGTTCCCGCTGTAGTTTTTTGTAGAACAAAGTTTTCAAACAACAGTTTTTACAAAACTATTCATTACTCCTTTTGGCCCTAGGGTCAAATTTTGGACGAGTGACTAGGATTGGCGCATTAGACATTATAGATGGACCAATTTCCTTCATTTTGGTGTACTTTGCATTGGCGCGGTGGAAAAGGTTTCGTCTCAATGTGGTACGAGCCTCTAGCAAAGTTATTGTGCCATTCAACACCAATGGTAGCTCTGGGTATTGATAAAGAAGGACAACATTACACCGTAAGTTAAAAGTATGCTATATGTCAAGACAACTATACTGAAATATATAACAATTAAATTATGGACGAAAACTTAAGGTTTCCAAGAGAATGGTTTGTAATGTTTATATTAGTTTTTAGCTGGATTATAAATATTACTATTTACATTAAAAATTATTAAGCTTTTCTTATTATTGTTGTGGCCTAATTAGCTAACTAAATGTGTACGAAGTTGTGTGATGAAAATCAAAATCTGATATATTTGTGGAATATTGAAATTGATTTGATCACATATTGATCTGAGAAACCTGTACTTATCTCCTCAATCCAATTCAATGTAAACATTTATAATACTTTAAATAACATTAATTTTCATGTTCTATTTTTTAGAAATTCTTACAAAATGTTCGTGAAACAAAACAAAGCATCATTAAATCTCTTAAAGTTTATGGCGATGTACTTTATACCTTCGGAACGTGTAACAAAACCCAGTAAAAATGTCTATGCAGGAATTTTTGTAAAATATTTTAAAACAGCTATGAATCTGGTAGATTGTTCATTCAAATTATTTGAATAAAAACGAATATTTTATATGCTACTGTTATGTTTTGTTGAAAACAATGAGGATATCTGTAGTGGATTTCTTATTTTTTTATATTGCAATACTACATCTAAAATGAAAAATAAAAAAAGGATATTAGAACAGTAATAACATAGGAATTCTGTTTAAATATTTATTTTCCTCAAATATCAGTTGTTGGTACGGATAGGATTCTTGCCCAAAGTTGGCTCCAAAAACATCGGCATTTTGATCTTTAAACCATGTACTCAAATCATGATTGTTCACTTGTTTTTCATATTTTTCTATTAGAGGCCATAAATTCTCAATAATTTCCGAAACATTTTTCAAAGATATGGCTGCATCAAGTTTTAGCAATGTTTCGATAGTGCCTGAATCATAAACTTGTTGCGGTCTCATGTTCCACGTATGAACGTAATTGTCCCGACCCGTCGCAGATACTAATTTCATCGGATAATGCAGATCTACCCAAAGAACGATTGATACATTACGCTAGTGCTGTTCGTTTTTTGTGCTAAATGTAATAAATTTACTATTGTTGTTATTGGCTTTTGAGGCATCTTCACGCAAGCTTCCTTTGTGTTCTACCAAAGTTTGCAAAGTGCATTTGTTGCAAACATAACAAAACCTTGGAACGCCATTTAATTGTAGTATGCCTTTGGCCCATATTCACTGTTAACATGCGTCCGGCTTTGTCACAAACTGCCCTAACATATCATTTCTAACAAATGTTGAAACATTTCAGCACTATGAACAGCCACCAAATGTGGTACATGATGAAGCAATATATCTAACATCATAAGAGCATCCTCTTGTAGGTTGGGCTGTATGTATATGTGTCAAAGCACAACGTATGTACGATGAAATTATGTGAAAAAAATTGAGCTACGGCATCAACTGACAAATGACCCATCAAGCTTTTCTAGCATTCCGCTATATATATATATATATATATATATATATATATATATATATATATATATATATATATATATATATATATATATATATATATATAAATTATATACATAAGTTAATTTTAACGTGAATAAAAGTGCTACCAATTCAAAACACAACCATAATTAAAAGGCAATATAGAAATATTAATTCTTTCAATTTGATTTGGTTTTTAAAAAACAGGGTGTATCAAAACTTCAGAATATAAACTATATTGAATAAATAAATGTGTATTGATTAATAAGTTGAGGGTATTGTTTAAATTTTCTGGATCGGCATGCAAATTAATTTTTTCTTACATGTCTCATAGGTCTCAGTTTGTGGAGTTGGATAGTGTATGTTCGGGTATACTGTCTTTAAATTCTGGAGTGCCTCAAGGTTCGGTCCTGGGACCCCTGCTTTTTTTACTATATGTAAATGATCTTACTGAATATATTGACACAAATGTATGTAGGCCGTTTTTATTTGCGGATGATATTTTTCTACTTTTTAGTTCTGACTGTGATAATGAGGATGTGCTCGAATCGACTGTGAACTATACCCTAAATCAAGTTGGGCTGTGGGCAAGGGATAATTCGCTCGAAATTAATTCTTCAAAGTCTAAGGCTATGTTGTTTGGTACATCGATTAGTAATCTTAATATACATATTGGTGGATCAACAATTGAGTTTGTTGATATGTTTAAATGTTTAGGGGTGTTTGTTGATAACAAACTTAATTTTTCTTATCATATTAATCATTTACATGGTATAATTGTTGGGTTTCTGAGGAGTTTTTATTCGTCCAGTATATATCTGACCCAGGTCATTAAACGTAAATTAGCCTATGCTCTTTTAATGCCACATGTTTGCTATGGTCTAGAGGTTTTTTCTGGTACTGTGTCTTACAATATCTTAGGTTTAAATCGAATTATAAATGTAATCGTTCGTTATGTTTATAATGTTCGTAGAAGGATGCATATTTCTGGATATGTAAGATCATTTTTAGGCTGTTCATTTAGGGAATTTATATCACTTAGAAATCTGTTGATGTTCTTTAGGGTGGTTAAAAGCGGATTGCCGTTTTAACTGAGATCGGAATTTAATTTTTCTCGTTCCACCCGAAATCCTCAGGTTATTATACCTATGATACGCAATAACTTATTTGATAAAGCTTTTGTAGTAAGAGTAGCTCGGTGGTGGAATCTACTGCCTTTTGAACTTCGAATATTTTCACATTCGAATAATGTATTTCGTCTGAAACTCCTGAAATACTTTGAGGGCTCTATCTGAATGTGCTTAAAATATTAAAATATTGAAGTATTATTACATTCTCTTTAATGAAATAATTAGATTAATGGAATTTTAAGTGTATCTTGCTGCTATTGATGGGACATTTTTTTACATAATTTTATTTTATTTTATGGTTGGGGAGCCATTAGCGATAATTATTTATAAGTGGCATTGAATAGGATTTTCTTTTATATAAGTTTCACATGTAAATATGTATTATATTCAGGTATTTTTGTCTACGTAATATAAGTTATTTTGGTCCAGTGGGACTTTTATATTACAATGAATTTTTAATAAATAAATAAATAAATAAATAAATAAAATAAGAATAAATAAATAAATACTTAATTTTTAAGTATTCCACTTATAAAATTTATACCTACATAAAATTGTACTGGAATTTTAATTATTATATTTATTAATTTAGGTTAGGTTGATAGGAGGATGTATACTACATCAAATCCGAAGAAATACACCTAGGCCACCATCGGGCCTGTTGTGCGCTCCAATTCATAAAAAAAAAATAAAAAAAATGGTTCACTGAATGTATTATTTTATTTTTCCATGTTCAGAAACTCAGTTTCCTGGACGTAATTCCTAAGAATCTTTCAATCGGTGTTGGTTAAGAATGTTATTTCCGGAATAACATCACTTCCAAGATACTTGGATCTAACTTCGACGAATGCCTGACAATGGCAAAGAAAGTGCTCCAGAGTTTCACTGTCCTCTCCACATGCTCTACATTCGTCTGCATCCGCACGTCCAATTTTGTATAGATGTGCATGTAATTCTGTGTGTCCACTCAGAATACGTACCATCATATTAACCTCAGACTTGCTCATTTTGAGGAGATTTCTCGTCTTGCTCTCATCAAGGTCACCCCATAGAATCTTTGTGGTTCTACCCATCGTTTCATTATTCCAAGAGGCCTTATGGGATTCTCTCATCCATATTTTTTTGAACCTTACCTCTGGGAGAGTATTCAGTTAAAGCTTTCTTACAATCTAATACGGTCTTAGATTTAATTCTATCACCTGATATCGCCCTAATTGCCTTCTGGCTGTCGGTGGGCGCCATATTGATTCTAAACCAATTTACACATTCCGTTATTGCTCGTACTTTTGCCTGGAAGCTTGTGTTATGATTAGGTAAACGGTGGTATATTTCTGTTTCTGGGTCTTCAATATAGAACCTCAGGCCCACTTTGTCCCCTAATTTAGAGCCATCCATGTAGCAACGGATTCCTACTGGAATTTGCTCCAAAGTTCCGCTTGACCAAGACATTCTATCTGGGATTAGCGTTTCAAAGTTTCCGACATATTCAGTGTCTGGTATACGATAAGGCACGTCCGATGAATTTGTATAACCTTCCAATGTGTCCAGTATACATTGATGACGTGTCCTATAACCGTTTTTGGCCAGTTCGCCTAAAGTAAAGAGCCGTTCGGCTGTAAGCGCCGCCTCATATCTTATATATGTTTCAATGGGTGGAATAGCAACGTTTCCAGAGCCTTGGTTGAAGTAGTACACATGGCACCACTTATACCCATGCAGCATGTACGCTGAACTCCCTGTTGTAGTTTGATATTACACTTTTTGTTCAAAGCAGTCCACCAGATTATTGAAGCATAAGCTAGAATTGGTCTAATTACACTTTTATAAAGCCAATTTGTCATAGTAGGACTAAGACCCCATTTCATGCTTATGGTTCTCCTACATATCGCCCAGCACCGATGTGTCTTGTTGATCCTATCATCTATGTTGTGTCTCCATTTTAATTTCCGGTCAGGTATTACACCTAAGTACTTAACTTTGTCTGTCACCGTTATCTTCTTGCCCAGGAAGCAAGGTTCAGTATATGTAGAAATTTTTGTCTTTCTTGTGAAAAGACAGATTTCCGTTTTCGCTGGGTTAACATTGAGGCCTCTCGGTTGAGCCCAGCTCAAGGCCGTATTCAGAGCCTTCTCAGCTCTTCTACACAGGTAATTTGGATCCTTTCCCTTTAAAAGTATTACGACATCGTCTGTATAGCAGACAGGTCTAAGTCCTTTCTCGGTTAGGGTCCTTAGGAGGCTATTAATCTTGGTAACCCAGAGTAAAGGTGACAAAATGCCACCCTGTGGTATACCGCGAAATACCTTTTTCCTGATAGTTATATCGTACATCTCGCAGCTTATCCATCTGTTCCTTAGCATGTAGTTGATCCAGTTACGGAGCACCCGGTCAACATAAAACTGGTCTAGGGATTGGATAAGGGTATCAGTGTGCACGTTATTGAAAGCGCCTTCGATGTCAATGCATACCGCCAGTGTATACAGTTTGCAATCGAAAGATTCACCTATGTAGTGGACAACTTCGTTTAAAGCGGTTTCCACCGATCGTCCCTTTACATAAGCATGCTGCTTATATTTAAGGTCTTTGTATGGTGTGCTGCTTTTAACCATGCTATCGACTATCCGTTCCAAGGTTTTAAGTAGGAAGGACTTAAGACTTATCGGTCGATAGGACTTAGGTCTCATAGCTAGGTTTCCCTGGTTTGGGTATAAATATTACCCTTGCATCTTGCCATTTAACTGGGGTATATGCCAATTTTAAGCATGCAGTGAATATCTTAGACAGATGTACGGAAACCAGTCCCGCCTCCATCTGCAAAAGTGCCGGGAAAATTCCATCCGGCCCTGCAGCTTTATAGGGAGCAAAGTTCTTGATTGCCCCTTTAACCATGTCAGTTGTAATAACTATTTCCGTGTTACCCTCCCCTTCCTCCAATATCGGTTCATCTATGTTATTCGATATACCGGGTGGGAAATGAGAATCCATTAGGAGTTTCATTGTCTCCTCCATATCCTCAAGCCTCCTGCCCATGTCATCGATCATAGATTCCGGTTGGACATGAGTTTTGGATAGGAATTTTTTTATCTTCGATACGTCATTTACGCTATCTACCTGTTCACAGAAAAGTTTCCAGGAGTCTCGTTTGGCTTTTCGAACGATTTTCTTATATTCACCAAGTTTATTACGATACTCATCCCAGTATACTGCGGTCTTTTTACGCCGTGCCCGGTTAAATAGTTTGCGAAGAGTCTTCCCAAGGTTCCGGTTTTAGACTTATTCCGAAACTTTATCGGCTTTGGTGGTGGCCTTAGTATTTTGAATCTTATGTACCGATGATCAGAAAAGAAGTGCTCGTCCAATCCTGAATTTCGTTTATAAGCTCTTCTGAACATATAGTTATATATAATACTTCTTCTCTGATTCTATTGACGAAGGTAGCTTCATTACCTAAGTTCAATGTTATCAAGTCTTTAGTATTAAGGAAATCCATGAGGGCTCGTCCTCTGCGATTGGTGTTTGTACTACCCCAAGCTACATGGTGCGAGTTGGCATCACAACCTATTACAATTTACTTATTTTTTCTTTGTGCCTCTTCAACCAGTTTCATCAGATCCGACGTTGGTGGTAGTGTCGGAGAATCGAAAGGCAGGTAAACAGATGCAAGGAATATGTTGCCACGACCATGCTTCAGCACCGTTGCATCCGATGTTGATAATCCTGTTGAGAGGAGAAAACATAAGTTCTTGTGACATAAGATACATGTTCTCGGGCGAGATCCTGTATCAGCGTAGAAAAGTTGGAAATTTACGTGATTTAATCCAGAAACCTTGTTGCGAATCGTCCAAGGTTCCTGGATTAAAGCTATATGTATTTTACCTGCGTTAATTTTAGCCATCAGAGCGTTGGTAGCTGTCTCGCTCCGATGGAGGTTTATTTGGATAACCTCAATCATGGTCATCCATTAAACTGTCTTCCAGCGAGTTGGTGGTCACTTCCTCGCTCTTTGGATTTGACTCCTCCGGATAGCCTGAAGTGGTTATTAATGCAGTGGGTACTGTTGATGGCTCTGCGGTGTCCTTATCAGGTATAGGAATAGCAGTATTTTTAATAGACACATTCCCAATTCTGGAGAGCAGTGCCGTTCTGTCTTCTGGCGGGTGAGTGATTTCCTCCTCGCTTTTAGGATTTGACTCCTCAACATTGTCAGTACTTGCTAATGATGCTTTGGGTACTGTCTTAGGTGTTTTAGTGTCCTTGTCGGGCCGATTTTGACAGCCCTTTCAATCGGCGCCTTCCCAATTTTGAAAAGGGCAACTACACTTTCTTCTGGCGAGTTAATGGTAAATTCCTCGATTTTAGGATTTGACTCCTCAACGTTATCAGTAGTGGATACTGATGCTGTGGTCTTAGGTTTTTTAGTGTCCTTTTCGAGGCTTGTTGTAATAGCCCTTCCAATCGGCAACTTCCCAATTTTGAATATGACAGCTTTAGAGGCGAAGTAAGCCCTACCTTTATTCTTGGAAAGACTAGCCATGGATTTCTGGTCGATACCTATTACAAATAAAGTTCCCTCAGGTTCTTCTTTCCTGTAAAAGACATCCCATTTTTCCACGGCCAGCTCAGCATTTTGACCTCCAAGAATTTCCAGTATACGTTCATTAGCCAGTTTACTGCCCCATCCTTTTATGTAGACAGTGGACTTTAAGAGCACCGGAAGCTCGCTCTTCTTTGCCAGTCCCAGCCTAGCGCCGTCCCAGGGAGGAGGGATACTTTCCACCAAGTTCTTTAGAGTGCTAACACATTGGTGAGATGCCAACCTCATCAACATCACGCCCATGCTGAACTCGCAGCTCTCGCTCTCTATTGGTTGTTTGCCCTTTGAAGCGATTGCATGGTCCTCTATCTTATTGTTAACCAGTACCCCGTTTCTGTAACTTTTAGTGAGAAGTTCTCACATCGAGAAGTGTGAAACAAAAAATTCCATCGTTTCTCGATTTGTGAGTAAAAAGTGTTTCTGTTACTTAAAGTGAGAAGAGGCTACACGAATTACGTTTTTATTGGAAATTTCCAATAAAACAGCTGTCAAAAATATAAAAATTAAAGGAAGAAAACGAACAAATTTATAAACGAAGAATAAATAAACAAAAAATATAGAAATTAAATGAAAATTGTTCGAAAAATTATCCCACTAAATTCGCCCTTGCCAAATTCTAAGTTTACGCCCACGTACTTTTTTAGCATTTGCTTCTGTATATCCGAAATTCCTCGTATTTTCTAAAAATTAGTGAACAATATTTATTTTAATCTTAATTAATTATAAATATAACATTACTTTTTCATTATTTCATAGAATTCGTGTTTAAATTAATTTTTTTTTTAATTAAAATTTTACTTTCCGCACCGTTTTAAAATGTGAGTTTTTTTGACAGTTAATGTGAGAAACTTCTCACAAAATTTTCTTACAGAAACACTTTTACTCACAAATTTCCAATAACTTACTTCAAAAAAACATAAATGACAGATAGTTCTCACAAAATTTTCTTACAGAAACACTTGCATGTTTCAATTCACATTGTTTTTTCTTCAATTTCACTGTTTCATGCGAGAAACTTCTCGATGCGAGAGTTACAGAAACGATGCACAGGTCTTCTATTTTACTCTGGTGGTCTATTGGAATTTTGCCTGTAGGATTACCGGCATCGTAAACTGCATAGCAGAGATCGTCCCGCTGCCTACTTCTGGCAACTTTGGCGTAAGATGGCGGCTCTTTTCCTTTTCCTCCGTCTAGCTTCTCCATCCTCGTTTTTCGGGGCTTCTTTTGAGATTCCCTTACCTTCGAGGTTGATTTCGCCGACGTGTTCGTCTTCGGAGTATCTGGCTTGGCGTTGTCACCCTTACTCGCAGGATTCTCACTTGAGATTCCTTTGAGTGAAGTATGGCTTGGCTTCGACTGTGTATTAGAAGATGGGGAGCTCTTTTTCTTCTTAGGTTTATTCTCAGTTGTCAAGACCTTATCCTTTTTGCCTCAGATCTTGTGAGAGAGTCCGATTTTTTCTTTGGAGTGTCGTGGGATTGACTAACTATGATTTCCTGAAGCATCTTTTTCAACTTCCTCCTCTGTGCTCCAGAAAGTCTTTTCTTAGTAATAGGTAGCTTAGCTATGCTATCACTCACCTCTTTCACCATTTGCTCTACTTCATCCTTTTTGGGATTTGCTATAATGGTATTATTATTATCATCTGAGGATTCAGAGTCGGAACCCTCACCTATATTTAAAGGCTGAGGTAGCTTAGAGCTCTCTCCGAGTACATCATTCTCTTTCACCCCTATATTTTTGCCAGTGGCATGCTGTTTATTAATTTAAGTTAAAAAAACTTAAAAAGGTCTGAAAAAACTAAATAATTTTAAATAAAATCGTAAAAGTTCTTTTGAAATATACTTTGTGGTTTCAAATGAAAATTTATAGTAAAAAGAATACAAAAAAATTGAAATAAACCAGCAGAAGTTTTTAAATATAAATAAATAAAAAAGTTTTGATTTGCAACAAATTAGTGTCAGTAACCCGTTTCTTTAATTCTCGCATCGAGAAAATCTGTCGAAAAATTACGCACATAAAGACGAAAAATAAAACAAACCGTAAAAAAAATTGATTTTCATGATTTACTTTAAAAAAATATTTTTGATCAATTAAAATATGTATATAAATGTGGAAGGGAACAAATCTGATAAAAATATAAATACATTTCGGATTATATCGTTACAGAATGCCTTTTAATAAAAAACATTCAAAAAATTACTATGGTCATATATAGAAAATGATATATAACTGCTATCGGACGATCTTGTGCACGATAAAAACCTATATAGAACTTTAAGTTGGAAGTGTAGAAATCGGATGGCATACATTTTTTTCCGGATTTCATCGTTCTAGGGTGTGTACTACAACAACAAACTTTTTTTTACAAAAAATGTTATTATGGAAGTATATATAAATTTATATATAACAGCTATCGGACGATCCTGTGCTCGATTAAAACCTATATAGAACTTTAAGTTGGAAGGGTAGAAATCGGATGGCATACATTTTTTTCAGGATTCCGTTGTTGTTGTTGTTGTAATTGATCGGACGATCTTGTGCACGATAAAATCCTATATAGAACTTTAAGTTGGAAGTGTAGAAATCGGACGGCATATATTTTTATCCGGATTTCATCCTTCTAGGGTCTATACTACAACAAAAAAATTTTTTTTTTACAAAAAATGTTACTTTGGAAGTACATATAAATTTATATATAACTGCTATCGGACGATCTTGTGCACGATAAAAACCTATATAGAACTTTAAGTTGGAAGTGTAGAAATCGGATGTCATACATTTTTTTGTAGATTTCATCGTTCTAGGGTGTGTACTACAACAACAAACTTTTTTTACAAAAAAATGTTACTATGGAAGTATATATAAAATGATATATAACTGCTATCGGACGATCCTGTGCTCGATTAAAACCTATATAGAACTTTAAGTTGGAAGGGTAGAAATCGGATGGCATACATTTTTTTCATGATTCCGTTGTTGTTGTTGTAACAGCTTAAACTATACAATTTTAATCCGGGGGTTCTGTATTTAGGTTCAAGCCAAGAAATCGGGCTACTTCAACAGGGTTAGTCCATAAATCCATTGGGCTAAGTGAAGTAGGGTGGGCTGGACAGTTGAATATGTGGTGGGTATCATGGGGACCCTGTCCACAAGATGGGCATATATTGGGGACGGCACGGTCTATGCGGGACCAGTAGGCGTTGAGCCTGTTGCTCCATCCCGATCTCAGTTGTGCCAGAGCAACTCTTGTTTTCCACGGCAGGTTCTTCTCTATTTCTGCTATGGGCGGTGGGCGACCTCCAAGAACGACATTCATGCGGTAACCTGAAACCGCGGTATTGATGGCGTCTCTATGAATGTCGTTCAAAGCTGCTGTATACGAAGTCCGATCTAAGGGATCCTGAACATAACTTCGTATGCTCTCTTCGTATACACGAAGGTCCTTCCTGACATGCCTCGGGGGAGCATCCAACTGTGTAATGTTAAAGTTGGGATGACTCCTCCGGTGACATCCCAGGAGGAACTGTTTAGTCAGCATGACATTATGTTCCTTGACTGGGAGGACCTTCGTTTCCTCATGTAGATGGTGTTCTGAGGTTATTTGCATGCAGCCCGTTACAGTCCTTAGGGCAGCATTTTGGCAGCTTTGAATATTTCTCCACTGGGTATCACTCAGCGATGGAGACCACACTGGAGCAGCATAATTGACCACTGACCGGCCAATTGTTTTATAGGTAGCCAACAAGGTTTCTTTGTCCATTCCCCAAGTGCTGCCGGCTAGCGCTTTGAGGACCTTGTTTCTACTTCGCAATTTGTGCGTAATTGCAGTGGCATGAGCTGAGGAAGTAAACAGGCTGTCAAAGGTGACCCCCAAAATCTTTGGGTGGTTCACAGTCGGAAGTTGGTTTCCATCGACTACGACGCCTAGGTTCAAGTTTACCTCCTTCGTCCAGGTGGTGAAAAGTGTAGCTGAAGACTTCGCTGGTGACAGTTTCGGGTTACGTCCAGTGAAGAAGTTTTGTATTTCTCCGAGATAACCATTCACTCGATCGCATAGCTCATCAACGTTTTGGCCCGTCGCCATAATGGTACAGTCGTCCGCATAAGATATCACTTCCACACCTTGTGGAGGTGTGGGGAGTTTAGGGAGGTAGAAGTTAAACAATAGGGGGGATAAGACACCGCCCTGTGGTACTCCCTGTTTAACTCTACGGGTTTTGGAACATTTGTCTCTAAACTCAACGAACGACTGACGGCCACTCAGATAATTTACAATCCATCTCTTCAAGTTGTTGGGCATGGTGGACTGCAGGATGTCCTGGAAGAGTGTGGCATGGCTGACTGTATCGAAGGCTTTCGATAAATCTAGCGCCACAAGGAGTGTCCTTTCACAAGGCCTCTGCTGGTTTAAGCCATGTGAGATCTGAGTGGTTATGGCGGTTAATGCTGAGGTGGTGCTGTGCATCTTACGGAATCCATGCTGGTGGCGAGCTGCTGTAAGATGGCAGGACAGCTGGGGGAGGAGGAGCGCCTCAAGAGTCTTCGCGACTGGTGACAGGAGGGAAATCGGCCTGTAGGATTGACCCTCTGTCGCGTTCTTCCCTGGTTTCAGTATCGGGATGACTCTACCCTTTTTCCAGGCATTGGGTATTATCAGGCTGCTCATTGACAGGTTAAATACCATTGTCAAGTACTCGACTCCCCGTTCGCCAAGGTGTTTCAGCATCAGCATGGATATGCCGTCGGGGCCAATCGCCTTAGATGGTTTGGCTGCGTTGATGGCCTCTGCAACTTCAGAAGGGGTGAAAGGTTGTGGAATGTCCGAGACTGGAAGGTTGTGAAGTTTGCGAACAACACTTCGTTTCGCCTTATCTCTCTCTGGGTGCTCAATAAAAAGTCGGCAAAATGCACGCGAGCACCGTTCAGGGTCGGAAATAGTGGTATCTGCAAACTTAATCGCGACCCTGTCATCCTTCTTCGTCGGGTTGGAGAGAGACCGAACCGTAGACCACAACTTACTAACACCTGAGCTCAAGTTGCAGTTCTTCAAATGATCTAACCATTTGTTCCGCTTGTCCTCATTTACCAACCTGCTGATATCATGATTCAGCTGGACAATACGTGGGTCGTCGGGGTTGATACTTCGGAGGTCATCGCGCTCGTCTGCTAGTCTCGCTGCCTCTGCTGGGAAGTGCGGCCGCACTAAGGATAGTCGACCAGCAGGAATAAAGCGGGCTGCTGCTGCGATGACAGTTTCGCGGAACTTGCTCTCTGCTTGGTGTACGTTGCTAGGAGCTGGAAAATCATTGAAGATGCGATCAGTGAATTCTCTGAAGCCGGGCCAGTCTGCTTTCTTTTGGTTTATGTAGAGACGGCGTTCAGAGACGATGAAGTCATTGGGTCGATCCAGACAAACGATTATGGGTAAGTGGTCTGAGGCTAGAGAAACTACTGCTCTCCAAGTTGCGTAGTTTATCAGACCAGGGCTCGCTATTGTGATGTCTGGAGAGCTGGCGCAGTTACCCATAATCCGTGTGGGGGCATCATCATTTATTGTGCAGAAGGTGGATTCGTCAATTTGTTCCGCCAGTGACGCGCCTCTCTGGTCTTCCCCTAGACTAGAGTGCCAGAGCTGATGATGCGCGTTAAAGTCCCCAAGGACTAGACGCATATCGCCGTCTAATAATGTCCTAATGTCGGGACGGTAGCCTGATGGACAACTGGCTACTGGCGGAATGTAGACATTATAGAGCTCTAGGTCGGTTTCCCCCGATCTGACTACAATACCTTGGACTTCAAGGTATTGGTCCCTAGCGTTGAGATCAAGGGAAAGAGCTCTATACTGCACTGTGTTATGAATTATAAATGCAATGCCCCCCGTTGCTTCTGGTGCGGTCTTTTCGGAGAACGTTGTAACCGTTACAACTGTGCAGACTGGAATTACTCGTCAGTTTTGTCTCCTGGACCGCTGCGACCACGATGTTGTTTTGCTGCATAAATCTGGTTATCTCTGGTAATTTACTCTGGAGGCTATTGTAGTTAAACTGCAATATGGATATCACCCCAGGTCTCTGGACCGCAATCGAAGAAGTCAGCGGCGAGGGTTGTTGTTGCTGCTGAAGATGTTGTGTTTGCTGCGGTTGTTGTGATTGCGGTGGGGAGGGTGGAGGTGTGGCGTATGATGACGACGATGACGTTGTCGATGATGCCAATGAATTCCGTCGCTGTTGTTGGCAGCATGGGGCGACAAAAGTCTCCGACCACTCCCGATGATGATTTAGTCCAGAGCAGTTTCTGAGGTGACACCAGCCCAAACAAGCGTTGCACCGTAATTGGGTGGACATATGGTGCTACCGGTTCTGGCAAACTGTACAGAACCATGGTCCGGGATTTAGTTCGATTCCGGCACGGACCAAAAGGATACGGAGCAGCAATGCCGGAAGATGTTGCTCCGTTGGTAAAAATGTGTAGTTGTTGCTGAGGTTGACAGCCCTTGGCCGAAAAATTTCGGGTCATTCTGGTACGTAGAACCGGCTGTCGGGGAATGTCAGGATTCCGTCGTTCTAGGGGGTGTACTACAACAACAAACTTTTTTTCAAAAAAAGTGTTACTATGGCAGTATATAGAAAATGATATATAACTGCTATCTGACGATCTTGTGCACGATAAAAACATATATAGAACTTTAAGTTGGAAGTGTAGAAATCGGAAGGTAAGATCTGTTTGCGATTTTAGGTAAGGTCAACTGTGGACCGACTCTAACAAAATTTAACAGATAAATTTTATTTCATATAAAAGTTGTTATGTCGAATTTTATAGCTATACATTTTTTAAGCCAGTTATGAGCGGTAGTAATTTCCCGAGGTGGACCTTATATCCATACATCAAATGAAAGCTTGAAATCTCTTCTGCAATTTTTCCAATATATATCAGTATCGTTATATCGATGGATTTACGAAATAACGGCATTTTTGTCAAAAAACTCTATATAAAAAATACTTTTTGAGGAATTGGTTCTCAAAGGGTTAATAAAAAGGATCATCGTTGAAAAGGTATTTCAGAGCACTATTGTCCAGATGGGTTTTTAAATAAAGAAGATATTGATAATATATATATATTTAACTTCGAAGGTCTTTAACTCCATAACTGTACATTTGTTGACCAAAAGACATATATCATAAATCATAGAATTAAAAATTGGAGAGTTATACCCAATGTATATTAGTTCCTTTCGATGTGTTACAAACGGTGTAAAATGTTCCTTGACTCCCTGATGGATTGTGTCTTCCAAGTGGTGATTTAACGATCTTGAAAGTGACGGAACTAATAGGAAATCACATTGTTCGCCGTTCTCTGGTAAGATTTTAGGTTGATAGTCATGCTGCACTTAAAGCATTAATATGTCATAGCTGTATTCTTGCATAATCGTAGAATGAAGAAAAGATCTAAGTGTTATTATGAGACCGTTTACAATAAGGCTATGTTGGGTACCAGGACCCTGCAATATACACAAATGAGGTATCTGGCGAATTGATACGATGAGGCTCAAATCTTGCCCCATATGAACGGAACAAGAAGTTAAAGCCACCCCTTTTTCATTTTTTTAGGTTGATCTCCGATGGATTCCGTGACTCTATCAACCAGTCATGGAATATAGAATGAATTGCACATTATATATGGCGTTTTTAAAGAAACCGGGATTATTATTGGGTTAGATGGTGTACACCAAGAACACTTGCACTGGCTTTAAAACATTATTAAAATACATAAATTTTTCTTAGCACAAAATAAATATGTCTAGTAATTTGTTTTTGTTTCATTTGTTTACGTTTTAACAGAAACTCACCACACAACAATCAAAAACAGCTGTTAGGGAATGCTTTTTAACAAAAGATTCTTTTATTAATGGGTATCGAAAAATTCATGGTTCTATAAATCGACTTTCGAATAATCGAACAATCGACTTTTTGTCCAAAAAAGTCGAAAAGTTGAAGTCGACTATTTTGTTCCAAAAAAGTCGATAACTCGACTATCGTCTGTGAAAAAGGTCGAAAACTCGACTTTGTTAATAAAAGTCGAAAAATGTCGAAAAATCTGAAAGTCGAAAAAAGTCGATAAGTCGAAGAAAGTCGGAAAAAGTCGAAAACTTGAAAATTGTAGAAAAAAGTCAAAAATAGTCGAAAATTTAAAAAAAAGGGGAAAAATAAGTCAAAAACTCTAAAATAGTCGGCAAAACTCAAAAATAGTCTAAAAAAAGTCGAAAATAGTCAAAAAGTCGGAAAAAGTCGACTATTTATAAAATAGTTATATTCTAAAAGTCGACTTTAAATGAAAAAAATCGAAAAGTCGACTTTTCATAAAATGCAAAAAGTCGAAAAGTCGACTTTTAACGAAATGAAAAATGTTTCAACTATAGAAACCTAAGCCCGTGTCTATATTAGACAAATATATATTATGCTAAACGTCAAATTGTTATCATAATAAAAAATTAGCAGGTACAGACGGCTTTTATTAGCGTGATAACGCCGTTATGACAGTGTTGTCTAAACAGTTGTTTAGAATTTTGTTTTTGTGCAATTAAAATTGATTTTTAACATTAGTTTTATTGAAATAGTGTTTATTTACAAAATTTGCATTTAATTTTAATTGTTTTATTATTATTTGTGAGTTGTCGTGATAAAATCAGCGTTTTGTTACCCCCATGTATTAACATAAACAAAAAACTGACAATTTTTCTGCCGACGTTTTGTCAAGTGCCGTGATAAATATTTGTCTAATATAGACACGGGGTAATGATTAGGGTTCTATACATATAGTACGTATATAGGCGAAACTGAAGGGGTTGTCAAACAAAATTTGTTATTCTCTTCACACAGACGAGTTCTGAGAGAATAAAACACACTTGAGAGAACTAAACACACTCACAAAACTTCAAATTTTCTCCGCGAAATTGCGAGGATATTAGCACTTAATAGTTCATCTTATCACTTAAACTTAATATTTATTATTTTTTGCCACACTTTTAATGTATTTAAAACCCCGAAAATATTTTAAATTTTACAAACGAAAAAAAATATTTTTTATTCTTTGACATTTCATTTTAATTAAAACTGAAAAAAGAAAAGTTGTAAATTTTTGTATTGAAAATGAAAAAAGTATTTCACATACTTTTTTTCTTTTTCCATTAGTGCGGAAAAAATAACAAAAAGACGTGTTTATAATATGTTTTAAAATTAAATATCTTTTGAAAAAAATTAATTAACTAATATTTTAATTTGCAAGTAGATGAAATCCCAGTAATAACACACAAAAAATAACGTATCTAAAATACATTTATTATTTAGTACCTTTTGAACAACTGTGTTTATTTTTGTGCTTCTACTAATACACTCTCACCAGTTAGGTCTTTGACAGGGGACTTAGGTCTTTGACAATCCCTTTCGCCTATATGCTACTATATAGTTCTATAGTTGAAACGAAAAGTCGACTTTTCGACTTTTTTCATTTAGTTAAAAGTCGACTTTTGGACATTTCGACTTTTTTCGACTTTTCGAATTTTTTCGACTTTTTCCTACTTTTCGATTTTTTTCGACTTTTCGATTTTTTCGACTTTTTGACTATTTTCGACTTTTTTTCGACTATTTTTTGACTTTTTTCGAGTTTTTCCGACTATATTATTTCGACTATTTTTGACTGTTTTACAATTTTCGAGTTGTCGACTTTTTCCGACTTTTTTCGACTTATCGACTATTTTCGACTTTCAGACTTTTCGACTTTCAGACTTTTCGACTTTTATTAACAAAGTCGACTTTCCGACATTTTTCACAGACCATAGTCGAGTTATCGACATTTTTGGAACAAAATAGTCGACTTTCGACTTTTTTCGACAAAAAGTCGATTATTCGAAAGTCGATTTATAGGACCCTACTAATGATCATCTTGTGTAAAACAGGGTGAATACAAGAAATTTAAAAATTTGTTATTAATACTGTGTGCCAAACGGCAGCAAAGTTCTAGTAAAATAAAATTTTCTTATGGTGGAAAATATTATGACTTTTGCTGTGCCAAACGAAATCTTTTTTGATTACATTAAATTTTGACAATTGTCACTAATCTGCATTTATTTTAATAAAAGAAACACTTTTATTGATTTTTTTATTTTTAAAATAAATTTCTACAATCACAAATGTATTAAAAACTAAAATTATAAAATATTTTATTTTTTGTATTTTCAAATTTTTCTTTTCAATTGTCAAAAATTTATGTAGCCCGATGAGCTAGTAAAATTTTATTCACCTCATATCTGTCAAAAATTTACATTTTCAAGTAAATTTTAATAAGTACAGTTTAAAAATAATCTGAGTCACACTGTTAAAAACTGGAAGACTATTATATTTTAAGTTTTATCTCTATTCGAGAAAATTACAGAAACGAGGTACAGAACTTGGCAGTACTGCAAAAACCGTCTGCAAATCAGAAAATAAAAGAGTACACTCAATTCGCTGCAAATTACTTTGTTATTTTCTCTCCGGCTATAGCAAAGTAAATTTATAAAGTAGACTCATTTGAACAGCTGACTATTTTTTTAAACTTGCTATTTGTGGACTATCTTGTCAAAAATGTTTATGTTGAAATTTTTGTTTTAATTTTAACGCGTGCTTTTGTACAAATTTCTGAGTAATTTGTTGTATTTAAGGGTATAATATTTTGAAAAATGTTCTAATTTTTAAAAAAATAAAGAAAACTCACACCAATAATGCCATATTTTCCATTAATTATTGGTTCAATCAATGTATATTAATTTTATAAGGCAGTGTCATCGGCGAATTCAGAATACCAAGCGAATTGGTTATATTTTTTATATGTAGTTTGACATTGTGCCTGCAATTGAAGGCGAATTGGATGAAATGGAAAAATTTCAAAAACAGCTGACAAATAAATCAAAGCGAATTTATATCAAACAAAAAATGGTTATAAATTTGAATCTGTTTATAATTTATTTTGATGTTTAAACTTTTAAAGATTAAAAACACAAAAATAAACCCTAACCACACAGTTTCACTTTAATCATAACATTCACATATACAAAATGAAACCAGTTTGACATTAAAAAAAATGAAAACAATGTTTGACATTAATTATACACCACGGCGAAAAATGGACATAATAGCAAAAAACGATCAGCTGTTCTGATAACACTACCTTATAATTAATATATCTCGGGTTCAATTTTGTAAACAATTTTTGACTGTTGAGTATTTCGAACAAAAACAAATTGCCCGTGGTTTTTGTAGACGTTTGTTGTACAACAACTCGTGTCGCTACTTTATTAATTTATTTTGGGCTATAGACTTCAAAATTCTAAGAGCACTTTTAGTTGAGGGGTCAAGGCGAAGGGTTTTTTCTCCATTCTTTTTTAAATGCCCTTCGTAAAATAATGAACGGTTATATGGAGACTCAAAAAGTGTTGCCATATTTATGATTCTTAAATGTTGTTTCTATTATTTTGTTTAATAATATATATGTTTATTTTTTAAATATTTCTTAATTAAATGTTGTGTTAAATATGTTTAACAAATATAATTTATACAAATTTGGTGAAATAACGACCAATTGATTATTAAAATATGAATGTAGTTGAGAAATATTGTTATTTTTATAGTTATTTATTCAATTATTTATATTCTTTATAAAAATAACTACAATTTAACAGTCAAATATTAAAATATTTATTATATTTGGGTTAAATGTAATGTAAATAAAATTCAAAATATTAAAGTGGCAACACTGATTCATGCATTCGAGTGATCGCACACGATCTTCACTCTTTGAGTGCAGAATAAAAATAAAGCAACTGCCCAAAATACGAACACCCCGTGTCTATATTAGACAAATATTTATCACAGCACTTGACAAAACGTCAGCAGAAAAATTTTCAGTTTTTTGTTTATGTTAATTCATAGGAGTAACAAAAAGCTGATTTTATCACGACAACTCGCAGATAATTTTACTAAAATAATGCTATATTTTACGGAAACAATTGAAATTAAAGGCAAATTTTGTAAATAAATACTAATTTCACTAAAATTTTGTTAAAAATCAATTTTAATTGCACAAAAATAAAATTCTATACAAATTTTACAATACAATGACGTTTGTTATCAAGACAACGTTGTTTAAACAATTGTTTAGATAACACTGTCATAACGACGCTATAACGCTAATAAATGCTGTCTACACCTGCTAATTTTGAATCATGATAACAATTTGACGTTTAGTATAATAAATATTTGTCTACAGGGGCTAACAAAAGAGATACCCAAAAAACCCCTGAAATTACGATTCGTGCGTCTTTTGCTACTTCCCTTTCGTCTTTACAACAATTTGACGTTTAGTATAATAAATATTTGTCTACAGGGGCTAACAAAAGAGATACCCAAAAAACCCTGAAATTACGATTCGTGCGTCTTTTGCTACTTCCCTTTCGTCTTTACCCCCTTTGCCAACAAACTCGTGTCGCACGTTGGTGTCCCCTCAGCTAAAAGTGGTCTATGGCTGATAGAATTTTTGTTTTTTATGGGAGTTATGGCATTCCAAATATTGGAAAAATTCATACATACATATAATACGGTAACCCCAAAAATCTTGATGTACAGAAAAACAATAACAGTGTACACTTAATATTAATAATCATGAACAGTATCTTACGAAGCTGGTGTTTGAAATGAATCAGTGGATATAATCATTACATCCGATCGAAGGCCGGTCGCACAGAAAAAATTTTTCCTGTACATAATGGTAGCCCCAAAAATTTAGAAATGCAGACAAATATTTTAAGTATAGAAGGTGTTGAATACTCCTCAGAGAATGTAATCCTTTCGATCGGTCGACTATACAGGTATAAATGATATCTCATTGCACAATTTTTAATCTTATTTTTTGTTGTAAATTACAATTTCAATACATTGATTGATATTTTTTCTACAATTTGGGTAAACTAGATTTGTTACAAAACTTTTTTTACACAAGCTCTTGGATTCTATATATTAAGTTTGGATTTAAAGCGGATCTAGGTTTATAAAACTTGTAGAGGGTATTTCTATGAACTTCCATTTTTATTCATTTGGTATTCTTAAATTCCTAAAAACAACCATTTGTTTAATGTATTCATGGCTATATTGTTTCACATAATGACTAGGGTTTCCAAATTCCCGACGTTTTTTGATTCCCGGGAATCGGGAAAAAAATATTCACATTCCCGGGAACCCGGGAATTCCCGATAAAATAAAAAATTAATTAAAAAAGCGTTTACGCGATGTTTTATTGAATTTTTTTAACATACCATGTTGCTTAGTAATATGTATATATAAAATCACGGTTGGCAATAGTTTTGAAGCAGTGAAAAGATAAGGGTAACGGTATTTAGATTATTTCGGTAAAGTTGTTTTAGCGGAAATGGTAGTGAGATAAGAGGGTATTTTAAAGGAATAATTATTTAAAAATAATATAAAATAACGGTAGTTCGGTAACGATATTTTAGAGATAACGGTAGTAGAGCTGAGAAAACGATAGCCAATCTTTATTTAAATAAAGTAAATAAAATACTTTATTATTTTCTTTATAAAGTGTCCCGCGGGCAACTTTTTGAAGGAATACCTGTCCATTTTTGTTGTATAAAATGTGTTACAATAAGCATAGTTGTATTTTTACTAGTTTTTAATTCCCGGGATTACCGACTAAAATTCCCGGGAATCGGGAAGCTAAAAATCACTACATTTCCCGGGAATTTTTTCCCGACGCTTCCCGGGAACGAACCCCTAGTAATGACAGTGTATATTGTTTCACGTAATGATAGTGTTCAGTTCATTCACATTCTATCCAAATTAATATAGTTATATGAAACAGGTCCATGGCTACTTTAAAAGGATTTCGTTACATATGTTTTATAACTGCGCTTGTTGGAATAACCGGTCTTACCTTGTATCCGATAGTTATAAAACCATTAATTAATGTTGATGACTACAGTAAGTTTTTTATAAATACATTTTTAAATTAAAAGTACACCCAAACAAATTTAGATACAATATGTTTATTTATGTAGAGTAAGTGAATCACTAAATCAACTCAGCACCAAATATACCCTTATTCGCGTGTCTTTACCATTATCGGTCTTCTTTCTTCGAGATTTGCATAGGTTTAATGACCTCCAAGAAAGCGATTTATAGTTATATTTTTTAAAAACCGAATATGTATTGAAAAATTTTCATTCATGTATTATGAAACTTATTTTTTGGTTTATTTTCAATTTCAAATGGATTATGAAGAAAATTATAGTGAAAAATAAAAGAAAATTAACCCACAGAAAATTTTCAGAGTATTCGGAATTGTAACCAATGTTGTGTGCTTTACTTTGTGTTACATACAATTTGATTTACTTGTATATAAAATCTGGATATGAAGTTTAAATTTTTTAATAATTTGTTTTGCATTACATCTAATACCCTTATTCCATAACTTATACTATGTTTCCACTGGCGTGAAATCTACTAGATTTGCGTAAACCTCTTCAAGGTGTTTTCACTGAGCTTACTCGTTTTTAATCGAATTTTCGAACGAATCCCGCCATTTTATTTTGGTGTAACGATAGTAATATTAATTTCCTTCAAATTTAAACAATACAAATAAAAAATTACATTTGTAAAAGTATACATTTGTTTATTAAGTGCCACTAATTTTAAAATTAAAATTTGTTTTGTTATACCCTCCACCACCATCAGTGGTGATAGAGGGTATATATAACTTTGTCATTCCGTGTGTAACACCAAGAAATATTCATCTGAGACCCCACAAAGTATATATATTCTGGGTCCTTATCAAATTCTGAGTCGATTTAGCTTTGTCCGTCTGTCTGTGTAAAACACACTCACGATAAAACGAAGCAATAGAATTTAATCAAATTCACCCGAAATGTTATTCATTTTCCTAAGTTGTTTGGTATTGAAAATGAGCAAAATCGGTTTCGTTTCTACACAATTGCCAGAATCGGTCCACAATTTCATATACCTCCCATACAAAAGTACATATTCCCGGAAAATGGGTTTTTTGTTAATAACTTCCGTCAGAATGTCGATATCTTCACAAAAATTTACAAATTTAAATCCTATGTCAATAGAATTCATTCACTTAAACTCGCATAACTCATTACTAAATCCATATAAAGTTTGGCACAACTATTGCTCATATACAGAGAAATATTACTGTGAAATTGTTTTCCTATCGATCCAAAATTGATCATAGTTCCCATACAAGATCCGTTTCAGAAAAGCACTTAAAGGCACATAACTCATTACCAAATAGTGATACCCATAAAATATTTGGCAAAAATACTATTTCTACACAGAAATGTTATTTCAAAATTTTTTGACGATCGGTCCATCCTTGGTCATGGTCATAGCTCCCATACAAGGTTCGCTCCCGAAAATCACTTAAACGCACATAACTCATTACCAAATATTGATATCGACAAATTTAGCAAAAATATTGCTCTTATATACATAAATTACACTATAAAATTGTTTTACGATCGGTCCATATTTGGTCATAGCTCTCATACTAGGTTCCTCCAGAAAATCTCTTAAATGCACAATATGCATTACTAAATAATGATACAGATACAGAATTTTGAAATTTTGTATTTATACACATAATTGGTCATAGCTCCCATACAAGGTCCTTTTACGAAAATCTCGTAAACGCACATTACTCATTACCAAATAAAGCTATTGATACAAAATTTGACACAAATATTAGTTTTGTATACAAAAATTCTATTTCAAGATTTTTCACGATCGGTTCATAACATGGGTGCGGTCGGTCCCATACAAGGTTCCCTTCAAAAAATCACTTAAACACACATTACTTATTACTAAATTATATTATATAAATACAAAATTTGACTGAAATATAGCTTTTATGTACCGAAATTTAGCTTAAAGAATTTTTTACGATCGGTCTATAATTGGTCATATCTCCCATACTAGGTCCTTAAATCTTTTTATGCATACATGCAAATTACTAAATATCGCTAAAGCATATCTTAGGGCGCTATAAAAGTATAAAAGAAAATGGCGTTTGTAATGTTCAATAAATCTTGGAATTGTAATAGATTTAAGCTGTTTAAATCTTGGGATTTTTTTATTTAAGACATGAGAAAACTAGATTTTCTTAAAACGCCTCAGTGGGAACATAAGGGAATAAAATGGTAAAAAAAATTAGATCAATACTTCTTGCAGTTTAACTGTACCTTCAATTTGAACTCGGCGGATTTCGGGAAAATCGAACATCTTCACTGTTTTACATTTTAAATAAAGTATTATAGTCCAAATAATATTAATTATATATCTGAAGTTTTATTCAAATCGGACTTTTTAACCCATAAACTGTGGAGTTCAAAGGTAAAATTTTGCAATATTTGTGAATTCTCAGTGTACCATATCGAAATATTATTTATTTGTCGGCCAAATTTAATTTTGTAGAATATTGTGATAAATACACATTTTAAAGTTGGTGGTTTTATTATTTTATTTATTTTAATTATTTTTAAATTGTTGTATTTCTAATTTATTTTTAATTTATAGTTTTTTAATTTATATTATTTTCGGCATACTTTTTATTTTTATATATGACAGCTAGACAAAACCTTGGTCCAATTTTTAGTGACAGTAGTTTTATTAGGTCTAGGTTATATAATTTAGATCTAAATATTAACATAGGACATTTAAATTGCACTAGTTTTAATTTAAATCCAAATTCATCCAAATTTCGTGAAATTAAATGTTGTAGAATGCTTGTTTGTTGAACTTTATCTTGGAAATATAAAGCTTTTGGTAGGAGTTGTTTACCTTCCTCATGGTAATTTCGATTTGTTTGAAGATGAAATATCAGATTTGCTTGTTCGTTACAATAATATTATTATTATGGGTGACTTTAATAATAACTTATTTGATAATGTCAAGTCCTTGAGGGTTCGAAATATTTGTAGAAGGATGAATCTTTCTCTGATTCATAACTCTATGCCTACACATTTTGATGTTTGTCACAATTCTACTTCCTTGTTAGACTGTTTTTTGGTATCTTCTCCTGAATTGGTTGGTTGGCTGATCAATTTCAGTGTCCTGGTATAACTCGTTCTTCTTTCTTTCATCTTTTTGTCGATTGAGGTTCCTCGATTTATTGGTAGACAGTTTTTTGAATTTTACGATTATGATTCGGTTAATATTGAGTCCATTGGAGCTATGCTTTCTGAGTGTGGTTTTGATGATATGTACTTAACTGGCAGTGTGGATGAGCAGCTGATGTTATTAAATAATGGTTTGCAGTTATTGCATTCTGCAGTACCTTTGAAGAGACGAATGATACGTGGATGTGGAAATGGCTGGATTAATGCACCTGAAATTCGATATCAGTTGTCGCTAAGAGATCTGCATATGGTGCATATTTGGATAATAGAACTGATGCCAATTGGGGGAAATTTTGTAGATGTAGGAATAAAGCTAAAATGATTATAAGAAGATTAAGAGAGATGCTTATGGCATTTGAACTTATTAAGTCTAGGGCGGTTGGTTATGATGGATTTGGACTTAAATTTTTAAGAATTTTGATGCCATTTATTGGTAATTATGTCTTATATTTGGTTAACACAATAATGACAACTTCTAGTTTTCCTTTATTATGGAAGGTTGCTAGGATTGTTCCCTTGAGTAAGAATAGTGGTATTAGTGGTGGTAATGATTTTAAGCCTATATCTATATTGCCCATTCTATCAAAGATGGTTGAGCATCTGATTAAGATTCAACTGGTAAAGCATATTGATGATGGTCGGTTGCTTCATTATTGTCAAACTTACATAATTATATATATAACAAAAATAATGCAAGTATTTTAGACTGTTGCTTTGGTATTATTGGTTGCCTATTTATTGTTGTTGGTTCACATCATTTTAATTGCAATTAATATGCATAGGTTTTTTATCTAGTATTGACTGATTTATGATATGAATTTTTTTGACATTGTTTGCAAATTTTGTGAAATTTCTGTTAGCTTTGAAATGGGGGAATGTTGTGTGGTTTAAGGATGTTGTGATTGCTCAGTCAAAATTGCTGATTTGGATGAATTTACTTTGTGACTGTTTTGGTGTAAGATGATTTGTGACTGTTATTGTGTGCATAGAGTTTTGTGTTTGTGAGGGTTTTTTCTGCTATTATATTTTTGCTCTTATAGAATTGTCTTTTCATTTTGTTCTTTTAAAGTTAGTCTTGAAATTTTTATTATGTAATTGACTGGTAATTTTGGTATTTAAATTATTTTACAAGAGTTGATATTTTTTGGGGTGGTTTAAAACTTTCTTCCAATTAATTGTCTTATATTTCTTCAGAAATGTTAAATTGATAGGTGTTTTATAGCTTCATGTTTCTGTCTGTTTCTTTGAATTACATTTGATTGATTGTTATTTTATATAGTATATTATCTTTTTAAATAATTTAGTTGTAATTTTATTTTTATATAATTATGTATTTTGTGTTGGAAGAATTATTGCAAAGTAGAAATTTGTAACCGCTTATGGCCTATAGGCTAGGTTATTGAATATTCTTAAATAAATAAATAAAAAAATAAAAAAAGATGACTAGAATTTTTAGTATAAAGTCCGATATTTAAATTAGAGTGAAAAAAGGTAAATTAACCCTTTAAAGCACTTGGGAACAATTTGAGATGCTTACGGCATTTGAACTTATTAAGTCTAGGGCGATTGGTTATGATGGATTTGGACTTAAATTTTTAAGAATTTTGATGCCATTTATTGGTAATTATGTCTTACATTTGGTTAGCACAATAATGACAACTTCTAGTTTTCCTTTATTATGGAAGGTTGCTAGGATTGTTCCCTTGAGTAAGAATAGTGGTATTAATGGTGGTAATGATTTTAGGCCTATATCTATATTGCACATTCTATCAAAGATGGTTGAGCATCTGATTAAGATTCAACTGGTAAAGCATATTGATGATGGTCGGTTGCTTCATTATTGTCAGACTGGCTTCAGATGTAATAGGAACACCACTTCTTTGCTTCTAGGTCTTACTGATAATATTAGAAGATGTGTATCTAATAGGGGTAATTGTGTCTTATTATCATTAGACTTAGCCAAGGCATTTGATAGGGTGAATCATTCAATTTTAGTAGAAAAATTGCGTAGGTATTACGGTTTCTCTGGCTCAGCATGTAGACTGATTTCATCTTATTTATCAGATAGACGACAATATGTGTTTAGTGGTGGTCGTGTTTCTGGACTGCTTCCTGTTTACAGTGGAGTTCCTCAGGGATCAGTACTGAGACCTTTGCTTTTCATAATGTGTATGAATGATCTATTCAGTAGAATTTCTAGTAATATATGTCTTCCATTTTCATTTGCTGATGATATTCAGCTTTTGTTTAGAGGTGATGTAGAATTTCCTGATGTTTTACAAAGTGTTATTGATCATACTGCCGATTTATTATTTAGTTGGGTTCAGGATAATGATCTTTCTGTGAATGTAAATAAGACCAAGGCAATGTTATTTGTATCAATTTCTGTATTTATGTAATTCTGTAAATAAAAATTTTGGGGATTTTATGGCATATGTATCTGTATTTATGTAATTCTGTAAATAAAAATTTTGGGGATTTTATGGCATATGGTAATTGAGTTTCCTGTAACTCTATTGAATTGTTTTTTTTTTTTGCTTCTTTATAGCGTATTCTTGGGTAATGTGGAGGTATGGTTGTAAAGTTTTGGATTTTCTTGTCTTTGTGTTGGGGAAACATTTCATTCTTGTTTGTGCAGTTTTTTTTAAGGTGTAGTTAATTTTTTATGCTTTTTGTTTTTTCTATGACTTTGGAAGCCTGGTTTGTTGTGTGGGATTTTGCTAGGGCATTTAAGTTTTTCTTCGCTTAATTTTGTTTTATTCAGGTGACTGAGATTCTATTTTGCTACATTAAGAATTAACTTTTTTTTTTGTTTTGATCTTATATTTACATACTGGTTTTTGTAATGAATTAACTGACAATGATCTGGCAGTATCATTATTTTGTAATTTTTAGGAGACTTTTTGTTGCTGTTAAATAATGGTTGATAATCATTTTTTAAGTGGAGGGTTGCTGTATTATATATTTATTCTGTATAATAGGTATATATTTTAACTATTGTAAAGTTGATGTCTTTTGACTGGATTTTTTGAGAATTGTTTACTGTGAGTGGGTAGTAATACTATAACTTATATATGCATTTTGCATTATTCTGATAAATGAGCTGGAGTTTGTTTATAATTGAAATTAGAGATCGTATTCTGTTGTATATTTTTTATTATGTGAATGGTTTATTATTATTGAAATATTGTATGTTTTATTGATATTAACATGCATTTTCCCTTTGTTGGTTATTACCTTTTTAATATTAGTATCACTTGACTGAGTTGTGGTATTGTTATTGCATTTGGTGGTACTTTGGTAATGTTGAGGAATTAACTATGTTGATTTGCTTTTGCAGTTGGAAATTCGTTGATGCTATAATACAGTTTTTGGTGGGTTGGAATGTTTAGATTGGTCTTGGAATTGTGTTGTTATTCATATTGTTATTGCTATTCTAGAGTAATTGTCTTTGTGATTATCCAATATGATGAATTACTGATATTGTCATAATTGTGTTTATGGTTTGTTTTATGTGGTTATTGATATTTGTATTGAAATTTTAATGGATTTGGCTGAATGCATTATATTCAATTGTCATTTACTTGTTATTTCATATGTGGGTGCATCATTGAATATCTGTTGACTGATAAAAATTTGCTGGGTATATGTAAATGAGGTATCATTAGTGTTTTACTTGTAATTGCTTGGGTGAGGATTATTTGTGTTGTTTGGATTAATACTTTGAACATTGTTGGTGTTGTCTGCTTCACTGATTTTTTTTTCAAGATTATTTTTAATATCTTATTGTTATATTATTAGAAGTTGGAACTTTGTATTTTCTTTTACTTTCTTTAACTGATTATCTTATCTTAAATTGGTATTTTTCTTGTAGTTCATTGTGTCCCTTATGTGAGACCTTTTTTTGATAAGATTTTGATTTATGTTGTATTAGTCTCTCATATTACTCACTAATTACTCTTATTTGATTCTTTTTAAGGTATGTTATAATGCAAGTATTTTAGACTGTTGCTTTGGTATTATTGGTTGCCTATTTATTGTTGTTGGTTCATATCATTATACCCTACACCACTTTAGTGGGGAGGGTATATTGGGTTTGTGCTGATGTTTGTAACGCACAATAATATTGGTCCTATACCCACCTTAAAGTATACCAATCGGCTCAGAATCAATTTCTGAGTCGATTTAGCTATGTCCGTCCGTCTGTCCGTCCGTCTGTCCGTCCGTCCATGTAAACCTTGTAATCAAACTAAAGGTCGCAATTTTGAAGATAATTCAATGAAATTTGGTACATGATCTTCTATTGTCCCAGGGACGAAGCCTATTGAAAATGGTTAAGATCGGTCCATTATTTCACCTAGCCCCCATACAACTGAACCCCTCGAATAGGGCTTTTAAAACTTGTAATCTAACTACAGGTCGCAATTTTGAAGATAATTCAATGAAATTTGGTACATGATCTTCTATTGTCCCAGGGACGAAGCCTATAGAAAATGGTTTACATCGGTCCATTATTTCACCTAGCCCCCATACAACTGAACCCCCGAATAGGGCTTTTAATCCTTGTAATCAAACTACAGGTCGCAATTTTGAAGATAATTCAATGAAATTTGGTGCATGATCTTCTATTGTCCCAGGGACGAAGCCTATAGAAAATGGTTTACATCGGTCCATTATTTCACCTAGCCCCCATACAACTGAACCCCTCGAATAGGGCTTTTAAAACTTGTAATCAAACTACAGGTCGCAATTTTGAAGATAATTCCATGAAATTTGGCACATGATATTTTATGGTATCGTAGACGAAGCCTATTGAAAATGGTTAACATCGGTCCATTATTTCACCTAGCCCCCATACAACTGAACCCCCGAATAGGGCTTTTAAAACTTGTAATCAAACTACAGGTCGCAATTTTGGAGATAATTCAATGAAATTTGGCACATGATCTTTTATGGTACCGTAGACGAAGCCTGTTGAAAATGGTTACCATCGGTCCATTATTTCACCTAGCCCCCATACAACTGAACCCCCGAATAGGGCTTTTAAAACTTTTAATCAAACTACAGGTCGCAATTTTGGAGATAATTCAATGAAATTTGGCACATGATCTTCTATTGTCCAGGTCGCAATTTTGGAGATAATTCAATGAAATTTGGCACATGATCTTTTATGGTACCGTAGACGAAGCCTGTTGAAAATGGTTACCATCGGTCCATTATTTCACCTAGCCCCCATACAACTGAACCCCCGAATAGGGCTTTTAAAACTTTTAATCAAACTACAGGTCGCAATTTTGGAGATAATTCAATGAAATTTGGCACATGATCTTCTATTGTCCAGGTCGCAATTTCGGAGATAATTCAATGAAATTTGGCACATGATCTTTTATGGTACCGTAGATGAAGCCTGTTGAAAATGGTTTACATCGGTCCATTATTTCACCTAGCCCCCATACAACTGAACCCGCCGAATAGGGCTTTTAAGTTCATAATTATGTTTTATATACTCATATCTCGACAAAAAGCTGCAATAACCAAGTTGTATACAAGACTTGATGACCCCCACGAATTCCATAATAATAGGTTCTCATATGACCCTAGCCCCTATGAAAAGCCCCCATCAAAATTTCACTTAAATGTCCACAATTTTATTCAACAATAAACGGCTTAAGTATGTATATCTAAGGCAAGGTACAATTCAACTTAAATGCTTTATTATGGCAACTAAATTACATTATATTTTTGTCAAAGGTGTAGGGTATTATATGGTCGGCCTCGCCCGACTATAATTTCTTACTTGTTTTAATTGCAATTAATATGCATAGGTTTTTAAACTAGTATTGACTGATTTATGATATGAATTTTATTGACATTGTTTGCCAATTTTGGGAAATTTCTGTTAGCTTTGAAATGGGGGAATGTTGTGTGGTTTAAGGATGTTGTGATTGCTCAGTAAAAATTGCTGATTTGGATTAATTTACTTTGTGACTGTTTTGGTGGAAGATGATTTGTGACTGTTATTGTGTGCATAGAGTTTTGTGTTTGTGAGGGTTTTTTCTGCTATTATATTTTTGCTCTTATAGAATTGTCTTTTCATTTTGTTCTTTTAAAGTTAGTCTTGAAATTTTTATTATGTAATTGACTGGTAATTTTGGTATTTAAATTCTTTTACAAGAGTTGATATTTTTTGGGGTGGTTTAAAACTTTCTTCCAATTAATTGTCTTATATTTCTTCAGAAATGTTCAACTGATAGGTGTTTTATAGCTTCATGTTTCTGTCTGATTTGTATTACCTATGTCCTTTACAGTCTGGAGTGTTATTTGCCATATAGTTGCTGTTTGACATATTGATTGGTTCTGTGAGTTCATTTTTGGGATTGTTTATGACTTCTACATATTATTTTCTTTATTTTAACCTGTTTTGCTTCTTTGAATTACATTTGATTGATTGGAAATTATGTAGGAATTTATTTATAATCAATGTGGTACAATTTAATTGTCCTATCGTTATTTTATATAGTATATTTTATATAGTATATTATTGTAACCGCTTATGGCCAATAGGCTAGGTTATTGAATATTCTTAAATAAATAAATAAAAAAAATAAATAAAGATGACTGGAATTTTTAGTATAAAGTCCGATATTTAAATTAGAGTGAAAAAAGGTAAATTAACCCTTTAAAGCACTTGGGAACAATTTAACAACAAAGTTAAAAAATTGGAAAAAGCATTATCCATTTGAATAAAGCTCTATATAATAAGAGAAATAGCAAAAATATAACAAAAACTTTTATATTAAGTATACAAAATTCTACTTTAACTTTTTGACTATGGAGTAAACTAGAGTTAGGGTGCGTCGAAAAAAAGTGGAGTCAGTCACCCTCGACGATTAAAGATATGTTAATAACATTTCTAAAAATATAAAAAAATATTTTTTTGCCACGCCTAGAAATACCGCCCTCTAGCTATATTTCACTCTTAGAAAATTTTTTAATTCGACATCATATTCTATGCGCGACTTCAAATATCTCGGATCCTTACCAAAAATCTAAACTTATGGCTATACTGGAATAAAGTACATTTAATTATATGAAATATTAGCTTTTAAAATGCTCACTTTTATGCATAAAGAGCTATTTAACAGGTATTTAAAAATAACGGTATAATTCTAACTACAAACAATTAATTTGCTAGGGATATGGTCGAAAATTTTTTTCAAATTAATTTACAATACAAAAATTGCATCCTTCCCCATATCTTAACAAAAGAATGATCATCTTATTCAGCATTTAATTCTATTAATTAATAACAAAATCGCGTAGGTACATAAAAACTAAACATTTTATTTTATAAAAATCGATGAAAAATTAAAATGTTATGCTAAGTTTTATAAAAATGTTTTTTATGTTTTTTTTTTTTACCAATTTTGAAAAATGTTTATACTAATTTTTATTAAATGTGATAAATTAACTTTAAATAGTTTAAATAGTTACACATTTTTAAAGAAGTTCTTGGAATAGTTAAAACTAATAAAAACAAGTTAGAGTGCTATATTCGGCTGAGCCGAATCTTAAATACCCTCCAATACCCTCCAAAATACCCCTACTTTTATATTAATACTTTTTTAATTGATCAAATATTTGTAGAAATAAGTTTTCTCATGTCTTAAATAGAAAAACCCCAAGATTTAAACAGCAAATCTGTTACAATTCCAAGATTTTTTGAACATTACAAACCCCATTTTCTTTTATATTTTTATAGCGCCCTAAGATATGCTTTAACGATATTTAATAATGTGCATGTATGCGTGTGTGTGAAAGATTTAAGGATTTATAATTTTGTTCTACACAAATAGATAATGCAACCTAGTATGGGAGATATGACCAGTTATAGACCGATCGTAAAAAATTCTTTAAGCAAAAATTCTGTACATAAAAGCTATATTTCAGACAAATTTTGTATCTAAATCGTAATTTAGTAATAAGTAATGTGTGTTCAAGTGATTTTCTGAAGAGAACCTTGCATGGGGCCGACCGCACCCATGTTATGGACCGATCGTGAATCATGAAATATAATTTTTGTATACCAAACTAATATTTGTGACAAATTTTGTATCAATAGCTTTATTTGGTAATGAGTAATGTGCGTTTAAGAGATTTTCGTAAATGGACCTTGTATGGGAGCTCTGACCAATTATGTATATAAAGCCAAAATTTCAAAATTCTGCATCTATATCATTATTTGGTAATGAATATTGTGCATTTAAGTGATTTTCTGGAGGGGACCTAGTATGAGAGCTATGACCAAATATGGACCGATCGTAAAACAATTTTATAGTGTAATTTATGTACATAACAGCAATATTATGTATGCTAAATTTTTTATGGGTATCACTATTTGGTAATGAGTTATGTGCCTTTAAGTGTTTTTCTGAAAGGGACCTTGCATGGGAGCTATGATCAATTATGGACTGATAGGAAAACAATTTCACAGTAATATTTCTGTGTATATGAGCAATACTTGTGTCAAACTTTATATGGATATTTTAATTTAGCAATGAGTTATGCGCGTTTAAGTGATTTTCGGGAGGGGACCTTGTATGGTAGCTATTACCAATTATGACCCGACCTAAAAAAAAACTTTTATAGTAATATTTCTGTATATGTGAGCAATACTTGTACCAAATTTTATATTGATATCTTAATATAGTAGTATCTTAATGTAGTAGATCGGAAAAAAATTTCACAGTAATATTTCTGTGCATATGAGCAATACTTATTCCAAATTTTACATAGATATCTTAATTTAGTAATGAGTTATGCGCGTTTGAGTGATTTTCGGGAAGGGTCCTTGTATGGGAGCTATGACCAATTATGGACCGATCGGAAAAAAATTTCATAGTAATATTTCTATATGTGAGAGCAATACTTGTACCAAATATAATTATATGGATATCTCAATTTAGTAATGAGTTATGTGCATTTACATGATTTTCGGGAGGTGACCTTGTATGGTAGCTATGTCCAATTATGAACCGATCCAGAAATTTTTTTCGCTCAAAGAATTCTATTGACATAAGTTTTTATTTGTTAAATTTTGTGAAGATATCAACATTCTGACGGAAGATATTAACAAAAAACTAATTTTCCGGGAATATGTACTTTTGTATGGGAGGTATATGAAATTATGGACCGATTCTGGCAATTTTTAGCAAGAATCAAGATCTTGTGTAGAAACGAATGTATGATGACTTTAATGAAATTATCCTGCAAAGTTTTCGAGAAAATTAATTTTTCGGAGTTATTTTAAATTTTGATTCATAACTTTTCCCGCTGTGAACCGATTTTGCTCATTTTCAATACCAAACTGTACCGGAGAATAGTGAATATTTTGGCTGAATTTCGTTAATTTCCATTGCTTCGTTTTAACGTGAGCGTGTTTTACACAGACAGACAGACAGACGGACGGATAGATGGACATAGCTAAATCGACTCAGAATTTCATAAGGACCCTGAATATATATACTTTGTTGGGTCTCAGATGAATATTTCTTGGTGTTACACACGGAATGACAAACTTATATATACCCTCTATCACCACTGATGGTGGTGGAGGATATAAAAATAATAGACGTAATATATAAAAAACAAAAAGGGCGGTATTTCTAGGCGTGGCAAAAAAATAATTTTTATATTTTTGGAAATGCTATTAAAATATCTTTAATCCTAGGGGGTGACTGGCACAACTTTTTTTTGTCCATAGAGACCGACCCACTCTAATGTACCTACATTTTCAAAAGAAACATTTTGGTTTTAAAACTGGTATGTAGTCCATTTTTTCGGTCGATTTTCGACATAATATGTCTAAAAATACAAAATTTATATGTTTAAAAAGGGTTAATTCATAAGTATTTATAATTACAGTCTTATTCAAAAAGGTTTTGAACAATTTAATAAACATTTTATTAAACAGTTTACAAAAATGTGTATTCATAATACTATTTTTGTTTTATAAGCCTTCTATTAATGTGTTCTAAATATAGAAATTTTATTGTAGGCAAGAACATACTTTAAACCTAAAATAGAATAAAAAATTGTAAATTTAAGAGGATTTTTAAAGAAAGTTAAGGATTTATGAATTATTGTGCAAAATTATTATGTATTTTAAATGCCAAAGTATAATTATACCCTTCACCTTCGTGAGAAGGGTATATATGTATAAGTTTGTCATTCCGTTTGTAATTTTTATAATATAATTTTCCGACCCTATAAAGTATATATATTCTGGATCCTTATAGATAGCGGATTCGATTAAGCCATGTCCGTCTGTCTGTCTGTTGAAATCAGTTTTTAGAGGACCCCAGATATCGGCGAGATCCGAATCTTCAATAATTCTGTTAGACATGCTTTCGAGAAGATCGCTATTTAAAATCAGCAAAATCGGTCCATAAATGACGGAGATATAAGCAAAAATCCGAGACAACCTCTGAAAATTTCATTAAAAAAGACAATTTTTTCATGCTTTGATTATTAAGCAACAACAACAACACTGCTTATTCATTGAGTATTTCGTTTCACATGTTTGGATGGCTGTGTGTTTCATTGGCATGTGTATATTGTTTTTGTTTCTTGGTGTATTCAGTTTTGTATGTTTGGATGGCTGTGTGTTTCATTGCCTTGTGTATATTGTTTTTGTTTGTTGGTGTACAGTTTCGTTTGTTGGTTTTACTGCCTTGTGTATTTTGTTTTTTGAGTGTTTATTTCGTTTAGCGTTGTTGTTGTTCATTTTGTTTTGCTATTACTATAATAATGATATAATCGAGAAAATTAAATAGGTACATAAATTTAAATTTTATAAAATTTATATTTTTTAAATACACTATGGTGAAGGGTATATAAGATTCGGCACAGCCGAATATAGCACTCTTACTTGTTTACTTGTTATCATTAATTACGTATGTATGTATGTATGTATGTATGTATGTATGTATGTATGTATGTATGTATGTATGTATGTATGTATGTATGTATGTATGTATGTATGTATGTATGTATGTATGTATGTATGTATGTATGTATGTATGTATGTATGTATGTATGTATGTATGTATGTATGTATGTATGTATGTATGTATGTATGTATTAACGTATTGATGGTGGAAAAGCAAATGATTAGCGAAATTATGGACAGATGTGTACGTAAAACCCATTTGACCATTTAATTAAATTAATGACAAATTATGTAGTTTCATTATAATCATTATTAGCTTCATATGTATATAATTTAACTAGTTTATCCAGATGGTCAAATTTCTAGATAACTATAAAGTTACTGCACTTTATATTGTCGACCTTTATAAGATTTGAGAGTAGAGAGAAAAATAATATTGGTCATACCCTAAAAATTGACTGCAAAATGGAACATACATTCAAATATATTCTGGTGTTGCTGAAAAAATGTTTAGCCTAGTGATCAAAGTATAATTTTCTAAAGGATTAAGCTGCGCTTAATCCGAATCTGGATTTCTACAGCACATCAAGTTTTTAAGATATTTGCCTAATACAAATTACAAAAACTACCGTTTTTAGCCATATACTTATGTAAGTATGTATGGAAAATAATACCGCGAAGTTAAAATCTGTTATGTCATTTGAAAATCCAATCTGTATAAATATAGGTATCTTTAAAATTTTATGACTTAAAAATTACTAAAAATCATTGTTTTTTCAATATTAACGACTCGATATCAGGAAAAACTGATGTGATAAAAAAATTCTATGGTTAGATTTGGATTCCACTCAGATCAATCATTAAGAAAGGAATATCTTGGGCACCTCTTTAAAATGTCGTTGGTCTTTGTATAGTACATATATAAATATGCATTTGCGTGATTTTTTCAGGAATAATTTAACCGTGTTATGGTTTCGTAAAATTGTTCCTTGTAATTTTAACTATTTTTTGTTGTTCCGCGAGAAAATAACACGAATTTTATTAATAAACAGTATAACTTTGATAATAACAAAAATCAAAACAAAATATTGTATTTAGTGATATAAATATAATCATAAAGAATTCGTTATTCGAATTCTTTTTTTAAATCCTCAAAAAAATATAGCAAAAAGGCAAAATTTGTTGATAATTTAGCAAAATCCAAGTCAAGAAATATTTTAGAAGATGTAAAAAACTTCGTTTTTAATTAAAAATGTTATAAAAATCAAAAAAACATTAAGCAAAAATAATCTGTTTTGAATTGTCGAATAATTTTTTTTATATTTTATTTATCACTAATAGTAAAATGACAAATAAAAAATCACAGCATTACCAGAATAAAATAAAATCTGTTTAATAGTTATTGAACAGATAGAAAATGTTTATGAATAGAAATTGTTTATAAAAGGTTTATAGCTTAAAACAGTTTGATAACTATTTTGTTCAACAAACCTACAATAAGAATTTTTTTTGAATGAAATTGGAATAAGGACTTGGTTACGATTCCCATATTCCATTTCTTCAAAACTTGTGAGTTAAATAGGTGATGTTTACAAGTGACATAGCATATGGTACAAGAAGATTGCTGATGAGGAGCCGTAGCGGGCCCGAAAATGCATTCCATTCTGCTGTTGTGTCCGAAAAATTAAATTTTCAGTTTATTTTTTTTTTTAAATGTAAAATAGTAAATAATTATTACGTATTCTTTAAAATATTATTATGTTTTATTCTCTTATCTATTGTCCATAAATCCCCATGAGATCTACTAAAAATGTTAAAATCTGTTTAACAAAGTTTCAAAAAAACTGAAATTGGAGATTTGAAACGGCCGTTGAAAAAAATCAAACTTTTTTGGCCATAGCTGAGAGTAAGTTTGCGTTATAGTATAAGGACAAACGCTAATATTCGAGTAATTATACATACTAGAGTACATAAAGGGAGCTCCGCTTCCCTTCTCGAAATTAGATTAAAAATTCAGATTATAAAAATATGTGTGCATATGTAAAATGAGTACAGATAAAAATTTTAATATTTTTTAAGATTATATGTGGCATCACTGGATTCCTTACACTTATAAAGGTATTTAAAAATTATACGATTCAAAGCAAAACACCTCAGATATACTCTCCTCTCTTTTTTCTAGAAGCTGTGTTGTTTACTTTTAATGTTTTGTTTCTTGCTTTGTTTGTTTTTTAGTTCAAGCATACGTACGTGTGACTTTTGTTTCTATGCATTAGTAACAACTTTAATTGCTTATAGCTACCAAAATTCTGAACCGATCTTATTAATATATATATATTGTGCACATCTGCGAACAAATACCTTTAAAATGATATATCTTTGGCCAAGATCGGATGTATACTGTAAGAGTAAAAGTGGTCACAAAAATCGCTTTGCCTATTAATTATATAGATTTTAAGTAACAAAATGGTTTTTTAGAATATATCCCAAAAAATTTTTTTTGTCACATTTCGAATTCATGTGCTATAAGACACGTTAATGGTCTGGGGAATTTACAATAACTTTAAAATTTTTCAACCAATATTTGTGTTTTATATTTTCTGAAATGCTTATTATGTGTACATTACGATTCCTTCACAATAAAGTGCAAAGTTTATTATTAAATGGCAAAATTTGAGCAAAAGCTGAAAAAAAAAACGATTTTTTCCCCTTGTAAATGCACTTTGAAACTTCCTGTTAGCGTTATCCTATCAGCCTAATTTTTTACATGACATAGTTTTACAACCCAATAGAACAGTTGTAGAGGAGGGACGGCCTGTCGGACAAAATTTTTTTTCCTTCATACAAGCTTGATGCACTCTAAAGTACATACATATGTATTTTGGGCAAAATGAATGGGATTTTCCTTTGTCAACGTATCAGACCAGGATGTACTATTACATCATGTATTAGACCAAAGTATAACAAGTAGTCCGACTCTCACATATATGAAATTACTCTCTCACATCTACGAGTGCCGTGTGAATACGACTCTCTTGTGAGAAATTTAAACATGTCAAAACACTCAAATGTTTAACTTACTTTTTGGCCACTTTCAAGGATCGTACGCGAAATTGCAGTTATCCACAAAAAACTGCAATTTTTTAAAATAGTTTTATTGCACTTTTGATTTAGAATTTTGTTTAATTTTCTTGAACTGAAAAAAATTTTTGTTTAATTATTGACATTTTATTTTTGTTGTTGTTGAATTTTATTTTACAAACAGAGTTTCAATTTTTGGTATTGAAAATTCAAACAAATTTAAAATTGTATTTTTTTATAAAACTCTGTGTGTTTAGAATGCACCAATACAAATACATTTTTGTTACTAACACATATTTAGAGCTACCCACTAAACAATTTTTGCCGAATTCGTACCGACTGTCTGCACAAGTTGCCGATTTCGTATCAGAATTCCGTCAGAATTCGTTATGAAAATCGAATGAAAGGTTGCTCGGAATTCGGAATTCTTTGTCTAAGGAAATTCGGAAAAATGTGCAGAGTTGTCGATCAGAATTCGGTACGAAATCTGATGTAAATTCTTGGGGAAATTCTGAAGGAATTTTCGATAAATCAGATTGAAGTCGGACAAATGTCTGATATCATGTGTGACTTTCTTTCGACATTTCGTACGAAAGTCTGATCAAATATAAGAAAGTCTGATAGATGTCGGATAAATGTCTGATAAAATGTCCGACAGTTCGTACAAAAGCCTGATCAAGTATAAGAAAGTCTGATAGATGTCGCACAGTGGTATAGGAAGAAAAAGAGGGAAATAATTCGGTAACTTCTAAACGGTTAATCCGATTTTAATGAAATTTGGTATGCACAAAGAGGAGGTGTTGTCGAGTTTAGGTTTTGAATTTGGACCTTATAGGCCAACCAGAATCTCCTCATCCAGCACTATAAAAAATGTCGTCGTAGGAGTAAATTATCTCTTATAGTTTAGGAGATATTCGCATTTGAAAATTAAAATTTTAAAATTTTTACCGTCCTTACTTTAGTTTTTTGATAATAGCAGGTCCAAATATTCCCGATTTTCGCCATTTTTTTTTATTAGCTTAACAACAAGTTTATATATCAAGCAGTGAAAGAATTATGTAAAAAGCATTATTCGCTTAACAACAAGTTTATATATCAAGCAGTGAAAGAATTATGTAAAAATCATGACTGAGTCCAAAGTTATAGGCATTTTAATTTAAAAAATTAAAAAAGGCGATTTTTTGCCATTTTTTGGGAAAAAGTATCTTTTTCTTTTTAAGTTATCTAAAAAGTTTCTAAGAAGATGTATATAGAATTTATACTTTTTGGAAAGCTGACTTTACATAAAATACGATAAATGAAACAAAACCTAAAAATTTTTGATACCGAGGGGACCAGGTCCATCCAAAAAAAACCCTATTTTTTATGGAAAATTCAATTTTGAGCAAAAATTCTCAAATCGCATAGTCGATATCAAATTATAGTGACCTGTTTTATATACCCAAAATGTTCTTAATCATTTTGTAACGGGTTTCGATAACCCCGCTCCTGGTATGGATATAATAGGCAAAAAACCAAAAAATCCCATTTTTGGGATTTTTTAAAACTTTTTTGGGAATTCCGGGATTTCTAATAAGAAAATTCGAAATTTTTATTTAATTTTGGATTTTGAGTAAAAAAACCTAACTGTAAAATTTCATCAAAAAGTATTCGTACATAAAATTTTTATTGCAATTTGAAAAATTTGTATCTTCGCAAAAACTGAATAAAAAACATTTTTTAATTTTTTTTTTAAAAAGTATTCCACGATTTTTTTAATTTTCAAAAATTATATACAGTTTTGAAAAATAGACAAAATTAATTTTCCATTGATATATAACATTCCTACCTAAATGTTTTAAGTGACAAATTAATTAGGGAAAACTCAACATCTTTTAGAAAATTTACCTAGCACTATTATTTTCATCCATAAGGTTAACTCTTAAATTTGTTACATATATTAAAAAATGTTCAGGTATTATTTTTTAAACTGTAATGATTTTTACCCCTATAGGTCACTTTAATAGGTAGCTTATTAAAGTGACCTATTGAGGAAAAATTCATTACATAAGGAAACGTTAGACATATTAGGTAGAATATCATAACCCTTTAAATAATTTAATTTAAGTATCTGTAATTAATATATAAGACAGGTTTATATCTGTTTGTAATTATTTGTAATTTTCTAACCATGGCGATCGTACTAAAAAAAAATGATTTGTGCTCCATTTTATTTGAACACTCTTCAGCTCCTTTTCAAGATAAAGTCAACTTCTTATTGAAATATATTGAAACTGCACATAAAAATAAAGTGGATAAAACTGATATATGTAAAATTGAAAATTTTATAAAATCAGTTGATATAAAACTGAAGAGTGTTCCGTATTCCATTGCTAAATTTCGATCGAAATTTTCTCATTGGCTGGATGAATGTGTAGAAGTTGCTATTTGCGTATCAACTGTTGGTGCTCCCTGTAAACAGTATGAGGATTTGAGCTCAAAATCAAAGAGGAAAAGGTTATCAACTTCACTAGAAACCTTATCTAACGAAGAAGTTTCGGACACTTTTAAAGCAATGTTAAGAAAAGAAAAACAGCCTTTGGATGCCATAAAAATTGCAAATATTCTTCCAACCGCATCACCAAGGCGACTGAAAAGAATTGTAAAGAGTATACCCACACCATCATCTGATACAACGTTCACTTAGGAAGAAGCTATTGCGCTTATGTTGCAGCTGGGATTAAGTCGTGATAACTACATAACGTTAAGAAAGGCGCTATCTGAAAAAGGAGTGGATGTTTTACCATCATATGACAAAATAAATGAAAAGAAGAAAAGCATTATACCATCTCCTATTGAAATAACTGATCGGAAGGCTGTTATTGGACTCGGCGCTCTACTCGAAAATACTGCTTTAAGGATTGCTTCTGACTTTTCTTCAGACCAACTAAAAAAAAAAAATTCTTGTGATCTTCAACTCATTTGTAAGTGATGGATTATCAGCACTCTCGGAATATAAAGAAATCAACACAAGTGAATCATCTTCCGAGTATAAAAGTGTATTTATGACATCGCTAGTTCCATTAAGAATTCGAAAGTATGCTGACAGCGATTCTCCATCAACCAGTTTCGATGATATTTGGAAGAATTCGACTCCAGGATCCAAAGCTTTTTGTAGGCCAATAAGCTTTGAGTATATAAAGGAATCAAAAACAACAACGCAAGATTTGATAAATCGTATTAAAGCAGAAATTAAAAACTTGGAACCTATAACAATCGAAATAGAAAATTATTCGTTTAACATGTCCTATGATTTAAAACTTACAATGATTGATGGGAAAGTTGGAAATGCCATTGCAGGAACATCATCTACTTGGTACTGCTACATATGTGGTGATAAAAAATCAGAATTTTCGAATATTTCCAAGCAAAGCTCAATAAATGAGGAAACATTACAATTTGGAATATCCCCCCTACATGCTCGCATACGATATCTGGAACATTTTCTACATTTAGCATATGATTTAAAGTACAGAAGCATACCGGGAAATGCAAACAAAAGTGCAAATAACAATAAGGAGTTAATGGAAATGAGAGCCAGTGAGAAAAGAAGAATTCAAGAGGAATTTAAAAAGCGGATGGTATTAAATATTGATAAGCCACTCACAGGATATGGAAGCACAAACATTTTGAAACTACTTCCGAAATAACCGGAATTAATATGGATTTACTGCAAAAGGTCAATATTATTCTAATGGCGATAAATAGCAAGCATAAAGTGAACGCAACAAAATTTGGAGAGTATTCCACAAAAGTTTCTAAATTACTTTTGGAATTATATCCCTGGAAAGAAATGACACCTACAGTTCACAAGATATTATGTCGTGGAAAGGTCATCATAGAACATAATATTCTGCCTTTAGGAGAGCTTACAGAAGAACCCCAAGAATCGAGGAATAGAGACTTTAAGCATATTCATCAGTTTAGCTCAAGGAAGTGTTCTAGGCAGTCTCAAAATGAAGATATTTTTAATAAGCTGATTCTATCTTCTGATCCTGTTTTATCTACTATAAGGAAACGTTGGATTTGCTACAAAACGTTAGCATTTGAAAATATTCATGAATTTAAAGATTTACTTTATCTTTTAGATATGGTCTACTGTGATACCGATTATTTTACAAAATTATATTAATTTATAAAAAAATAAATAAAGACTATTTTTATATAAAATAAATACTTGTTAATTTTTTTTAGGGATAAAGAATAAAAGATTAATCGTAAAAAGTGGCTGTAAAAATTCATAAAAATTTAGGTAGTAAAACATGCCTAACAAATGTATGGATGAAAATAATAGTGCTAGGTAAATGTTCTAAAAGATGTTGAGTTTTCCTTAATTAATTTGTCACTTAAAAAACATTAGGTAGGCATGTTATATATCAATGGAAAGGTAATTTTGTCTATTTTTCAAAACTGTATATAATTTTTGAAAATTAAAAAATCGCGGAATACTTTTTTTAAAAAAAAATAAAAAATGTTTTTTATTCAGTTTTTGCGAAGATACAAATTTTTCAAATTGCAATAAAAATTTTATTTATGAATATTTTTTGATGAAATTTTACAGTTAGGTAGATTTTTTTACTCAAAATTAAATTAAATAAAAATTTCTAATTTTCTTATTAGAAATCCCGGAATTCCCAAAAAAGTTTTAAAAAATCCCAAAAATGGGATTTTTTGGTTTTTTGCCTATTATATTCATACCAGGAGCGGGGTTATCGAAACCCGTTAAAAATGATTAAGAACATATTGGGTCATATAAAATAGGTCACTATAATTTGATATCGACTATGCGATTTGAGAATGTTTGCTCAAAATTGAATTTTCCATAAAAAATAGGGTTTTTTTGGATGGACCTGGTCCCCTCGATATCAAAAATTTTTAGGTTTTGTTTCATTTATCGTATTTTATGTAAAGTCAGCTTTCCAAAAAGTATAAATTCTATATACATCTTCTTAGAAACTTTTTAGATAACTTAAAAAGAAAAAGATACCTTTTCCCAAAAAAATGGCAAAAAATCGCCTTTTTTTAATTTTTTAAATTAAAATGCCTATAACTATGGACTCAGTCATGTTTTTTACATAATTCTTTCACTGATATATAAACTTGTTGTTAAGCGATTAAAAAAAATGGCGAAATCGGGAATATTTGGACCCGCTATTATCAAAAAACTAAAGTAAGGACGGTAAAAATTTTCAAATGCGAATATCTCCTAAACTATAAGAGATAATTTACTGCTACGAGGATCGTTTTAAAAATTTAACGTAGCCGAGGTGTCCTAATTTGAGGACCCCCCGCCGGGCCCCTGGTTGGCCTATAAGGTCCAAATTCAAAACCTAAACTCGACAACACCTCCTCTTTGTGCATACCAAATTTCATTAAAATCGGATTAACCGTTTAGAAGTTACCTAAACTCGACAACACCTCCTCTTTGTGCATACCAAATTTCATTAAAATCGGATTAACCGTTTAGAAGTTACCGAATTATTTCCCTCTTTTTTTTTTCCTATACCACTGTGTGTCGGATAAATGTCTGATGAAATGTCCGACAATTCGTACAAAAGTCTGATCAAGTATAAGAAAATGGCCTGACTATTCTGATCAACGTCTGATGAAAACAATTTTCATATATATTATTTTTTATGGTTTAATTTTATTAATTTTAATCATGGTATAAAGAAAACAAGGTAACTCTGTTCTCTCTTAATGAAAAATTTTTTGACGTAAATATGATTTTTTGATATTTAGTTTTTGTAAACAAATAAATTAAAACGTTGCCACACAGTTTAAAAGGGAAATTATATTTAGGAAATCAGAATTAAAAAATGTGTAATTTTGTTTACTACAAAAGTGTAACTGTTGTGAATTGCAAATATAAACGATTATAAATACGTTTTAATAAATGTTTTATTATTGTTTTATATTTTTATATAAACTAACACTTTATAAAGAACGAATGAAGGTGATTAACCATAAATTCGCTGGAATTTCTTCTACTCAATGGTAATTTCTTGGTGGCGTATCATAATGTCCAGTGACACAATGTCCATGGACATTATGACACTTTTAAAAAAGAAAAGTTTTGGAAATTTTATTTAGATATAAAGAAAGGGACACTCTCATCCCGAAAAGAGTTGCTCCTAAATTTGGTGTATGTTGCATTTTGGATTGGATTAAAAAAGTGTCCTCGTAAGGGTGTTTTAAATTCTAGGGTATTTCGAATACCGGCTTCGCTATATTAAGACATTTTTGATAAATGTACTTTTTTTATGTCCTTTTGCTCGTAGACATTGTGACACTTTTAAAATTGTCAACGTCCATGGACACTATGACTTAATTTAGTGTGTCATATCGTCCATGGACATTATGACACGCCACCTTATTTCTTTATTTGGGTTTTTAAGGGACTTCTGAATTGCTAAAAGGTACTGGTTGATTTACTGGTTTTCCTAGATCTTGTCGCCTGTGTGCAATGAAAATCGAAAATAGAATCCACTGGCATATTCCGTTTTAAAGTCAGGTCAAAATAAGGATATTTTCCTTTTTGTAAAACGTAGTATGCCACTGGATTAAAAGGGATATTATAAGACTTTAGTGTTAATAAATGGCCTACCGGACATACACACACACAATATATACGATGGTCCTGAAGAAGTAAAACTATCAAATATCGTGAGCGCTGCTAGATTAGTACGATATAAGATTGATCAGAACATTTTCGCTATTTATTAAACAAAATTATATTCTCTAGAACAAAGACGTCAGACGTCAAAGACTTTCTTCTTTGATGGTATGTTGAAACTCCCATATAATGCTGGCCAGCATCTCCCGACACACAAATTTGGAAGCAACAGACTTTGGTAGATAGTATTATTTGATTTATATTTTGTAATCTCACGGGTTATTTGTTTTATTTATAATATTTTTTAATTTATGTTTGAAAAAATATTTTTTACAGACATTTGAAAAAGAAATATAAAAGTAAACAAAAAACATAGGTTTTTAAGGTAGATATGGTAGCACGATTTTAAGCAATAAAATAATAATTCGCCCAAACGTCAGAAATTTAATATGGCTACAAAAAGAGAGAACGGCTATACCTTTATTTTTTTTACTATGATTTTAATAATAATTTATAAGCTTCCATTATTCATGACTTCTTAAGGGTGCTTAAATAAATAATAGAAACTTATAGATTAATTTTTAAATTAATAAAATTAAACCATACTACTTACATTTTATATACGAAAATAGAGTTCATTATATACATCTATTTAAAATTATAAAATTAAACCATAAAAAATTATATAATTTTTTAGTAATTTTTGTGTATTAACAAAGTTTAAAGAAACTTAAACAATAATCATCACATATGCAGATGTTGTTTACTTGGTTTCCAAAGACCAACTGAGAAAATAAAAAAAAAATTAATTTCCCTTTTAAAGTACAGTTGACGCATTTCAAAATATAAACAGGTTCGTGCATGATTTTTATTAAAAAAAAATTTCCTTCAGATAATGTACAGAGTTGTCGCGAAGTTTTCTTACAAATGTACTGAAAATGGGAACAAAATGACCGAGCAAAAAATATCAGAAAATGTGCAGACTATTCTGTTAAATATCTAAAGGAAATTTATATTATTCGTTTAATTGTCTGACGAAATAACAAAAACAATTCTCTTCAGATTATGTGCAGATTTATCGGAAATAATTCTTAAGCCATTTTATATTTTACTTCAGAAAATGTACAGACTATTCTCCTTTATGTCTAAAAAATAATATAGGAATAAAAAAACAAATTGTCCTCCGCCAATGTGCAGATTAGTCTCATAATTGTCGTAACACTGAAATACCCTTTCGACAATGTGCAGACAAGTCTGATGTTAATCGTTTAATACTTCAGAAAATGTGCAGAAAAGTCTAACAAACAGTTTGCCGATTAATCTGTAAAATGTCTAAATGAAATTTTGAAATTCGTTAAAAATTCTGGAAGTATAAGAATTATTTCAGAAAATTTCTGACATCAGACATGTCTGAAAAAATTGTTTACTGGATAGGTACTTTTTCACTAACACATGCTTAGAGTTTGGTACTCCTGTCAAAGAGTCGAACTACTTGTTATACTTTGTATTGTATGCATTTGAAAAAGGAAGCAAACTGCAGGAATGAATAATTCGTTCGTTTGGAAGCTTAGACAAATTCGAAAAAAGAAGTAACTATTTAGAAAAACTAGAATCTGTATAATTTGGAATGCTTCTTGGATTGCATGCCCTTCAATGATGCATGATGAGATTACACTTATAGTGGTTATAATGCTTCTAGGAAGCAGTACCGAAAATATTTACAGTGAATCAACTAAGTTTTTTGCCTACCCTTTTTTAAGAGAATGTTTTTTTTGTTCATAAATAAAATTCAAAAAAAACAGGTAAAAAGTAAATTTATGTTTTCCAATTGAAAATAGAGATTGGGTAGAATGGGAAAACCAAGAAAAAAATATTAAAATAAAAATTTTGGTGCATTTGTTGTTGCATTTTATTATTTTTCATCAGAATTTGCACGTCAATAAAGTATTTTGCATATTGAAATTTCCAGGTAATTTCGTTGGGTTTTTCAAATTATTTCTTAATTGCTTTTTGGATTTTATTGTTTTATTGTTAAAAGGACACGTGTTAAGTATTTTTCAATTGTAATTTTCAAAAATCATATCCTTATTGTGTGAAACTGTGTCGTTATTTGCGTTAAAAATGTTTAAAGGGAAATAATGAGGCAATTCCAATATAAAAAATTAGTTTAGATTTTTAGAACAAGTATAAATCAATGAAATTCAATTATGAGATGTTTAATCAATCATTAAAATATATAAAATATAGAAATTGATGAAATAACACAAAGAATTATTAAAAAAACGCACTGAGTTGTTTTTCAAAATCTTTAACTGCCAAAGGAGAGCGACTTGTATCCAAGCAAAAACCATTTAAGTTATCATTTATCTTCTCCAAAGTCCATATACGAACTTAAAAGAACACTATGTTTAAATTTAGACCTCTAAACAGACCTTAGGTTGCTTGGAAACAATATAAAATGAACTATCGTTTGGTACGGGAAAAATACTTAATTTAGATATTTACAAATAGAGGCGGTTCTCATCACCTAAGATCCACAAAAGCAATATATTTCAGCTAATACATACACTTATATATACAGTGATGTGAAAAATAATAGGGACACTTATGTCCAACAATAATATTTGTTCAGAAAATAAGTAAAATGAGAGAATCGCTCAAAAATAACTGTATTGGTTTTGGTTGTGAGAATTAATAAGGACAGTTTGTCGAGTAATTAAAAAAAATAATATTAAAGCTTTTAAAAGTTATTTTTTGTGTACAAAAGGTAAGAAAAGTGATTTTTAGTGGAACTTTAAATTCAATTCAAACTAAAATACAGCTTAATTTTGTAGTATTTTAGGGAAAAATGGGAAAATCTAAGCACTGTAGCCCAGAACTACGAAAAACTATTAAAAATTTACATAAAGATGGAAATTCTTATAGAAAAATTGCACGAGTTGTTTGGAATTTCAAAAACAATGGTAGAAAATGCAGTCAAATGGATTCCTGTTAGAGAAACACGTGGTAGAAAACCAAAAATTACACCTGCAGTAAAACGTGGAATAGTTCGATGTGTAAAAAAGAATCCATTTATTTCATCAAAACAGAAAAAATGATTTAAACATTAACGTTGACTCATCGACAATTAGAAAAACACTAATTAAAGAGAATCTTAAAGTTCATAGTGCTAGAAAAGTACCATTGTTGTCAAAGAAGAACGTACAACAAAGGCTAAAATTTGCTGAAGTTCACGCATGCTGGCCTCAAGAAAAATGGAGAAATATTCTTTGGTCGGACGAGACAAAAATTAATTTATTTAATTCAGATAGGGGCCTTCATACTGTAAGAAGACCAATTAATACGGAATACCACCCAAAATACACCCTTAAGACGGTTAAGCACGGCGGTGGTAACATCATTGTTTGGGGATCATTTTCCTACTATGGTGTTGGACCACTGTATCGTATACAGGGCATTATGAAATCAACAGATTATGTTGACATTCTACAAAATTGTATGCTTCCTTATGCCGAAGAAAATATGCCACTGCGATGGGTGTTCCAACAGGACAATGACCCCAAACACACCGCAAAGTGCACCAAGACGTGGTTTGTTAACAAGATAAATTTATTAGAATGGCCTGCTCAGTCCCCCGATTTAAATCCAATAGAGAATTTGTGGAATATAGTGAAAACTTCAATTAGAGGAAAGTGCCCGACGAATTGTGATCAGCTATGGGAATTAATTCAGGCTGCGTGGAATGATATACCCGTTTCAGTCTGTCAAAACCTTGTTGACTCTATGCCACGACGATGCCTAGCAGTTTTAAAAAACAACGGAGCCTCAACAAAATATTAATCAATGGAAAACAATATTAGAATAGTGATAACTGTGAATCTCTTCATTTTTTTTAATGTTATAATATTATTTAGGTGATAACATGAAGTGTCCTTATTTGTTTTCACAGAGTGAATTTGCATTTTAAGTTTAATTTATTAAAAAAATTAAAATAAAAACAACCATTTTGAAAAACACAATGGAACTCGTTCTTCTAATATATTACCTAAAAATATGTACAGTTATTTTCTAGCAATTCTCTTATTTTACTTATTTTCTGATCAAATATGATTGTTGGACATAAGTGTCCCTATCATTTTTCACATCACTGTAGTTAGAACCCAAATCAAGAATAACTATCCAAATCCAACTACGCCTACTGTATTTTATTCATAAAATAATGCATTCAAAATATGAGGTAGAATATCAAGATTCTAGCATGTAATAGTTCTATAGTGGTATACGGTTATATCCCCATACTTAGTGTTAGCTTTATTGAATAAGAATCAATATTATACAATTCTAAATGAAATTCACACAGTAATCCCCAAATAGATGGGGGTTTCCGTAATGTAGTTTTTGTTTATCAATACAAAATGACCAAAAACCCAGATTATTTTTGTTATAATCTATAGATTTATGCCCCATTAAAATTTTTTCTAGGTCCAAATCCATTGATTTCCTAATATATCATGTATCCAATTCAAAATTACTTATTATTTTCGAAATTAAATCAAAGAAACGATAGATTTCATGTTAAGTCAAATATTGAAAAATTTTTATAGGTATATAGGATAATAAATCGGTTAAGAAATGTCTAAACTTAGTCGTTCCACTACTAAAATATCTAAAAAATGTTATTCTAATACATAGGAGTAATAAAAATATTAAATTTTATAAAAATAATGAAGTAATATTAAAAAAATGAACAAAAAACCTAAAAAAGCAAAATACTTTTTAGAAAATTAAAATATAAGATATTCTTTAAAAAATGCAACAAACAAATTGCTCTATTTTGCTAAAAATAATTGTTCAGATAAAGTTTTTTCTTAAAATTTATAAAATTTTACATACGCAAATTACTTAATTGATTCACTGTATGTGGTCCAAGTTAAATAAATCTGAAGAAATGAAAAGATTGAACACAGTAGTTAATTAGTTAGTTTGAAAGGAGGATGTATATACTAAACATCTGCATGGGTATACTTGTTCTTAAATTCACAGTACTGCATAGTATCAAAATACACGTACACTATTGTGAAAATATTAAACAAGCATGTGCAGGATGTGTAGGTTCGAACAAATGAGTTATAATCACACACAACTTGCTTAATTAAGAAACGGAATATTACTCGTCTCGCTCGTTGAGAGTTGTCTAGTGTTTGATATAGTTAGATAAAAACATCTTAATGATAGCAAAAACATCTCGAAATCTACGAGTGATCAGTGTGATCAGTTCGAACTTTTAAGTACAAACAGCCCTTATGCTTTGTAACCATAGTACGGCGCTAGTATTGTTTTGAAAGCGAAGATTTTCGGCAATTTACGTGTACAGAACACGATCGTAGACGAACCTCTTAACAAGGGCATAAAAAATACAAAAATTTTATTTAGTTGCTTCAAAGCATTCAACAAAGCATGTTGATGTCGCTTTGTTTCAGAAATTACAAATTATGGAATACATATGAGTGAAAAAATTTTTAAAAATATTTTATAGCCATTGATTATTTGCATTTTGTCGATTAAAAGTAAAATCTAAATTCTATTAATTGTATTTTATTCTTGTAACAATGCGTTTTGTTTCAATTAACACAAATTCTATAAAATCACTCATAAGTTGTCTCGGAACATTTCGAAACAGATCATACATTATTCTGATTGGTTTTTCACTCTAACTCTATTGTCTCTGTTTCTTTTGTATTTGTTTGCTTTTACACTTTTATTGTTGTGTGTAGATGATCTACTGCTTTTTTAACTTCGGCAGCACGACAGACAGTATTCATAAAATAAACGAGTGACTTGTAAGTCATTTTTAACGCACTCGTGCAGATGTCTAGTATATACATCAAATCCGAAGAAATACACCTAGGCCTCTATCTGGCCTGTTGTGCGCTCCTTAACCAGTGCCTCAGGTGTGAATCGAACCCACCACCTCCGGTCTACCAGACTAGAACACTAACCACTAACCTACCGGAGGCCACAGTAAACAGTGAACACAGTAAATTTATGTATAGATTGCTTCCGTTAACATCTTTTAAAACCCTTATTTTATTTGAAACCATTTAAAACATACCCAGCAAAAAATAACCTAAGTCGTACTTTACAAATGACATCTTCATATAAGGTGGTGTTATTCAATCAGCTGATAATTTTTTTCTTAATTCGCCTGGTTTACGTAGCTGTCAAAGTTTGTTATTGTTTACATTTTTATATTTAAAAACGTCCGTTAAACGAAGAAAAACTTCGTTAATATTTTGAATTATTTATGTAAAAAATCTGAAAATACCAAGCATCTCTTAAACAAATATCATTTTATTTAAATAATGGTATAATTGGTATGTAAACAAATATGTTATTTAATAAAAAATATTTTTTTCTATTAAATGTTAACATATTACACAATATTGTTTTATATTTTATATTAAAATTGTGAAGATAACGTGAATTACTAAAAAAATCTCTTCCGGAACACTTAATATTAAGAAACGCATATGAAGTATTTACCCGGCTGGCGGAAGCTGACTTTTATGTTAGGTTAGGTTTTGCAGACTGCTTACTGACACGAGTAAGTCTTTACTTGGGTCCTATTAGGTCCCTTTGTAACGTCTGTAAAGAGAGAAGATAAGAGAAAAACATTTGGAAGGGAAAAAATAGTGATAGAGATAGTAGTGAAGATACAGATAAAGATCATAGAATAATGAACATCGCATAACGATGAAATCCAGACTGTATTTCAAGAAAAAATCATAGTGTGTATTTAGTTACACACCCATTTCGACAATTTCAAGAATGCTAGTATGCACCCATGTTGGACAGCTGACAGATCAGATAGATCAGAAAAGTGAGACGAACCCAGCGCCTGATGACGGAGCGATTCCAGGGCCGGGCAGTTACACAGAAGATGAGTAATTGTTTCCTCCTCTTCTTCATTTTGACAGCACCTACAAAAGTCATTATATGGAATACCAATACGTCTAGCATGGTTTCCGAACTTTGAATGACCGGTAAGAACTGATAACAGAGCGCTCAGATATATTCTGTTTAGCCCTAAAATGTAGGATGTTTTATGAGAATCCATACAAGGCCACAGTAACCTAGCGATCGAGCTAGGTTACTGTGGCCTCCGTTCCTGAGCTGAATTAAAGCAATAATCAAGTATTTGTTTCTTGATGACCGCTAAGGGGACACCACAGAACTGGTCTATATCCATTATGGTCATCCTCGTGCCGGCTTTTGCCAAAATGTCAGCAGTAGTATTGCCAGTTATATCCCCGTGTCCTTTGACCCAAACGAGGGTAATTCTTGAATGTCTCGCCATCTCGTTTAGAGACGCCCGGCATTCTTGGACAAGTTTTGATGTAGAATACACACCTATCAGGGATTTGATATCGGCTTGACTGTCAGTATAAATTCTGATATCTCTGTTGGATATCCGATAGTACCTAAGCCAATTAGATGCCTTTTTATAGCTGAGATTTCAGCCTGTAAAATAGTACATTTGTCGTTGAGTCGGAAAGAGATTTTCGTCCCAAATTCTTCAATGAATATGCCACCGCCGACACCTTTAGTTGTTTTAGAGCCATCTGTATACACGTTAAAGCTTTCAACACTTTCATTATAATCACAGATTAAACTATACCGGAAGTTTCTCGAAATGCACGGTTCCGGAATATGGTAGTCAATAGCATGATGTAGGTTTGGTAGAAGATCTACAATCTTTGCATGACCTCTGGAACCGTAGTTCCATCTATTTGTAATTCTTAGTCTGGCTGCAGTATTCATTGCCAGTTGTTTAGCAAGAAGATCCACAGGCAGCCAGTTCAGCATGGCAAACAACGCTTTACTGCGCGTAGTCCTTAGTACACCTGTTATAAGAAGAGCAGATTGTCTCATAACTTTTGTGAGAATATTTCTGTTAGATGTTTTGTCAAGTGCATACCACCAGACAATTACACCATACATCATTATCGCCTTAATCACCGCCTCATATAGCCAATTCACATTTCCTGGGTTGATACCCCAATGCAGGCCAATAGCCTTTCTACAAACGTATAACGCCGTAATGGCTTTGGAAGATCTGGAGATGATATTCAAGCTCCAAGACAATTTTTTATCGAGAATAACACCTAAGTATTTTGCGCTATCCGACAGCGTAAGAACCTCGCCGTTAAGACGAGGAAGGGAAAATTCCGTTTTTCCTGTGTTAACGCTGAGACCGCATATAACACTCCATGAGCTTATTATCTTCAGCGCTTCTTCTAATCTCTGAGACAGAGTCTCAAGATGCATACCAGTTACCGCTACTGCAACATCGTCAGCGTAAGCAACTGTCTTAAAACCTAGTGAGTGACTGCTGACTTCTACGTTATGGCTTAATTTTGAAATCTATTAAATGTTAACAAATTAAACAATATTTTTTTATATATACACTATGTAGATAAAGAGATTGACTAAAAAAGTCTGTTCCGGAACGCTTTATATAACAAAACCCATATGAGGTATTTACCCGTCCGGCGGCTGCTATATTATGGCCAAATATTGAAAATTACTCCGCCGGAGTAGAATTATCCATTCGCAACAAATATTCATTCATCCGTAATATAATATTTTCATTAATATGTACTTTTTTATGTTTATTTTTCACAAAAAATTAAGTTTTACTTAACTTCAGACACTCAGTTAAAAATTTTGCAAATTAATCTGCCGGAATAAAATTTTTCGTTTGAAACAAACATTATTCAATTCAGAATATATTTTCCTCACAAATTTTAATATCTTTATCTTTATTTTTCAATAAAATATAAACATTTTACAAAAATTTTTCATCAAATGAATTCGCGTACTTATGGTTTTTGACATCTACGTAAACCAAATGCAAAAACAAAATACATGTAAAATGTTGTTGCAGAACTGCCACCACCTTATCTGAATTCGCCTTGAGCCTGTCATTAAAAGAATGTGGTTTATTTTTTAACATCCAATTATCGTATTTTTACTGCTTCTATTATTAAGATTAGATCCCGTTCATAGATGTCAAGAATGAACAACATCCCTCCAATGAAAAAATTCATAGGTTTTTCACCCGAATTTGAAGCACTTCGGGTTACTAGTTGTGATGAAAATACTACATCATTTCCACACTTTTTTTGCTGAGTAGATTCTGTTTCCAAACATCTGATAATGGTGGGAAGCGGCCAAACTCACAAATTTGTCTTAAAATTTTAATGAAATTTAATTATTTTCGATATTTTGTTTATTAATCATATTATTATTGTTTATGTAAAATCTAAACTTTTTTACAAATTATTTAGAATTTTTTCCACTCCGTATTTTGAATAGTTAACGTTTTTTCCTGGAGGGCAGAGTGGAGTACTCCAGCATTGTAAACGTAGCTTTAAATCTACGTTTACAATGATGGAGTACTCCACTCTGCACTCCATCAAAAAATGTTAACTGTTAAAAATACAAATTGGAAATTTTTCTGTATAAATTGTCAAATTGTAGAAATGTACCCAGCAAAAAAAGTGTGGAAAAAGATGTAGTATTTTCATCACAATCAGTAACCCGAAGTGCTTCAAATTCAGGTGAAAAACCTATGAATTTTACATTAGGGTGTCATTGGAGGGATGTTGTTAATTTTTAACAACTTTGAATTACATCTAATCTTATTTGTAATCGCATTTTTAGATTTGGTTAAGATGTCGTTTGTAAAGTATGACATCAATTATTTTTTGCTGGGTAATGTACAGTGTCTCTCATAAGTATTCGAATTTATTGTCTAGACAGTCCTTAGCTTTGATATCACGCTTTTTAATACTTTAAAAATTCACATTTACTTAAATTAATTTAGCTTTATTTAAAAAAAAGTCCATAAAATTACCTCACAAAAGTACACGAATTTTTTCTGTATTTCATATTTGACTATATTATACGAAACACAAAAATTAGAATCCAATGTTTTTTTTTGCTAAAAATTGTTTTAAGGGGTAACTATCCATCGAATGGATATATTTTTGGACCATTTGGTCCACAATTTTGGCGCATTTGTACCATCTTTTCATGCAATATCATTAAAATGGCGATTTTTGGCAATATTTGTATTTTTTTCTCCTTTTTCCCAGAGATAAAACTAAAATTTGTTATTGGGATTTAATATACCCCTTGGGGTATCTAAAAATAATACTTTTTGTTACAAGAATCTGTATTTAAACGTTCCAAGATATATTATTGGAATCATTCTTCTATCGCTAATTCAATTTATTGGAACTCAAGTCCATTTTTATAATACTAGGGTCAAAAATTTTCGGGGAAGCTTGTCTTCTATATATTGTTTTAGATATCAGCTGTTATACATTTTAAGTTTTCAATATATTGTGGAAGTGTACAACTCCAAAGCATGTCTCAAAGAAACGCCATTCAATATAGTAGAATCATTCTTTTTATAACCAATGGCCTCTAGGCTTAATGTCACCATATCATTATGGTCTAACTCAAAAATATGATCAAAATAAACCCAACATTTTGGACATACAGTGTTGTTGTAATGGGCAACATAATCGTGAATGTTATGAGTAGTAAAAACTAAAATCTACTGTATAGGATGACGTTCTGTTAAGGCATGTTTTGGAGTTGTATACCGCTACGATGTCTTGGAAATTTAAAATATATTAGTTCTAATATCTACAATAATATATATTAGCCAACTTCGGAAAATATCGATCCTAGTGGTACGCAAAGGGACTTAAGATCCAGATAATTCAATTAGAAACAGAAGAACGATACCAAAAATATATCTTGGAATGTTTAAAAACAGATCCTTATAAAAAAAATTATTATTTTTAGATACCTCAAGAAATCTATTAAATCCCAATATTAAATATTGGTTTTGGAAAAAGAGAAAAAAATGGCAAATATGGTCAAAAATCGTCATTTTAATGATATTATATGAAAAGAAAAATTTCGAGTTAGTGCCTAGTGCTTTTTCAACAACTTTGGTGGCACTAAATTTAACATCGAAACAGTAACTTTTATAATTTTTTTCTAGGAACTTATGAAATATTTTAAAAATCATAGTTATTTAAGGTATTTTGACTTATTTTTTTTTTTTAATTTTCTTTAAATTGTTAAATATATTGTCTGTTTCATAATTTTGAAATTATCGGTTCTATGTGTTTAAGATGAAAACGTTTTTCTGTTCCTTTTTGTAACACTTAGGTAATGTAAAGAAAGGACGTTCAAGTCAATTTCTGAGGAACACCAAAGGCCTATTCGGGAGGCACAATTGCATGGGGACTAGGTAAAATAATAATAATAGACCAATTTCTAACATTTTCAATATGAGTCATCAAATAATCTTGAACATTACGACCTTTTGTTTGATTACGAGGATAATTTATATTTTTAATTACCATGATTGCAAGAAATATTTCATTATTTTCAGGACTTCCGAACTAGTTTCCTGAAATCATTTTAGAGTTGTTCGTTTTATAGAACAGTTCTAGATCGATAATTTTAGTTTACACTCAGAACTCTTTAAATGATTTGTTGAAGAAAGTAATTATTATTAAAAAAACTTTCTTAAATAATTCGTTATCCTTGATACAGGTAAAAGATAATCGGTATTTTAGTATTATCATTGCTCTCGCTACATTCATAAATAATTTAATATTTTAATCCATATTACAGTTTCCTGCAAAGAAATTTATTTAATTCTTGATTGATTTTAATTTAAAAAACTTTTTGTTAAACCTCTTCCAGAACGATGATATTATTGAACAAAATATGTTAATGTCTCTTTATTTTTTGGTTTAAACATATTTGTTAGTATTTTATGGCTGACACATTTTTCCCGAACCTAGCCAGCAAAATCTTTGCTTGCAATGATTACCATTAAGTACTTTATTAATGACTTACTTTGTAGGTAAGTAAAGTCTAAAAAAATCAAAATAAAGAAACAAACTAAAATAAAACAGTTACTTTTTTCCTTTTTTTGTGCACACGATATCAAATGTCTATTTTTAGACAAACAGAAAATAAAATAGTATTTGTGTGTGAAAACTATGATTTGACGCACAATAAAACAGCTAAGCAGTGGTGTAGTGAGTGGCAGACGGAAGGTACTGAGTTCAACCCCAGTCTGTGTCGACTATTTTCATAAATCTATATACAGTGTCTCTCATAAGTATTCGAATTTAGGTATAATATGAAAAGAAACCAAATTTAATAATATATTTTGAATGCAAAATTAATAACTTAATTTGTTAAATTGTCTAGACAGTCCTTAGCTTTGATATCACACTTTTTAAAACTTTAAAAATTCACATTTACTTAAATTAATTTATCTTTATTTAAAAAAAGTCCATAAAATTACCTCACAAAAGTATACGAATTTTTCCTGTATTTCATATTTGACTATATTATACGAAACACAAAAATTATAATCGAATGTTTTTTTTTTTTTGCTAAAAATTGTTTTAAGGGGTAACTATCAACCGAATGAATATGTTTTTGGACCATTTGGTCCACAATTTTGGCGCATTTGTGCCATCTTTTCATGTAATATCAATAAACTGGCGATTTTTGGCAATATTTGTATTTTTTTTCTCCTTTTTCCCAGAGATAAAACCAAAATTTGTTATTGGGATTTAATATACCCCTTGGGGTATCTAAAAATAATATTTTTTGTTACAAGAATCTGTATTTAAACGTTCCAATATATATTATTGGAATCATTCTTCTATCGCTAATTCAATTTATTGGAACTCAAGTCCATTTTTATAATACCAGGGTCAACATTTTTCGGGGAAACTTGTCTTCTATATATTGTTTTAGATATCAGCTGTTATACATTTTAAGTTTTCAATATATTGTGGAAGTGTACAATTCGAAAGCATGCCTCGAAGAAACGCCATTCAATATAGTGGAATCATTCTTTTTATAACCAATGGCCTCTAGGCTGAATGTCACCATATCATTATGGTCTAACTCAAAAATATTGATATCTGTTTAAATATTATCTATTATGATCAAAATAAACCCAAAATTTTGGACATACAGCATTGTTGTAATGGGCAACATAATCGTGAATGTTATGAGTAATAATAACTGAAATCTACTGTATAGGATGACGTTTTGTTAAGGCATGTTTTGAAGTTGTATACCACTACGATGCTTTGAAAAATTAAAATATATTAGTGCTAATATCTACAATAATATATACTAGCCAACTTTGTCGGAAAATATCGATCCTAGTGATACGATATATACAAATATGGAAAATAAAAAGATAAAAGTTACGGTGCAGGGCCTAAATAACCCAGTACCGGCGGCAAGGTTTGATCTACTCGCAAGTCACGTGTCGTCGTCATCCTGCAATCGTGAGCAAAATACTACTACGAAGGTGGGTACCTTGGCCTCCGTGGCGGACAATGCGTCAAGTGTACAGCATGCCACTGGCAAAAATATAGGGGTGAAAGAGAAGGATGTACTCGGAGAGAGCTCTAAGCTACCTCAGCCTTTAAATATAGGTGAGGGTTCCGACTCTGAGTCCTCAGATGATAATAATAATACCATTATAGCAAATCCCAAAAAGGATGAAGTAGAGCAAATGGTGAAAGAGGTGAGTGATAGCATAGCTAAACTACCTATTACTAAGAAAAGACTTTCTGGAGCACAGAGGAGGAAGTTGAAAAAGATGCTTCAGGAAATCATAGTTAGTCAATCCCACGACACTCCAAAGGAAAAATCGGACTCTCTCACAAGATCTGAGGCAAAAAGGATCAGGTCTCCCGAGGAGTTGACAACTGAGAATAAACCTAAGAAGAAAAAAAGCTCCCCGTCTGCTAATACACAGTCGAAGCCAAGCCATACTTCACTCAAAGGAATCTCAAGTGAGAATCGTGCGAGTAAGGGTGACAACGCCAAGCCAGATATTCCGAAGACGAACACGTCGGCGAAATCAACCTCGAAGGTAAGGGAATTTCAAAAGAAGCCCCGAAAAACGAGGAAGGAGAAGCTAGACGGAGGAAAAGGAAAAGAGCCGCCATCTTACGCCAAAGTTGCCAGAAGTAGGCACCGGGACGATCTCTGCTATGCAGTTTACGATGCCGGTAATCCGACAGGCAAAATTCCAATAGACCAACAGAGTAAAATAGAAGACCTGGTCAACAATAAGATAGTGGACCATGCTATCGCTTCAAAGGGCAAACAACCAATAGAGAGCGAGAGCTGCGAGTTCAGCATGGGCGTGATGTTAATGAGGTTGGCATCTCACCAATGTGTTAGCACCCTAAAGAACTTGGTGGAAAGTATCCCTCCTCCCTGGGACGGCGCTAGGCTGGGACTGGCAAAGAAGAGCGAGCTTCCGGTGCTCTTAAAGTCCACTGTATACATAAAAGGATGGGGCAGTAAACTGGCTAATGAACGTATACTGGAAATTCTTGGAGGTCAAAATGCTGAGCTGGCCGTGGAAAAATGGGATGTCTTTTACAGGAAAGAAGAACCTGAGGGAACTTTATTTGTAATAGGTATCGACCAGAAATCCATGGCTAGTCTTGCCAAGAATAAAGGTAGGGCTTACTTCGCCTCTAAAGCTGTCATATTCAAAATTGGGAAGGTGCCGATTGGAAGGGCTGTTACAACAAGCCTCGAAAAGGACACTAAAATACCTAAGACCACAGCATCAGTATCCACTACTGATAACGTTGAGGAGTCAAATCCTAAAATCGAGGAATTTACCATTAACTCGCCAGAAGAAAGTGTAGTTGCCCTTTCCAAAATTGGGAAGGCGCCGATTGAAAGGGCTGTCAAAACCGGCCCCGACAAGGACACTAAAACACCTAAGACAGTACCCAAAGCATCATTAGCAAGTACTGGCAATGTTGAGGAATCAAATCCTAAAAGCGAGGTGGAAATCACTCACCCGCCAGAAGACAGAACAGCAGTGCTCTTCAGAATTGGGAATGTGTCTATTAAAAATACACACCAATCGCAGGGGACAAGCCCTCATGGATTTCCTTAATACTAAAGACTTGATAACATTGAACTTAGGTAATAAAGCTACCTTCGTCAATAGAATCAGAGAAGAAGTATTAGATATAACTATATGTTCAGAAGAGCTTATAAACGAAATTCAGGATTGGAGAGTTTCGGACGAGCACTTCTTTTCTGATCATCGGTACATAAGATTCAAAATACTAAGGCCACCACCAAAGCCGATAAAGTTTCGGAATAAGTCTAAAACTAATTGGTCTAAAACTAATGTGACCTTACTAAAGAACCGTTTATAGGATATAGATGCCAAAGTGGAAACGTTCACAAGTGCCCTGGTTGAATCGTTCGAGGACGGCTGCCCTCTGCGAGAGCGGAGAATAAAATTAGTGAATATAAGAAAATCGTTCGAAAAGCCAAACGAGACTCCTGGAAACTTTTCTGTGAACAGGTAGATAGCGTAAATGAAGTATCGAAGATAAAAAAATTCCTATCCAAAACTCATGTCCAACCGGAATCTATGATCGATGTCACAGGCAGGAGGCTTGAGGATATGGAGGAGACAATGAAACTCCTAATGGACTCTCATTTCCCACCCGGTATATCGAATAACATAGATGTACCGATATTGGAGGAAGGGGAGGGTAACACGGAAATAGTTATTACAACTGACATGGTTAAAGGGGCAATCAAGAGCTTTGCTCCCTATAAAGCTGCAGGGCCGGATGGAATTTGCCCGGCACTTTTGCAGATGGAGGCGGGACTGGTTTCCGTACATCTGTCACAGATATTCACTGCATGCTTAAAATTGGCATATACCCCAGTTAAATGGCAAGATGCAAGGGTAATATTTATACCCAAACCAGGGAAACCTAGCTATGAGACACCTAAGTCCTATCGACCAATAAGTCTTACGTCCTTCCTACTTAAAACCTTGGAACGGATAGTCGATAGCATGGTTAAAAGCAGTATACCATACAAAGACCTTAAATATAAGCAGCATGCTTATGTAAAGGGATCGGTGGAAACCGATCGTCAACCGAGAGGCCTCAATGTTAACCAGGCGAAGACGGAAATCCGTCTTTTCACAAGAAATACAAAAATTTCTACATATACTGAACCTTGCTTCCTGGGCAAGAAGATACCGGTGACAGACAAAGTTAAGTACTTAGGTGTAATACTTGACCGGAAATTAAAATGGAGACACCACATAGAGGATAGGATCAACAAGGCACATCGGTGCTGGGCGATATGTAGGAGAACCATAGGCATGAAATGGGGTCTTAGTCCTACTATGACAAATTGGCTTTATAAAAGTGTAATTAGACCAATTCTAGCTTATGCTTCAATAATCTGGTGGACTGCTTTGGACAAAAAGTGTAATATCAAACTACTACAGGGAGTTCAGCGTACATGCTGCTTGGGTATAAGTGGTGCCATGTGTACTACTTCAACCAAGGCTCTGGAAACGTTACTAGATATTCCACCAATTGAAACATATATAAGATATGAGGCGGCGCTTACAGCCGAACGGCTCTTTACTTTAGGCGAACTGGCCAAAAACGGTTATAAGACACGTCATCAATGTATACTGGACACATTGGAAGGTTATACACATTCATCGGACGTGCCTGATCGCATACCAGACACAGAATATGTCGAAAACTTTGAAACGCTAATCCCAGATAGAATGCCTTGGTCAAGCGGAACATTAGAGCAAATACCAGTAGGAATCCGTTGCTACACTGATGGCTCTAAATTAGGGGACAAAGTGGGCCTGGGGTTCTATATTGAAGACCCAGAAACAGAAATATACCACCGTTTACCTAATCATAACACAAGCTTCCAGGCAGAAGTACGAGCAATAACGGAATGTGTAAATTGGATTAGAATCAATATGGCGCCCACAGGTCTTAATATATTTACCGACAGCCAGAAGGCAATTAGGACGATATCAGGAGATAGAATTAAATCTAAGATTGGATTGTAAGAAAGCTTTAACTGAATACTCTCCCAGAGGTAAGATTCACATCATATGGGTACCAGGCCACTCGGTAGTAGTCGGCAACGAAAGGGCGAATGTAATAGCTTTAAAGGGAAGGGAGCTCGATGTAGTTAACCTGACAAACGCAAAACCATTCGACGCAACAAAAGCTGAATTAAAAATATGGGTGTGAGAATCCCATAAGGCCTCTTGGAATAATGAAACGGTGGGTAGAACCACAAAGATTCTATGGGGTGACCCTGATGAGAGCAAGACGAGAAATCTCCTCAAAATGAGCAAGTCTGAGGTTAGATGGTACGTATTCTGAGTGGACACACAGGATTACGTGCACATCTATACAAAATTGGACGTGCGGATTCAGACGAATGTAGAGCATGTGAAGAGGACAGTGAAACTCTGGATCACTTTCTTTGCCATTGTCAGGCATTCGTCGAAATTAGATCCAAGTATCTTGGAAGTGATGTTATTCAGGAAATAACATTCTTAACCAACACCGATTGGAAGATTCTTAGGAATTACGTCCAGGAAACTGAGTTTCTGAACATGGAAAAATAATACATTCAGTGAACAATTTTTTTTTTCATGAATTGGAGCGCACAACAGGCCCGATAGTGGCCTAGGTGTATTTCTTCGGATTTGATGTAGTATACATCCTGCTATCAACCTAACCTAGTGATACGAAAAGGACCTTAAGATCCAGATAATCCAATTAGAAACAGAAAAACGATACCAAAAATATATCTTGGAATGTTTAAGTACAGGTCCTTATAACAAAAATTATTATTTTTAGATACCTACCTCAAGGAATCTATTAAATCCCAATATTAAATTCTGGTTTTATCTCTGGAAAAAGAGTAAAAAATGGCAAATATGGTCAAAAATCGTCATTTTAATGATATTATATGAAAAGATGGTACAAATGCCCCAAAATTGTGGGCCAAATGGGCCAAAAATATATCCTTTCGGTTGATAGTAACCCCTTGAAACAATTTTAAGCAAAAAGACCATTCGATTCTAATTTTTGTGTTTCGTAAAATATGGTCAAATATGAAATACAGGAAAAATTCGTATACTTTTGTGAAGTAATTTTATGGACTTTTTTTTAAAAAAAGTTAAATTTATTTAAGTAAATGTAAATTATCCAAATTTTAAGGAGTGTGATATTAAACCTTAAGACTCTCTAGACAATATATCAAATTTAATTATTAATTTTACACACAATAAATATTATTAAATTATGTTTCCTTTAAAAGTACACCTAAATTCGAATACTTATGTGAGATACTGTATATATAAATGAATGTGTGTTTGTTTGTATGTTTGTATGTTTTTATGTTCATATGTTTATATGTTTGTATGTTTGAACGTTATAGATTACTAAACGGCTGAACCGATTTTCTTCAAATCTTCACAGCGTATTCCTGCATGACTGGAATAGGTAAATGGGTAACTTTTTATTTTGAAATTCCAAGTGGGCGGGGAGCCACGCCCATGTTAAGAAAATATTAAATAAGTATATTTCAGATCATATAACGGTTAGAGTCCTCAAATTTTGTCGGAGCAACAGGTTTTGAAATAAGAATAGTTTTCCGGTGGAAAATATAAGTAATGGGATATACGAATCTACAGCCGATTTTACGCTTTAGATGAAAATCGTTTTTTGATAATAAATTAAATTGATTGCAGATTTTTATTTTACTTAATCGTAAGGTAAGTTAAGGACCTATATTTTAGAGTTTTCAAATAAAAATAAATTTTTGATTAAAATTTTAATTTTAATAATTCTCATATACTATAAGAAGTACACTGGTTTCCCGGTTTAACGAATACTCAGTTTAGCGAATTCGGGATTTAACGAAAGTGAAAAAGTTAGTTGGATTTCAATAGAAATTAAATTTACATATAAAAAATAATTTTCGGAAACAATATTTAAAAAAAGATATCCATTTGAACGAAAAAATCTATATTAAATTAATATTGTGATTATATTCAAAATACAGATAGTAATAGAATTGTTTGTTAACAAAATTACTGGAAAATATTCAGAATTTTACACATGGGAATAAAAATCCATTTATCTAACCTTAATAAATTTCTTTTCTTGAAATCTTTAATTGTGGTTTGTTTCTAATTTTAACTAAACAATTTTCTACTATTCACTATTTCTACCATTTTTCACTATATTTATTTTGCATACTGCAGAAAAATGAATAGAAACGGTCACAATCATATGAACTCATTAAAACGGATTTAATAAATATACTTCCTACCTTCCATTACCATATTTTTATCATTAAACCATAGAAAAATTGTTATTCGGTTTAACGAATTTTTCGTTTTTACGAAAGGGCCTGACATATCTTTCGTTAAACCGGGAAACCACTGTATATATCATGAGCATTATAAATGTAACAAAAAATTAACGGAAAAAGTTCATTGCATTTCATTAAGATCACAAAAGGGCCGAAATTATTGGTATAGGTATATTTATTCGGATTTGATGTGTTAAACATTCTCTTCCTCAAACTAACCTAGCCTTCCACAATAGAACTATTATCATGCAAAATTTCATGAAGCATAAAATCCAGATCAAAAAGTTGATTCCAAAAATATACTGTCTGTTGCCAAATTTCTTGAAAATTGGTTCATGTTTTTTTATATTTAGCCTAGAAATTTGGTGTTATAGCTGTTATTTTAAAAGTGAACATAAAAATGTGCGTAGCATCCAATCAATATCATATAGAGTCATTTGTAACTTCTGAGGTCAGACCTATTAATATGCCGAATTTTATGTAAATCGGTTTAGTAATTATGTATTGAAAGAGTAATAAAAGAAAGAGTAATAAAAAAATAAGTATTAAAAGTCGCATATCTCAGAAATTGCAACAGCTAGAGTCCTCAAATTTTGTATGAACAACTTTGACATTCATATGAACACATGTTGACAAAATGGGCAGCATAGCTACATGGGCGTGGCACCTCTCATATAAAGAAAATCTTAAATTAGTATATCTGAGAAAATATAACAGCTAGAGTCCTCAAATTTTTTCGGAGCCACTGTAAAAATTTTATTAATATTTGTTTGTCACTATCCAAAACCATAAAGTAATAAGACAAAGATAGTTTGATATTTAAAGTATTTTATTAATTAATGATATTTATGTACATATATTATTTCTTAATAATTATTTCTTACAAGATTTTATTTCATTGATGCGCCAGGAGGAACCGGAAAAACCTTTCTCATCTCATTAATTTTAGCTAAAGTTCAATCAAAAAAGAATATTGCCTTAGCAAAGCACGCCGGGTTTTTTTTAGTATATATATATATATAGTATTTAGTTGAAAAATGCCATTTTGCGAAATATTATGAATTACTTAATAACATATTTGCAATTTTTAGTATAGATATTAGGGTGATCGATTGTTCGACATTTTCCAAAAACCGAATAGTTCGAATAGTTGACATTTCAAAAAACCGGTTGATATTTTTCAAATTCAGAAAAAAAGCGGTTTTATATAGATATAGTCGACTGATTTACATTATTTCTTTAATGTAAAAAAATTGGAAAATGTGGGACACTTCTGTTAAATATTAGATACTATGTAATCCAGCTAAAATCCCTGTTTAGACAATTTTTATAGGCATTCCAACACATCAATAATAGTTTAGCCGCCAAGTAATTATTGTAATTGGAATATAATCTTAAGATTGATAAAATTTTATCAAATAGTTATTCCAATAAATTTTAAAAATAAAATTTGTTAATTAATTATGAAATTCAAAAAAGTTTAACCAAAGGTGCGTTAGAAAAATATTAGAAAAATTTAGAAGGGCTGTATTATTATATACTTCAAAATTTAATTTAAGTAATCTCTGAATACAAAGACAGTCGATCACCCTAATAGATGATGTACATTAATATATCATAAGAAATGAAGAAATAGAAAATGAAGAAATTATTGATTCGTTAGTTATATCGAAGTTGCCATAGGAGGGATAAATTGACCTTTGAATATATATGCATCTATATCAGTAAAAAATGTATGCCCAGGACTATCAAGTATAAATAGTGTTCAATGTATCGACATAGACATTGATCCCCTGCTTTAACCCTTTCCGTGGTTTTGTCGAATATATTCGACATTACAATAGACTTTGTTTTTAAGCATTTTTTGGGTATAATATTTAACTTTAGTTTTAATTTTTTTCTTTTAGATAAAAATGAAGACTTTATTATATTTATAATAGAGATTTTGAAAGATCTTCCGTATTTTAAAAGTATTTAAAAATCAGATTTTAAGAAATTGTCACTTATGACTACTTTTTAAAAAGTGCTTTTTAACAACGTTTAAAAACAGCTTCATTTAATGGTCAAAAAAATTGTATTTTAGGAGATTGGACTATGCAGATTTAAATTGTATTGTATTGAAAGAAGTTTAAGAAGACATTTTACAAAAAAAAAAATTCATAAAAAATGTTGGTGGTACTTTTTGGAGACTATTTTTCGAATGTCTAATATATTCGACATTTAACTTTGACTTTTTATAACTCACTAGGGAAAACTCAAATTCAAAAAATATTATTTTTCCCGGATTCAGCATACTCAAATTATCTTAAATATAAGTTTTCAAGTTTTTTTTAGACATAAATTATTTTCTACCCTGAAAGGGTTAATTGTGACCTCCCTCCGCTCGCTACGCCTGTGGTTGTCAAATTACTGTGAATGACGCTTAGGAATTTTGACGGGTGTCATTCTGACTTCCTGTCAAACAACCTAAGCGCCATTACAGTTTGTGAAAAACCCCAGCAGCATAAATTCTCGGACAGCGACAACAACCCTTATGTTTCGATAAATATAATCCGTTTTGAGAACGTTTGAGAAACTTCTCTATTTTTATTATACTCACGCAGTAAACAACTAAGTGCATCCTGCATTTTATCATCAAAGTTATTTATTCGTCTTACCCCCAATATCTCAAGGTCTAGTTATATTTTATCGTAAGGTTAAATTGACAGTTTTCATACAAAAATTATTTTAACCGGCAGAATATCTACCTGTAAAACGATAACCAGAGTTGGTGTTAACGGGGATTAATAAATAACAAACTTCTTCATATAATGGTTGGAATTTGTTTAAATAGTTAATTTTTTATTTTGTTTAACATTTCCTAACATTTGTTTAACAATCTTTAGTCTGTTTTCATATGCACAAACGGAAAATAATGTTTAGAATTATCTATCCAAAATTTTTTAAAATCACAATAAAAAATCAAAGAAAACATACAATTTTGTACTAAAAATTAAATTTTTTTGAAACCGGTTAACCGAGACTTAAAAACCGGATAACCCGGTTAACCGAAAACCAATGTTTTAAAAAACCGGTTTGCAAAAAACCGAAATATAAAAACCGGTTTTTCTGTTAACCGGTTTATAAACACTAATTTTATCCCGATAACTTTATAATTCAATGAAATATATGCGTTTAAGTGATTTTCGGAAGTGGGTCTTATATGGAAGCTATGACCAATAATGGACTGATCCGATAAAAATTTGGTAGAATGATTTGTATGTACACAAAACATATTGAACTCGAATTTTATCAATAGCTTTAGTTATCAATAAAATATTTGGATTTGGGTGATTTTCGGAAGTGGCCCTTATATGGGAGCTGTGACCAATTATGGACCGACTGAGATCTATGTTGGTAGTATGATTTCTGTTCACATTATATTTGTGTGTACAAAATTTTGTGTTGATATCGATGTATTTGATATTAACGATAATCTACTTTGCGGGAATATATACCTTTGTATGGGGGCCATGGGAGTTATAGGATCAATTGTTATGATTTTGAACATACTTGATCCCTGGCAGAAAAAAATAACGTGTGGTAAAATTCATCGAAATATCTTTGGTAGTTTCTGAGAAAACTACTTAAGAATTGGGAAAAAACATAATTTTTTTCGAGGTAGTCTGAAATTTTTACGTCGTGAAGCGATTTTTCTGATTTTCAATGCTTAGGATAATAACAAACAGATAACAAATTTTTAAAATAAAATTTTTTACCATATATATTTTCGACATATTTATCAATTTTCATCGAAAGCAAAAGTAAGTATTTTAAATAAACCTTTTTAACACTTTATATTAATATTGAATTATTTACAAATAGAATGGAAAATACCGAGCAAATTCTAAAGAAAATAACTGACGGCGTATACAAACTATTGGAAAAAAAGGGAAAAAAGGGAAGTTACGATTGTTATTTGGACCGATGATTTCGTCAAAAGGAATTTTTTGTGTGCCACTTTAAAAACTTTTATCAATTCCTGCAACCAGTGCACCGTCGGAAAGGGGTTTTTCTTTAGCTGGAAATATTATAACGGAGAAAAGAAACCGGTATTTTGTTATTCGTCACCAACGTACTCTTCGTAAACGAGAGTGAATACGTTGTTAAATGAGTGAGGGGACACTTAAATTTGTTTCCATTGTACTTCAGAATGTAGATATTTTTCACATCTATTGGGGTCACAATTGTTATTTTCCACTAAAGTTTAACCAGATGGTTAAACTTTAATGTTTTTGGTCATTCATCACGAATGTACTCGTAATCGAGAGTCACTTTACTGTACACCAAGTAAGCAAGAGAGTGTCAGTCGTCACTTAACTGTCCCCTGAGTAAACGAGAGAGGGGGCACATAAAAAAATTAAGAATTGAATGTGAAGAGAAAACAATAAACATGATGAGTTTTGTCTGAGTGCAAAGACAATGAATAGTTATACTATTTCATTACATTTTAAGTTATTTGATTTTTATGTTAGTTGACTTTAATAAATTGTTTAAGACAGTTCTCGCTAAAAATGTGTGAATTTTAAAATAAAAAAATGTTTTTTAATTTGATTAAAAAATAGTAAAATTTAATAACAAATATTTACAATTTAGGTTAGGTAGGCAGGTCGTCCTCGCGATGACATCACTGGGGACACACTTGGGTCCAGTATTTTGATCCCTTTGTGATACCTGAAACGAGAGAAAACGGTCGGCGTATTAGTACACTTCGACCTAATCACTCTGGATTCCTACACCGAACCAGTTTGTCGCATGAATATAGGAATCTATCTTTCGGATATTGACCTCTGATAGATCCGATAAGTCATGCAGAAAATAACTGCCTAGCAGGCGAATTCTGTGATCAGCTAGGGCGGAACAATGATAGAGGAAGTGAGTTATACTCTCTTCTTCCTCTTCATCCTGGCAGCTCCTGCAGAAGTCGTTACTGGGTATGTTCAGTCTTCTTGCATGGATTCCGAAAGGCCAGTGGCTAGTTACCACTGCCGTTAAGTTCCGGAATGTAGAAAAGGGCGTGGGATCTTTGTGAGTTGAAAGATGGCCACATGATCCTTGCCTGTCTACAGGTGGCTTCAGTCGACCATATGCATTGCGCAAGCTCATATAGTTTTTCACGTATCGAGCGTTTGCAGGTTGAAAGCGGTATACCGACGAAAGGGTCGGTATGCTCTCTTGCAAGCGAGGAACCTAACTTGGCAAGAGAGCCCGCGATGGTATTACCAGGAATTTGTTAATGTCCTGGAATCCAATACAGTCCTATTGTGGAATGTTTCGCCATCTCGTTAAGGGATGCCCGGCATACTAGGACTAAGTTTGATGTCGTGTAGACACCACTTAGAACCTTAAGGGCTGCCTGGCTGTCGGTATAAATTCGGTTATTAGCACCGTATATTCGATGAAACCTGAGCCAATTTGCAGCCCGTTTTATGGTTGATAATTCAGCCTGAAGAACGCTATATTGGTCAGGAAGCTTGAAGGAGACTTCCGTTCCCGAATGTGCTATGTAAAAGTCACTGCCTACACCATGGTTTGATTTTGAGCTATAAGGTGAACACCTTATACGATCCGTCATGGAGGATTGTTTCCATCACATTTGGATCGTGTTGGATATTCACTGAAAAGCTTCTATCAAAAGACGTTTTGGCAATGCAATAGTCGATATTGTTAGTGATCTCTCCTAGACAATTGAGAATGGTAGAGTGACCTGACTGAATCATTTGCCACATAACAATTGTATTGAGTCTAATGGCCGCGTTGAGGCCAACCTCTTGAGCCATTAGATCAATAGGTAGCCATCCCATCATGACAAAAAGAGCCTTTGATGGGGTGGTGCGAAGGGCCCCCGTTATCAACAGAGCTGATGTACGAAGGATTGCCTCAAAACTTTTACGGTGTGAGACCTTTTGTACAGACTTCCACCACACAAGTGCACCATACAGTAGTATGGACATGACTACCATGTCAAAGAGCCATTTGGTGTTCTTAGGGTTTATGCCCCATGCACAGTGGGGCAGAATCGAAATTTTTTGGAAATAAATCTGGCATTTCTAAACGGCTGATCCGATCGGGATAAAATTTGGCGTGAGCGTAGCCAAGGAGTATTTGAGTTTAAGTTTTGAAGATGAACCCTGCAGATGCCCCAGGGACGGCGCTGTGGCGGCTCAAAGTAGAGTACCTACGACATGTAAAATTTTTAAACTCGTGCCATTTTTTGTTTTTCACCCAAATACAAAGATTTTTATATTTTCTATTTTTATATTTTCGACGAGATCTTGAAAAAACATGCTTGGACATACTACTTATCTCTTATAATATCCGAGTTATAGGCATTTAAAAATTTAGTGATACAAAATTTACCATACCTTGGTCCGCCTTTTTTTGAATACCGGGCGTAATTTTGGACTCAATTTTTCCTTGTTAGTTAGACAACAAAATTTCCAATAATATGCAAAAAATTTCAGATCAATATCATTTACAGATCCAAAAATATACGTTTTTTAATTTAAAAATTCAAAAAATTTTAGATTTTTGCCGTTTTTTTTGCCAAAAATGTGTCTTAACTCTTTTATTAATAAAATAAAATTTTCTTTAAGAACATATAACAATTTTATAGTTTTCTAAAAGGTATCTTTAAAAATGTTGCCACTGCGTCCTTCCGAATATGACCTATTTTTTTTATCAAAACTTCAACTTTGGGCGACATGTTCTAAAATCCCAAAGCTGGGATCAGAAAACTGAAAGCAGTTTTGGAAACCTCAATATGTTTTCTATTTACTCCAAAAGTATTTTCCCAGCCCTGAAAGAAATGTGGACCCTATGGGCAAAAAAGTAAAAAATCCCATTTTTGGGATTTTTTTTTGCATTTTCTTATTTGAAATGACAAATTTAACAAGCGTTGAAATTTTCATTGAGTTTTGTTCATAAATAAAGATTTTGTCATATATTACATATTTGTTTAATTTCTAAAACTATGATTTTAATCAAAATTTTAATAGGGTCGCAGATAGCTACAACAATTTAGTCCTTATTTATCCCTTAATATCTTTTTTTAGTTAGATATGAAAATTCTCGATTCTTTACAAAAATTTTCAAGCCAATATCTCAATTACATTCAAAAGTATGTTCATTTAAACCTGTATCCTTTAATTTCATATTTTAGTATTAAATATGACAGAACATATTTAAATCTTATATTTACCTATTTTCTATTTGTTTGCTTATCCTTATAATTGAAAGGTCCTATTATGCTTAAATTTTCAGAAATTTATAACTATTTTTTACCTAAATTTTTTCGACAGATCATTTCGTTCTGTTTCGTTTATGATCATGTAGGTAAAAATATACAGGTAATGATAATTTCGATTCATCCACTAATAAGAAATATCAATGACTGAATTACAGGTTATAGTAATATAGTCCTAAATGTTAATAGGTAGACAATTCGTAATTTTTTAGTTTGGAATACCTGTATCGGAAATGACAAGAATTGGTATATAAGTAAACTTCTCAGATTTTAAGTACCATATTTAATAAATCTACAATGAAGATTACATTAAAGTACGAAGAGTTGTGTTCCGTTTTATGGAGTGTATCTTCAAAAGGGCCAGAAAGAATTGAAGACATTTCAAATTATATAAAAACTACATATAGTAGAAAAGTAGACAAAACAGGCATATCAAAAATTGAAAACTTTTTTAAAACTTTTTGATGTAAAAAGTAAGTCTGTGGATGGAAATCAAATGAAATTTCGATTAAAATTTTGTAGTTGGATAGAAACTACTACGGAAATCTCAACTTACAACACATCAACAGGAACGCCTTGCAAGTCATGCGAAGACTTATGTTCAAGGTCAAAAAAAAAAAAGAGGGTCACACAAAAACTTTTTTCAATCTCAAATGAGGAAATTGCTGATACATTTAACGAAATGCTGAAAAAGGAAAACCAACCTATGGATGCCGTACATATTGCAACTATTCTTCCTAATGCATCACCAAAACGACTTAAGCGAATTGTGGAAAGTATACCAACTCCAACATCACCTATCCTACCATCACCTATTGCTGTTAATGATGTGGAAGCTTGTAGTGATATATCATCTTTGCTCGAAAACACAGCATCAAGAATTGTGTCAGACTTTTCAGAAGACCAACTAAGGAAAATTCATAACTGTGATGTTGTCTTAATGTGTAAGTGGGGATGTGACGGTTTATCAGCACTTCCAGAATTAAAACAAGCTTGTGGAAGTCGGACATTAGCAGACTACAAAAGTGTATTTATGTCATCATTAGTGCCATTACGAATTCGTTCATATTCCCTTAATCCATCATCGTCAAGCATCGGAAATTCATTTGAAGATATATGGATCAATACAACTCCGGGTTCAAAAAATTTTTGTAGAGCCATTGGATTTGAATTTATAGAGGAGTCAAAGAAAACAACAAAAGATTTAGTGGAATATTTAAAAAATGAAATAAATGCACTGGAGCCCATTTGCATAAAAATAAAAGAAATTCTCTATTAACGTATCATATCAGCTAAGCTTAACAATGATTGATGGAAAGGTCAGCAATGCCATAACAGAAACTTCTTCCTTCTGGAGATGCTCAATATGTAATGAGAAAAAGTCGCAATTCTCAAATATAAACAAAAGCAGAAGTATTAATGAAGAAGTCCTGTCTTTCGGAATTTCACCACTTCATGCCAGAATACGATTTTTGGATTACTTTTTACACATAGCATACGACCTCAAATATAGAAGTGTGCCAGAGAATCTTACTAAATCAACAAAAAATAATGAAGAATTGAAAGAACTGAGAGCTGCGGAAAAAAGCAGAATCCAAGAAGAATTTAAAGTTCAGATGGGATTAAACATCGACAAACCACTTTCAAGTTGCGGTAGTACAAATGACGGTAATACGGCGAGAAAGTTTTTTCGTGATTTTGAAATTACTTCAAAAATAACTGGAATCGACAAGGAGTTGCTTCGAAGAGTTAACACTATTTTAATGGCACTGAATAGTAAACATAAAATTAATGGAAATCGATTTGGGGAATATACATCTGAAATTTCTAAATTACTTGTATGTCTGTATCCATGGAGGGAACTAACACCAACAGTACACAAAGTATTGTGTCATGGTCAAATAATAATTGAATCGAATATTCTTCCACTTGGAGAGTTAACAGAAGAAGCCCAGGAAGCGAGGAATCGAGATTTTAAGCATGTTTAACTATTCAGCTCAAGAAAATGCTCCAGGCAATCACAGAATGAAGATATTTTTAATAGTTTACTTCTATCTTCTGATCCTGTTCTTTCAACTATGCGAAAAAGATGGATTTGTTATGAAACTCTATCATCTCAAAACAAGGAAGATTTAAAGGACTTATATTACCTTCTGGATATGTATACCGATATGACAGATTATTTTATAGAAAATAAGTAGTGTTAGGAATTAACTATATAAGTAGGTTGTAAGAATTAATTGTATTATGTTTAAGATAAACAGTTCAAATAAAAAAAGCTATTATACTAACTGATGATATTGTATTAAATTGTGTTTTCTATTTCGGTGGGCGGAAAAGGTGGTTTGTGTGGGGTGATTTAGGTGTTGTTGTGCGTGGCTCATAATAAAATTATAATTTTTTTATTGTATATACAATGTTATAGTCTTTAATAAAATAATTAACTAAATAATTTTTAAAAATTGTCCAAATATTTTATTCAACACCAAATGTATGTTCTGTTATACTTAATACTAAAATATGAAAAAGATGAAATTAAAGTACACAGGCATAGAAAAGGTATACATAGAACTGAAACTGAGTATGACAAAACCTAAGTCTGCTGTCAAAAACCTAAGTCGTGAGAATGTATTAGTTGAAAAATATGTAACCCAACAAACACAAACTCTTTCGTTTAAAAAGTTTTTATATTTTTGTTTGATATTATATTTCGATATTTTATGAAATAATGGTTTGAATTAGCCATTTTTATTCAATATCAGTTGACCAATGTAAGAAAGATCTTCATTAAAAATTATTTTTAATTTTAAATAAACTCTTTGTGGTTGCTGGGTTGAGTCAATATTGACACTTAAAAATAATATTAAAAAATAAAAACGATTGAAAAATTTGTTTTTTTTTCTGAAAATGTTTTCAATAATTTTATGGGAAAACATAACTTTTAGCAGTGTTTATTGCAGCAGCAGGGGCTATTTTGCCAAAGGAATTGTGCTAATGCTAAAATTAACGCTTGATATGAACGATTATTGTTAATTTCAAAGCAGCCCAAATGCAGTCAAAATACACCCTACACCACACTAATGGGAACGGTATTTTGTTTACGTCTTAAAGTTTGTAACACCTGCGTCGATGTAATCATGTAATCCGCCCATAAATTAGCCTATTGAACTTTTTTGTAAGCGGTACATGCTATACAAGAATAGGGTATTTATAAAATTCGACTCAACAAATTTTATATATACGAAATTTTGACTATATATTGTTATAATGAGTAGCACATTCATTAATTAAGCAAACATCAATCTCTTGAATATAACTTCTACATTAAAAAATACTTAATAACTTATTGCTACTTACTCGCAATGTGGTAGGGTATGATGTATTCGGATACATTTTGTACTTTTATATTTTTGTTATTTTATGTAAACAAAAATAAAAATACTCATACAATTGTATTAAATTCACACAGAACCTGTACATGTGAGAGAGTAATATTTCTTATTCTCAGTTTCAGTTCTATTTATTTTTCTATGTACACAGGTTTAAATGAACATATTTTTGAATGTAATTGAGATATTGGCTTGAAAATTTTTGTAAAGAATCGAGAATTTTCATATCTAACTAAAAAAAGATATTAAGGGATAAATATGGACTAAATTGTTGTAGCTATCTGCAACCCTATTAAAATTTTGATATAAATCATAGTTTTAGAAATTAAACAAATATGTAATATATTACAAAATCTTTATTTATGAACAAAACTCAATGAAATTTTCAACGCTTGTTAAATTTGTCATTTCAAATAAGAAAATGCAAAAAAAAATTTAAAACGTCAAAGGGCATCCCGCAATTCCCAAAAATAGGAATGAAAATCCCAAAAATGGGATTTTTTAAATTTTTGCCCATAGGGTCCACATTTCTTTCAGGGCTGGGAAAATACTTTTGGAGTAAATAGAAAACATATTGAGGTTTCCAAAACTGCTTTCAGTTTTCTGATCCCAGCTTTGGGATTTTAGAACATGTCGCCCAAAGTTGAAGTTTTGATAAAAAATAGGTCATATTCGGAAAGACGCAGTGGCAACATTTTCAAAAATAGGACAAGTTTTTTACGCCAAAGCGTTCTGCGTAAAGATACCTTTTAGAAAACTATAAAATTGTTATATGTTCTTAAAGAAAATTTTATTTTATTAATAGAAGAGTTAAGACACATTTTTGGCAAAAAACGGCAAAAATCTAAAATTTTTTGAATTTTTAAATTAAAAAACGTATATTTTTGGATCTGTAAATGATATTGATCTGAAATTTTTTGTATATTATTGGAAATTTTGTTGTCTAACTAACAAGTCCATTTGGTCCAAAATTACGCCCGGTATTCAAAAAAAAGGCGGACCAAGGTATGGTAAATTTTGTATCACTAAATTTTTAAATGCCTATAACTCGGATATTATAAGAGATAAGATCTCGTCGAGCGCTTTCAGAAAATATAAAATTTTTTATTTGGATGAAAAACATAAAAACGGCACGAGTTTAAAAATTTTACATGTCGTAGGTACCCTACTTTGAGCCGCCACAGCGCCGTCCCTGGGGCATCTGCGGGGTTCATCTTCAAAACATAAACTCGAATACTCCTTGGCTACGCTCACGCCAAATTTTATACCGATCGGATCAGCAGATTTATTTCCAAAAAATTTCGATTCTGCCCCACTGTGCCATGATTTACCAATTGCTCTTTTACACTTTTTGGGTATAATATTTTTTGGGTATAATATTTAACTTTAGTTTTAATTTTTTTCTTTTAGATAAAAATGAAGACTTTATTATATTTATAATAGAGATTTTGAAAGATCTTCCGTATTTTAAAAGTATTTAAAAATCAGATTTTAACTACTTTTTAAAAAGTGCTTTTTAACAACGTTTAAAAACAGCTTCATTTAATGGTCAAAAAAATTGTATTTTAGGAGATTGGACTATGCAGATTTAAATTGTATTGTATTGAAAGAAGTTTAAGAAGACATTTTACAAAAAAAAAATTCATAAAAAATGTTGGTGGTACTTTTTGGAGACTATTTTTCGAATGTCTAATATATTCGACATTTAACTTTGACTTTTTATAACTCACTAGGGAAAACTCAAATTCAAAAAATATTATTTTTCCCGGATTCAGCATACTCAAATTATCTTAAATATAAGTTTTCAAGTTTTTTTTCGAGACATAAATTATTTTCTACCCTGAAAGGGTTAATTGTGACCTCCCTCCGCTCGCTACGCCTGTGGTTGTCAAATTACTGTGAATGACGCTTAGGAATTTTGACGGGTGTCATTCTGACTTCCTGTCAAACAACCTAAGCGCCATTACAGTTTGTGAAAAACCCCAGCAGCATAAATTCTCGGACAGCGACAACAACCCTTATGTTTCGATAAATATAATCCGTTTTGAGAACGTTTGAGAAACTTCTCTATTTTTATTATACTCACGCAGTAAACAACTAAGTGCATCCTGCATTTTATCATCAAAGTTATTTATTCGTCTTACCCCCAATATCTCAAGGTCTAGTTATATTTTATCGTAAGGTTAAATTGACAGTTTTCATACAAAAATTATTTTAACCGGCAGAATATCTACCTGTAAAACGATAACCAGAGTTGGTGTTAACGGGGATTAATAAATAACAAACTTCTTCATATAATGGTTGGAATTTGTTTAAATAGTTAATTTTTTATTTTGTTTAACATTTCCTAACATTTGTTTAACAATCTTTAGTCTGTTTTCATATGCACAAACGGAAAATAATGTTTAGAATTATCTATCCAAAATTTTTTAAAATCACAATAAAAAATCAAAGAAAACATACAATTTTGTACTAAAAATTAAATTTTTTTGAAACCGGTTAACCGAGACTTAAAAACCGGATAACCCGGTCAACCGAAAACCAATGTTTTAAAAAACCGGTTTGCAAAAAACCGAAATATAAAAACCGGTTTTTCTGTTAACCGGTTTATAAACACTAATTTTATCCCGATAACTTTATAATTCAATGAAATATATGCGTTTAAGTGATTTTCGGAAGTGGGTCTTATATGGGAGCTATGACCAATAATGGACTGATCCGATAAAAATTTGGTAGAATGATTTGTATGTACACAAAACATATTGAACTCGAATTTTATCAATAGCTTTAGTTATCAATAAAATATTTGGATTTGGGTGATTTTCGGAAGTGGCCCTTATATGGGAGCTGTGACCAATTATGGACCGACTGAGATCTATGTTGGTAGTATGATTTCTGTTCACATTATATTTGTGTGTACAAAATTTTGTGTTGATATCGATGTATTTGATATTAACGATAATCTACTTTGCGGGAATATATACCTTTGTATGGGGGCCATGGGAGTTATAGGATCAATTGTTATGATTTTGAACATACTTGATCCCTGGCAGAAAAAAATAACGTGTGGTAAAATTCATCGAAATATCTTTGGTAGTTTCTGAGAAAACTACTTAAGAATTGGGAAAAAACATAATTTTTTTCGAGGTAGTCTGAAATTTTTACGTCGTGAAGCGATTTTTCTGATTTTCAATGCTTAGGATAATAACAAACAGATAACAAATTTTTAAAATAAAAATTTTTACCATATATATTTTCGACATATTTATCAATTTTCATCGAAAGCAAAAGTAAGTATTTTAAATAAACCTTTTTAACACTTTATATTAATATTGAATTATTTACAAATAGAATGGAAAATACCGAGCAAATTCTAAAGAAAATAACTGACGGCGTATACAAACTATTGGAAAAAAAGGGAAAAAAGGGAAGTTACGATTGTTATTTGGACCGATGATTTCGTCAAAAGGAATTTTTTGTGTGCCACTTTAAAAACTTTTATCAATTCCTGCAACCAGTGCACCGTCGGAAAGGGGTTTTTCTTTAGCTGGAAATATTATAACGGAGAAAAGAAACCGGTATTTTGTTATTCGTCACCAACGTACTCTTCGTAAACGAGAGTGAATACGTTGTTAAATGAGTGAGGGGACACTTAAATTTGTTTCCATTGTACTTCAGAATGTAGATATTTTTCACATCTATTGGGGTCACAATTGTTATTTTCCACTAAAGTTTAACCAGATGGTTAAACTTTAATGTTTTTGGTCATTCATCACGAATGTACTCGTAATCGAGAGTCACTTTACTGTACACCAAGTAAGCAAGAGAGTGTCAGTCGTCACTTAACTGTCCCCTGAGTAAACGAGAGAGGGGGCACATAAAAAAATTAAGAATTGAATGTGAAGAGAAAACAATAAACATGATGAGTTTTGTCTGAGTGCAAAGACAATGAATAGTTATACTATTTCATTACATTTTAAGTTATTTGATTTTTATGTTAGTTGACTTTAATAAATTGTTTAAGACAGTTCTCGCTAAAAATGTGTGAATTTTAAAATAAAAAAAATGTTTTTTAATTTGATTAAAAAATAGTAAAATTTAATAACAAATATTTACAATTTAGGTTAGGTAGGCAGGTCGTCCTCGCGATGACATCACTGGGGACACACTTGGGTCCAGTATTTTGATCCCTTTGTGATACCTGAAACGAGAGAAAACGGTCGGCGTATTAGTACACTTCGACCTAATCACTCTGGATTCCTACACCGAACCAGTTTGTCGCATGAATATAGGAATCTATCTTTCGGATATTGACCTCTGATAGATCCGATAAGTCATGCAGAAAATAACTGCCTAGCAGGCGAATTCTGTGATCAGCTAGGGCGGAACAATGACAGAGGAAGTGAGTTATACTCTCTTCTTCCTCTTCATCCTGGCAGCTCCTGCAGAAGTCGTTACTGGGTATGTTCAGTCTTCTTGCATGGATTCCGAAAGGCCAGTGGCTAGTTACCACTGCCGTTAAGTTCCGGAATGTAGAAAAGGGCGTGGGATCTTTGTGAGTTGAAAGATGGCCACATGATCCTTGCCTGTCTATAGGTGGCTTCAGTCGACCATATGCATTGCGCAAGCTCATATAGTTTTTCACGTATCGAGCGTTTGCAGGTTGAAAGCGGTATACCGACGAAAGGGTCGGTATGCTTTCTTGCAAGCGAGGAACCTAACTTGGCAAGAGAGCCCGCGATGGTATTACCAGGAATTTGTTAATGTCCTGGAATCCAATACAGTCCTATTGTGGAATGTTTCGCCATCTCGTTAAGGGATGCCCGGCATACTAGGACTAAGTTTGATGTCGTGTAGACACCACTTAGAACCTTAAGGGCTGCCTGGCTGTCGGTATAAATTCGGTTATTAGCACCGTATATTCGATGAAACCTGAGCCAATTTGCAGCCCGTTTTATGGTTGATAATTCAGCCTGAAGAACGCTATATTGGTCAGGAAGCTTGAAGGAGACTTCCGTTCCCGAATGTGCTATGTAAAAGTCACTGCCTACACCATGGTTTGATTTTGAGCTATAAGGTGAACACCTTATACGATCCGTCATGGAGGATTGTTTCCATCACATTTGGATCGTGTTGGATATTCACTGAAAAGCTTCTATCAAAAGACGTTTTGGCAATGCAATAGTCGATATTGTTAGTGATCTCTCCTAGACAATTGAGAATGGTAGAGTGACCTGACTGAATCATTTGCCACATAACAACTGTATTGAGTCTAATGGCCGCGTTGAGGCCAACCTCTTGAGCCATTAGATCAATAGGTAGCCATCCCATCATGACAAAAAGAGCCTTTGATGGGGTGGTGCGAAGGGCCCCCGTTATCAACAGAGCTGATGTACGAAGGATTGCCTCAAAACTTTTACGGTGTGAGACCTTTTGTACAGACTTCCACCACACAAGTGCACCATACAGTAGTATGGACATGACTACCATGTCAAAGAGCCATTTGGTGTTCTTAGGGTTTATGCCCCATGCACAGTGGGGCAGAATCGAAATTTTTTGGAAATAAATCTGGCATTTCTAAACGGCTGATCCGATCGGGATAAAATTTGGCGTGAGCGTAGCCAAGGAGTATTCGAGTTTAAGTTTTGAAGATTAACCCTGCAGATGCCCCAGGGACGGCGCTGTGGCGGCTCAAAGTAGGGTACCTACGACATGTAAAATTTTTAAACTCGTGCCATTTTTTGTTTTTCACCCAAATACAAAGAATTTTATATTTTCGACGAGATCTTGAAAAAACATGCTTGGACATACTACTTATCTCTTATAATATCCGAGTTATAGGCATTTAAAAATTTAGTGATACAAAATTTACCATACCTTGGTCCGCCTTTTTTTGAATACCGGGCGTAATTTTGGACTCAATTTTTCCTTGTTAGTTAGACAACAAAATTTCCAATAATATGCAAAAAATTTCAATCAATCAATATCATTTACAGATCCAAAAATATACGTTTTTTAATTTAAAAATTCAAAAAATTTTAGATTTTTGCCGTTTTTTTGCCAAAAATGTGTCTTAACTCTTTTATTAATAAAATAAAATTTTCTTTAAGAACATATAACAATTTTATAGTTTTCTAAAAGGTATCTTTGAAAATGTTGCCACTGCGTCCTTCCGAATATGACCTATTTTTTATCAAAACTTCAACTTTGGGCGACATGTTCTAAAATCCCAAAGCTGGGATCAGAAAACTGAAAGCAGTTTTGGAAACCTCAATATGTTTTCTATTTACTCCAAAAGTATTTTCCCAGCCCTGAAAGAAATGTGGACCCTATGGGCAAAAAAGTAAAAAATCCCATTTTTGGGATTTTTTTTTGCATTTTCTTATTTGAAATGACAAATTTAACAAGCGTTGAAATTTTCATTGAGTTTTGTTCATAAATAAAGATTTTGTCATATATTACATATTTGTTTAATTTCTAAAACTATGATTTTAATCAAAATTTTAATAGGGTCGCAGATAGCTACAACAATTTAGTCCTTATTTATCCCTTAATATCTTTTTTTAGTTAGATATGAAAATTCTCGATTCTTTACAAAAATTTTCAAGCCAATATCTCAATTACATTCAAAAGTATGTTCATTTAAACCTGTATCCTTTAATTTCATATTTTAGTATTAAATATGACAGAACATATTTAAATCTTATATTTACCTATTTTAATTTTTTAGTTTGGAATACCTGTATTTAGTTTGGAATACCTGTATCGGAAATGACAAGAATTGGTATATAAGTAAACTTCTCAGATTTTAAGTACCATATTTAATAAATCTACAATGAAGATTACATTAAAGTACGAAGAGTTGTGTTCCGTTTTATGGAGTGTATCTTCAAAAGGGCCAGAAAGAATTGAAGACATTTCAAATTATATAAAAACTACATATAGTAGAAAAGTAGACAAAACAGGCATATCAAAAATTTAAAACTTTTTGATGTAAAAAGTAAGTCTGTGGATGGAAATCAAAAGAAATTTCGATTAAAATTTTGTAGTTGGATGGAAACTACTACGGAAATCTCAACTTACAACACATCAACAGGAACGCCTTGCAAGTCATGCGAAGACTTATGTTCAAGGTCAAAAAAAAAAAAAGAGGGTCACACAAAAACTTTTTTCAATCTCAAATGAGGAAATTGCTGATACATTTAACGAAATGCTGAAAAAGGAAAACCAACCTATGGATGCCGTACATATTGCAACTATTCTTCCTAATGCATCACCAAAACGACTTAAGCGAATTGTGGAAAGTATACCAACTCCAACATCACCTATCCTACCATCACCTATTGCTGTTAATGATGTGGAAGCTTGTAGTGATATATCATCTTTGCTCGAAAACACAGCATCAAGAATTGTGTCAGACTTTTCAGAAGACCAACTAAGGAAAATTCATAACTGTGATGTTGTCTTAATGTGTAAGTGGGGATGTGACGGTTTATCAGCACTTCCAGAATTAAAACAAGCTTGTGGAAGTCGGACATTAGCAGACTACAAAAGTGTATTTATGTCATCATTAGTGCCATTACGAATTCGTTCATATTCCCTTAATCCATCATCGTCAAGCATCGGAAATTCATTTGAAGATATATGGATCAATACAACTCCGGGTTCAAAAAATTTTTGTAGAGCCATTGGATTTGAATTTATAGAGGAGTCAAAGAAAACAACAAAAGATTTAGTGGAATATTTAAAAAATGAAATAAATGCACTGGAGCCCATTTGCATAAAAATAAAAGAAATTCTCTATTAACGTATCATATCAGCTAAGCTTAACAATGATTGATGGAAAGGTCAGCAATGCCATAACAGAAACTTCTTCCTTCTGGAGATGCTCAATATGTAATGAGAAAAAGTCGCAATTCTCAAATATAAACAGAAGCAGAAGTATTAATGAAGAAGTCCTGTCTTTCGGAATTTCACCACTTCATGCCAGAATACGATTTTTGGATTACTTTTTACACATAGCATACGACCTCAAATATAGAAGTGTGCCAGAGAATCTTACTAAATCAACAAAAAATAATGAAGAATTGAAAGAACTGAGAGCTGCGGAAAAAAGCAGAATACAAGAAGAATTTAAAGTTCAGATGGGATTAAACATCGACAAACCACTTTCAAGTTGCGGTAGTACAAATGACGGTAATACGGCGAGAAAGTTTTTTCGTGATTTTGAAATTACTTCAAAAATAACTGGAATCGACAAGGAGTTGCTTCGAAGAGTTAACACTATTTTAATGGCACTGAATAGTAAACATAAAATTAATGGAAATCGATTTGGGGAATATACATCTGAAATTTCTAAATTACTTGTATGTCTGTATCCATGGAGGGAACTAACACCAACAGTACACAAAGTATTGTGTCATGGTCAAATAATAATTGAATCGAATATTCTTCCACTTGGAGAGTTAACAGAAGAAGCCCAGGAAGCGAGGAATCGAGATTTTAAGCATGTTTAACTATTCAGCTCAAGAAAATGCTCCAGGCAATCACAGAATGAAGATATTTTTAATAGTTTACTTCTATCTTCTGATCCTGTTCTTTCAACTATGCGAAAAAGATGGATTTGTTATGAAACTCTATCATCTCAAAACAAGGAAGATTTAAAGGACTTATATTACCTTCTGGATATGTATACCGATATGACAGATTATTTTATAGAAAATAAGTAGTGTTAGGAATTAACTATATAAGTAGGTTGTAAGAATTAATTGTATTATGTTTAAGATAAACAGTTCAAATAAAAAAAGCTATTATACTAACTGATGATATTGTATTAAATTGTGTTTTCTATTTCGGTGGGCGGGAAAGGTGGTTTGTGTTTGGTGATTTAGGTGTTGTTGTGCGTGGCTCATAATAAAATTATAATTTTTTTATTGTATATACAATGTTATAGTCTTTAATAAAATAATTAACTAAATAATTTTTAAAAATTGTCCAAATATTTTATTCAACACCAAATGTATGTTCTGTTATACTTAATACTAAAATATGAAAAAGATGAAATTAAAGGACACAGGTTTAAATGAACATATTTTTGAATGTAATTGAGATATTGGCTTGAAAATTTTTGTAAAGAATCGAGAATTTTCATATCTAACTAAAAAAAGATATTAAGGGATAAATATGGACTAAATTGTTGTAGCTATCTGCAACCCTATTAAAATTTTGATATAAATCATAGTTTTAGAAATTAAACAAATATGTAATATATTACAAAATCTTTATTTATGAACAAAACTCAATGAAATTTTCAACGCTTGTTAAATTTGTCATTTCAAATAAGAAAATGCAAAAAATGGGATTTTTTAAATTTTTGCCCATAGGGTCCACATTTCTTTCAGGGCTGGGAAAATACTTTTGGAGTAAATAGAAAACATATTGAGGTTTCCAAAACTGCTTTCAGTTTTCTGATCCCAGCTTTGGGATTTTAGAACATGTCGCCCAAAGTTGAAGTTTTGATAAAAAATAGGTCATATTCGGAAAGACGCAGTGGCAACATTTTCAAAAATAGGACAAGTTTTTTACGCCAAAGCGTTCTGCGTAAAGATACCTTTTAGAAAACTATAAAATTGTTATATGTTCTTAAAGAAAATTTTATTTTATTAATAGAAGAGTTAAGACACATTTTTGGCAAAAAACGGCAAAAATCTAAAATTTTTTGAATTTTTAAATTAAAAAACGTATATTTTTGGATCTGTAAATGATATTGATCTGAAATTTTTTGTATATTATTGGAAATTTTGTTGTCTAACTAACAAGTCCATTTGGTCCAAAATTACGCCCGGTATTCAAAAAAAAGGCGGACCAAGGTATGGTAAATTTTGTATCACTAAATTTTTAAATGCCTATAACTCGGATATTATAAGAGATAAGATCTCGTCGAGCGCTTTCAGAAAATATAAAATTTTTTATTTGGATGAAAAACATAAAAACGGCACGAGTTTAAAAATTTTACATGTCGTAGGTACCCTACTTTGAGCCGCCACAGCGCCGTCCCTGGGGCATCTGCGGGGTTCATCTTCAAAACATAAACTCGAATACTCCTTGGCTACGCTCACGCCAAATTTTATACCGATCGGATCAGCAGATTTATTTCCAAAAAATTTCGATTCTGCCCCACTGTGCCATGATTTACCAATTGCTCTTTTACACGTGTATAAGGCCGCAGCCGCGTTTGACACCCCAGATTGAGTGTTCAAATGCCATGATAGTTTTGAATCCAGGATAACTCCCAGATATTTAGCACTATCTGATAACTTCAATTCAACCCCATTCAATCGTGGGAGAGTGAAGGTGGGTATCTTGTACTTCTTAGTAAAGAGAACAAGTTCCGTTTTCGATGGATTTACACCAAGGCCACTGACGTTGCTCCACGTGCTGAGTGTCTTGAGTGCAGTCTCCATCCTTTGCAATAAAGTATCCAGATATTTGCCAGATACTACTACAGACACATCGTCTGCATACGCTATTACCTTAAATCCCATAGATCTGAGATCCATAAGAAGTGGGTTCAACGCTAGGTTCCACAGAAGTGGAGATAGAACTCCTTATTGTGGGGTACCGCGATTTGCCACTTTTGTGACATTTGCTGCTCCCATTTCGGAGATAATGATCCGTTGATGTAGGCATGTTGAGATGCTGATAGATAGTCAGGTTTGATATGCATTCTGAGATGCAGATCAATTATCCTTTCCAAAGTTTTGAGAAGAAAGGAGGATAGACTAATTGGTCTAAAATCCTTTGGCTTCGTGTGAGAGGTCTTTGCTCCTTTCGGTATGAAGACCACTGTGCACTTGGTCCAAGGTTCGGGTATATAAGACCATTTTAGGCAGGCATCATATATATATATATATATATATATATATATATATATATATATATATATATATATATATATATATATATATATATATATATATCCGCGTTAGCCAAGGCATGAGATGGACAGCATTGTATTGCAAATCCGCAGGTATTATACCGTCAGGACCCGGTGATTTGTAGGGGTCGAAACTGTTTATCGCCCAGTTGATCTTATCTTCATTTATAGATATTCCTGTATCAGCTGGGAGATCTGCAGACTGCATGTCAGTCCCGTTTTCCGGGGATTGACAGCCTGGAAAGTGAGTGGCCATTAAAACTTCTAAGGATTCTTGGCTACTGGTCGTCCAACTGCCACATGGTTTCTGAATGAAACTTGGGACAGGAGGAGTAGATGATAAGATTTTGCGCAGACGACTGGTCTCAGAAGAACCTTCCACGCCGCTACAGAAGGCTCTCCAGGATTTGCGCTTTGCATTTCTTATCAGGTTTTTGAAACGATTAACCGAGGTCTTGTAAGAAATCCAGTTTCCTGTTTTCTTTGCCTCGTTAAACAGTCTGCGCGTCTCTTTCCGAGATTTCGCAATGTCCGCAGAGCACCATGGGGGCCTGCATCTGCCTTTAGCATGTTCTGTTTGCAAGACAGTGAAGTCGCGTGTTTGAAAGCTTGATTTATGGTTTCAACCGCGTTTTCTATGTCCGATCGGTTCTCGATGATCGGTCCTGGAGTGAACGTGAGATTAGTCCCATTTGCATTTCCCAATCTGTTCGTCTCCTGTTTGTAAAGGGCCACATTGTCAACTACGATTTCAAAATCGATGTACTGATGGTCAGAGAAAGAGCAGTCACTTGAGACTCCCTTATCCTATCATGATGCATTGAACTAACCAGCGTAATGTCAAGAACTTCTCTTCTATTTGAAACAATAAAGGTCGGTTCGGATCCTGAATTTAGAATATCAAGATTATTGCTTAGAATGAAGTTAAAAATTGACTCACCTCTAGCGTTTATGTCCGAGCTACCCCAGACAGTGTGATGGGCATTTGCATCAGCCCCCATGATGATCGACATACTCTTCGAATTTGCCATCTCCATGGATCTGCAGGCCAGGTTGTTTGGTGGCTGGTCGCTGTGGTCTTGAGCAATGTACGCCGAGATAACCAATATAGCACCTACACTGGTCTCCCATATGGCTGCTACGCACAGTGGTATAGGAAAAAAAAAAGAGGGAAATAATTCGGTAACTTCTAAACGGTTAATCCGATTTTAATGAAATTTGGTATGCACAAAGAGGAGGTGTTGTCGAGTTTAGGTTTTGAATTTGGACCTTATAGGCCAACCAGGGGCCCGGCGGGGGGTCCTCAAATTAGGAAACCTCGGCTATGTTAAATTTTTAAAACGATCCTATTTCTTCATTTGAGTTCCGATTTAAAAAAAATTTCGTATATAGAATCTCCTCATCGAGCACTATAAAAAATGTAGCAGTAAATTATCTCTTATAGTTTAGGAGATATTCGCATTTGAATATTAAAATTTTAAAATTTTTACCGTCCTTACTTTAGTTTTTTTGATAATAGCAGGTCCAAATATTTCCGATTTTCGCCATTTTTTTTTATTTGCTTAACAACAAGTTTATATACGAAGCAGTGAAAGAATTATGTAAAAATCATGACTGAGTCCAAAGTTATAGGCATTTAAATTTAAAAAATTAAAAAAAGGCGATTTTTTGTCATTTTTTTGGGAAAAAAGTATCTTTTTCTTTTTAAGTTATCTAAAAAGTTTCTAAGAAGATGTATATAGAATTTATACTTTTTGGAAAGCTGACTTAACATAAAATACGATAAATGAAACAAAACCTAAAAATTTTTGATACCGAGGGGACCAGGTCCATCCAAAAAAACCCTATTTTTTATGGAAAATTAAATTTTGAGCAAAAATTCTCAAATCGCATAGTCGATATCAAATTATAGTGACCTGTTTTATATGACCCAATAAGTTCTTAATCATTTTGTAACGGGTTTCGATAACCCCGCCCCTGGTATGGATATAATAGGCAAAAAACCAAAAAATCCCATTTTTGGGGTTTTTTAAAACTTTTTTGGGAATTCCGGGATTTCTAATAAGAAAATTCGAAATTTTTATTTAATTTTGGATTTTGAGTAAAAAAATCTACCTAACTGTAAAATTTCATCAAAAAATATTCATAAATAAAATTTTTATTGCAATTTGAAAAATTTGTATCTTCGCAAAAACTGAATAAAAAACATTTTTTAATTTTTTTTAAAAAAAGTATTCCGCGAATTTTTTAATTTTCAAAAATTATATACAGTTTTGAAAAATAGACAAAATTACCTTTCCATTGATATATAACATGCCTACCTAATGTTTTTTAAGTGACAAATTAATTAGGGAAAACTCAACATCTTTTAGAAAATTTACCTAGCACTATTATTTTCATCCATATATGTAACAAATTTAAGAGTTAACCTTATGGATGAAAATAATAGTGCTAGGCAAATTTTCTAAAAGATGTTGAGTTTTCCCTAATTAATTTGTCACTTAAAAAACATTAGGTAGGCATGTTATATATCAATGGAAAGGTAATTTTGTCTATTTTTCAAAACTGTATATAATTTTTGAAAATTAAAAAATTCGCGGAATACTTTTTTTAAAAAAAATTAAAAAATGTTTTTTATTCAGTTTTTGCGAAGATACAAATTTTTCTAATTGCAATAAAAATTTTATTTATGAATATTTTTTGATGAAATTTTACAGTTAGGTAGATTTTTTTACTTAAAATCCAAAATTAAATCAAAATTTCGAATTTTCTTATTAAAAATCCCGGAATTCCCAAAAAAGTTTTAAAAAATCCCAAAAATGGGATTTTTTAGTTTTTTGCCTATTATATCCATACCAGGGGCGGGGTTATCGAAACCCGTTACAAAATGATTAAGAACATATTGGGTCATATAAAACAGGTCACTATAATTTGATATCGACTATGCGATTTGAGAATTTTTGCTCAAAATTTAATTTTCCATAAAAAATAGGGTTTTTTTGGATGGACCTGGTCCCCTCGGTATCAAAAATTTTTAGGTTTTGTTTCATTTATCGTACTTTATGTAAAGTCAGCTTTCCAAAAAGTATAAATTCTATATACATCTTCTTAGAAACTTTTTAGATAACTTAAAAAGAAAAAGATACTTTTTTCCCAAAAAAATGACAAAAAATCGCCTTTTTTTAATTTTTTAAATTAAAATGCCTATAACTTTGGACTCAGTCATGATTTTTACATAATTCTTTCACTGCTTGATATATAAACTTGTTGTTAAGCGAATAAAACAAAATGGCGAAAATCGGGAATATTTGGACCTGCTATTATCAAAAAAAACTAAAGTAAGGACGGTAAAAATTTTAAAATTTTAATTTTCAAATGCGAATATCTCCTAAACTATAAGAGATAATTTACTGCTATGACAACATTTTTTATAGTGCTCGATGAGGAGATTCTATATACGAAATTTTTTTTAAATCGGAACTCAAATGAAGAAATAGGATCGTTTTAAAAATTTAACATAGCCGAGGTGTCCTAATTTGATGACCCCCCGCCGGGCCCCTGGTTGGCCTATAAGGTCCAAATTCAAAACCTAAACTCGACAACACCTCCTCTTTGTGCACACCAAATTTCATTAAAATCGGATTAACCGTTTAGAAGTTACCGAATTATTTCCCTCTTTTTTTTTTTTCTATACCACTGTGCTACGGTGTCTTCATCACTGAAATCAGAAAGAATGAAGATGTTGAGACTGCTTTTGGCTACTATACAGGATCGAATCTTACCAGATCCTTTTGCGTACAGTAGAATATGGCTTTTCATACCTTTCTTGGTGAATCTAGGGTTCCTGGACTAGGGCGAGCTCCTCCCCACTTACGCCCATTCGGAGGAGCAGTGCAGCCGAGGCTGCTTTGGAGTGGTGGAGAATAATTTGGGTTACTCTCCTTTTTTGTCTTTATATAACACTGTGACATTGGCGTCCTCCTTGTCAGAGGCAAGGAGATCGTTCTCGTCAACTGACTCTTCCTCCTCCTTAACCAACTTAGAAGTTGTTTAACTCAGCGAAAGGTCAGTCTCGTCGCAAGACATATCCTCAGCGGATTGATCGGGATCATCCTGTTCCAATAGTCCCTTGTCGTCGCCTTGGTAGACACGAAGGAAAATCGACTCGAAACAGTAGTAGACCTTCCCTTGTCTCTCGCGAAGCGGCGCACTCTGTTGTGAAACCAACCGCCGTCCTCACACTGTGTGGGGGGGTACCAGGTTTCTGTGTAAGAACTTCCCAGAACACCCCCATCAGCTTTTTTCGCACTATGTCCCATCTAGATGGAGACATAGCGCCATCAATGTCACCCCTGTCGATGACAGCACGCGTGAATTGGTTCTCAACTACTTCACCGAGGGTCCTGTCATGAGGCTTGGGGGCAACGGTTTCGGACGTTTTGTCCCGGGCTGCTGGCCCTGAAGATTAGCCTCCTCCCCAGAACGTTGCCGTTTAGGCGCGTCTTTAGACGAGAGGGGGGGACTCTTCTCCAGAACGGCCAATTTCCCTTAGCCCATTCTAGAGAGGACTTGTCCTCTTTACTTAGCGACTCAACTGGCTTGCCAGCTAAGCGCGCTAGAATTTTGGCGGCGGAACGCCGTTGTAGGAAGGCCCTTCTTGCTGGTGTTACGTGCCTGGGGGTCTTATTATTCGCCGTAGTGGCATTGGGTGATGCCGTTTGAGAACCCGAAATCTTGTTCGCAGTTCCCTCGTGCATAACCGGCACTGGGGTTGCTACATTGGCTTTGGTGGCCTTGGTAGTCCCCGAAACAGGGGGTTTTATCGGCATTTTGCCAATACGGACCTGAGCTGCTTTTGAGGTACTTGGGGTGACGTCCAGAGGTACCTCGCTGCTTATTTTTGTTGATATGGTTTTGCGACTGCAGGATCCAGGCATCCCTAAATCGGCAGACGCTTTTGTTTTGGGTTTGGCGCCGGTAGCATTCAGACTAGCCCGACCCGGTGTCTGCGCCGGACTAACCTGGGTGGCAGTAGCACTCGACTTTCCACAGGCTGTCGCCTTCGCCGTGGGGGTAGGGTCTCCGGAGATTATTAGGCCCCTTACCGGATACGCGGGGCACGGTTTCTTGTCTGACATTGGACATTAAAACGGTGTGCATTTTATACTTGCTGCCAAGTATATGATTCTGCATATGATGTGCTTGCAGACCACCAAGCCGCCCAATGTGGGAACAGACGCTGGTGGATTTAGACGGACCGTCGTGGAGTTTAGGGATCTAAAGATCCCGAACGGACTATACTGTCAAAAGATACACATCCGAAGGATGAGTAGAGATCGTGGGAGGGGTAATTCTTAGTATGTGCTCGTCATGAGCCCCTCTGGCATGGGTAGCCCTACCAGCACGGCCTGCATGGGTCATCACACATAAGCCTTCGCATCGCGTCAAGATGACTACCCGTCGCGAAGGGTAGCGTGAATTCATTTAAGATGAGTTAAAACAAAAAACTTTAGCAGAGATTACGGAAAAAATAATCATTCCTTCTTTCAGAGTCATTTATGTGTATTAATGAATTTCAAAGTTTAAAAGTCCGATTTTACTGATGATACAAATGAGCAGCAATATTAAAAATATTTATTTCAATATCTATTTAATCTAGAAATAAAAGTATTTTTTAGATTTTTTTTTTTTTCATAAGTTTTTAGATTTATACTTCGATGGATCGGTTATTTAACCCTACTGCAATACCTGCCCATTGGAGCAGCTACTTGGGGACACTTGACTTTTCCCTAGGACACGTCAATGCTAGTAAAGTAACTAGCAAAAGAGCTAGTAATGCGACTGACTCCCAGGAACCCATTTGGAGATTACCATGCATTGACTACCTCTTGACAGTCTCATTGTAGACTGTAGAGTGAAGATTGACTTCTTCGTAGGACAAGCCCATGTTAAAATGGTTGGTAACCTGGGTAGTCGGGTGGCTAGGGGCCACCATAAGTGGTATGTCAAGTGGTTCGGGACTGACCCGTCGAACTGCTGGGATGTTTGACGATATATACACATTAGAGTGTGTCGGTCTCTATGGACAAAAAAAGTTGTGTCAATCACCCCCCAGGATTAAAGAAATGTTAATAACATTTCCAAAAATAGAAAAATAATTTTTTTTGCCACGACTAGAAATACCGCCCTTTTTGTTTTTTATATATTACGTCGTTATTTTAAGTCCGATCGCTACATATGATATATCAATTTGTTTGGCTTGGCTGTAGCTACATTTCACCCTTAGACGATTTTTAAATTAGACGTAACATTCTATGTCCGACTTCTGATATCTCGGATCCTTCCCCAAAATCTGAAACTGTGGCTATACAATAATAAAGAGCATTCAATTATATGAAATATGGGCTTTTGAAATGCTCACTTTTATGCATATATAGCTATTTTATAGATATGTATTATGTTCAAATATTCCTTATCGACCGTTCTCACAACAAATAATTAATTTGCCAGGAAAACCTGTAGAATTTTTTTTAATGAATTATAAAACTGTTATTTGTTCAGTTACAAACCCTTCCAGATCCTACTTCTTATCAAAACAGGATTGTTTATTATATCCTACAGCACTATAATGGTTTAGCTTTATCCATCCTAATTGTAATCGAACTACAGTCGAAATTTTCCAGATAATTCGATGCAAATTGAATTAAATCGGTCCATTATTCCCCTAGCCCTCATACAACCGTACTCCACGAATAGGGCTATGGAGCTCTTAATAATGGCTTTAAGGTCGTTAATATCCTCTTAAACACTACAATTATGATGAAATTCTGCATATATGTATATCTCTTATAAGAACATAAATCCCTCCACCAAATTTTAATAGTCTCAGAAAATTAGTTTTTCATCAATAAATTGCTCAAATAATATATGGAAATTAAGACAAAATTCAATATAAATGCTATATTAAATAATAAATCACATTTTCGATATGCTCATATCTGGTATCATATGGTCGGCCATTCCCGATTATTCTTTTTTTAGTAGTTTTAATTATTTCAAGAACTTCTTTAAATATGTAACTATTCAAAAGAATGGTTAATTTATCATAAAATAAATTTATCACATTTTATTAAAATTAGTATAAACATTTTTCAAAATTGTTAAAAAAAAAAAAAAAAAAAAAAAACAAGAAACATGCAAGTAGTTGTGTGGAAATAACATGAAAAACATTTTTATAAAACTTAGCATAACACTATAATTTTTCATCGATTTTTGTGAAATAAAATTTTTGTTTTTTATGTACCTACGTAATTTTGTTAACAATTAATAGAATTAAATGCTGAATAAAATGATCTTTTGTTAAGATAGGCGGTAGGATGCAATTTTTGTATTGTAAATTAATTTGAAAAAAATAGTTTTTGACCACATCCCTAGCAAATAAATTGTTTGTAGTTAGAACTTTACAGGTATTTTTAAATACCTGTGAAATAGATCTTTATGCAAAAAAGTGGGCATTTTAAAAGCCTATATTTCATAAAATTAAATGTACTTTATTCCAGTATAGCCACATTTTTAGATTTTGGGGAAGGATCCGAGATATCAGAAGTCGTGCAAGGAATATGACGTCGAAATACAAAATGGTCTAAGAGTGCAATATAGCTACATTTAATTGATATATGCCATGTTACGATCGGACTTAAAATGGCGGCGTAATATATAAAAAACTAAAAGGGCGGTATTTCTAGGCGTGGCAAAAATATATTTTTTATATTTTTGGAAATGTTATTAACATATCTTTAATCGTAGGGGGTGACTGACTCAACTTTATTACACATACATGCAGTGATGCCAGGAGATTTTTTTCAGAAATCCCTACGCTTATGAGAAAAAATCCCTTTTTTCCCTACACCCACTTTTTATTTTCCCTACATTTTTCCCTACACTACTTTTTTCCATTTTTTTCAAAGTTTATCTTAAAAAAATACGAAAATAACATCAAAAACTAAAATATTAGCTCCGTTTTATAATATACATATATGTATGTATTTTTTTTTAATTTTTAGGAATGAAATTTCTAGAATTTAAATTTTAAATTTTTTTTCTTTCAATTTTACATCATACAAATCTTCCAACCCTGACTCTTCAGTTAAGATTAAAAAAAACAATTGAAAGATTTATGGCAGTATATCGAATCGTGATAAAAATTTATTTTATGTGCCTCCAACAAAAAAATTTTCATAAAATAATTATTTTAAATAAGGTTTACTTTTGCGTTTACTTTTTGCGGTTTACTTTTATAAATTTTCAGAACATTAAATTCATTTTTTCAATCCTGAGTTACTGCATTAAGCCCCCGACTACTCTATCTATAAGGAGTCAGAATATATCGCCCTACAGGATTGGCATAATCCAAAAAGTCGTTTCAAGAAAAATGGATATGAATATTTAATGACATTTAACTATTTTTTTAATAACTTTTAAACAAATCAAGGGGTTTTAAAAATCCAGATCCAGATAGTTGAGGTTAATATGTTTCTCATCTAAATTGAAATTAAATTTTTAGTTGTCTAATATTCACAAAAACGTGGGTTTTAGTTTTTACGTTTACAAAAAATCGATTTCACATCGAAAATAATAGACATATTTGAAATTTCATAAATCTATATGAAAGATTTTAGTATGTCGCATGTTTTGAAGACCTTAGTTCAAGAAAGCCGAATTTTGGATTATGCCAGTCTTGTAGCGATATGTAGGTACATATATTGTAGAAATTACAAGCGGAATTTTTACTAACGATACACTTAAAACTGATTTCATTTTTAATTTAAAAGTTTAATACATGAAAGAGTATATTTTTAGTTATTAAAAACTATGAAATTGAAAAATCCCTACAATTTGACAATAGTAAGAAATCTTTCCCTTTTTCCCTACACGTGAAATTTTTGAAAAAAATCCCTACAAAAAGGGAAAAATCCCTACACTTGGCATCACTGCATACATGCTTGGTTGCAATACTTTACGATTATTACTTTTGTCATTCTCTGATACCTACTATATATATGCGCTGGCCTTTATTAGTAGCTCTTTTTCTAGTTACTTTACTAGCTATTGACGTGTCCTATTAAAGTCAACTAACATAATGTAACGATTTTCCTGCTCAACCATTTATTCAACTCGACCTTGCTCAGGGAAATGGGGTGGGTGTTGTAGACATTACACAATCTTTAAAAAAATAATCAGGATTTTAAATTTTTTTTCTTTTTTTAAAACACATTTTTGGTACCAGATAAAATATATTATGGCATATGTGTTCCTTTCATAAATATCTAAACATCAACCTTATTTTTCGTCAAATTCAAAAATCTAAATTTAATTCATTATAATAAAATATTCATATTTTATTTGAAAACAAAAGAAAAGTATCAACAATTAAATAAAATATTAATTAAATAAATTATTAATGAATCCAAATATGTCAAATTACGCGGTGTGACAAAATTACAAAAAATCAATACTCTCATCGCGAGACCTAGTGAAGTTGTTAGGTCTAGTAGAGTAGATTACAGTACCATTTTTAGAATTTTCAATATACCTTAAAAATCGGAAGATATTGGAAAAAACGCTTTTTGTTGACTAGGCAGACCAAAAAATTATATCTCAAAGTTTTCTTAACCGATATAATATTTTTCAACTGTTTTGGAAAGAGTTTCCTTTGTACTTTTCAAAAAGTACACACACTTTTATATTTTTTACGGAAATGTGTAAAATATTTAGATCTAAATACAAATTATTTTTTTTTTAATTTTTTTACGATTCACGATAATTTTTAATCTACACTTTATTAGAAAACATATTTTTTAAATATTTTTTTATTTTAACCCATATTTTGATGAATAAAATAAGATATGACACGTTGAAATCAATTAAAAACTGACAGAAATAGAATTTTTTTCATAAAAACAAAAATTTACCAAATCTCTCTTTGCTGAAGTAAAATATCAACGTAAGATATGCAACACAAACATAAGCTTTATTATTCAAATTGATAATTTACTTTAGAATCAGATTTATCAGATTTCTACGTTTCATATCTTATTTTATTCATAAAAATATGGGCTAAAATAAAAAATATTTAAAAAATATTGTTGAGATTGATTTGATGTATCATGTTTTCAGGAGGGTAGTCTTGGTATCGCGTCTGGTTGGTTGTTGGACAATACACGGTGGACAATAAACGGTTTCTTCCGGGGAGTTTGTTTTAGTTTTTTGTTTGTTTTGTGGTTGTTTGTGAGTGCTGGTTGTGGTGTTGTTTTGTTGCACTGTTGTATGTTTTTTTGTTGTAGTTGTAGTTTGTCTTAATTATCACTTGTCTTGGTTTTGTTTGATGATTGTTTATTAAATAATTAAAATAAATTTTAATTTATAATTTGTTTTAGTTGATTGTTTTGTTTATGTTGTCTGATTTAGTGTGTGTGATCATATGTATTTAGTTGTCAAAATAGAAATGTCAAAATGTGGATCGTGGGATAATGCAGTGTTGCATGTGATGCCAGTATGGTTTAATACGACAAAAACAAAAACAGCGTTTCCAGGATTAAAGAGAAAATGAATTGAAAACTCGTGAAAATTTCTCTTTAGAATTCACGAAAGTTTTTCTTATATGTGTCGGATTGGAAAGTACGTTGATCCTTAACGTTAATATAGCAATTTAGGTGTATTGTATGTACATTTCTTTGTTTTTTTTTTTTTTTTGAAATAGGTCTTATTAAACAAGATTTTTTTGCACAGTTTTGATTGTTGAAGTTACAGTTAGGCTAACGATATTTTTTTTAATTAGTTACTAAGTTTTTCAGTTAGGTTTTATGTTAAAAGAAGTTGACTTGAAAACCTAGAAAAGATGAAGACAGTCGAGATTTGGCGATTGACGATAAAGGAAGCATAAAACTGAAAGTTAATAAAAAGTAAAAAAAAACAAAAAGGCATCAGATTAAAAGAAAGTTTGAACAAGTGTATAAGACAAGTATGTTGAGCCTAGTGAAGTGAAAAGGAACTGTGACCAAGACGTTCCAAAGGACAATACGAAGTCCAAAGGACATCATAAGAAGCCTGAATGGATTTGGTATTCATTCGAGACAAAGAATCCTATTTAAAATAATATAAACTGGTAACAAACAACGTAAAACCAGGTGACACAGTTGATTTAAAACAATAAGAAACATTATTACGTTTTATTAGTGCCCAAGGAGAATTTAAGTTCATTAGGGCCCTCTATGATTCAAAAACTTTATTATTGTCTAAAGTAATAGTGTGTCCAGGATGAAATATAAACAAACCGCCAGAGAGCCATCTATGACTCGAAAATTGAAACGTTAATATACTCCATTACTTGGTTAAATTAATACAGTACAAAAACATAGAATTGAATGTATCCAAGATTTAAACCCGTTAAAAAAATAAAAACAATAATTGTAGCAAAACTAATTTATAGTATAAGTGGCATTAGGGTAGTGTTAAGTTATTTAGGACAAAATTGTTTGATAAAAGAATTGTTTAGTCGTATGTTATAGTGTATTTATATATTTTAAAAGGATCAAACTTGTAGGAAATATGTTAAATAGGAAATATGTTAAATAGGTTAATTTAGTTCAGAAAATCCAAAAAAGGGTAAAATAGATAAGTTCCTTAAAAGAAATCCTTTAGAGAGCTCTGTCAGGGATTATATTAGGAACAAAATTTTTTTTGAGTTAATGTCGGAGCAGATTTAAGGTTCCAAACCTAAAGATATTAGTTGGTCCTTAATAAATTTGTCATTTGTGTGTGTTATTTTACTTTATGTTAATAGATAAGTTTTAGCATAGAATTAGTTTAAAAATTACAAAAGAGAGATTTAAAAAAAACAAGTAAGAGTGCTATATTCGGCTGAGCCGAATCTTAAATACCCTCCACCAGCTACTTTTATATTAATACTTTTCTAATTGATCAAATATATGTAGAAATAAGTTTTCTCACGTCTTAAATAGAAAAAATCCCAAATTTAAACAGCTTAAATCTATTACAATTCCAAGATTTATTGAACATTACAAACGCCATTTTCTTTACATTTTAACAGCTCTTAGCGATATTTAGTAATTTGCATATATGCGAGTTGTGAAAGATTTAAGGATTTTCAAAATACATATATATAATTTTGTTCTATACAAATTGATATTGCAACTAGTTAAATACGGTTAAAGCGCTTTTAAAGGCAGGACCTAGTATTGGAGATATGACCAATTATAGACCGATCGTAAAAAAATCTTTAAGCAAAATTTCTGTACATAAAAGCTATATTTCAGTCAAATTTTGTATCTATATCGTAATTTTGTAATAAGTTATGAGTGTTTATGTGATTTTCTGAAGGAAAACTTGTATGGGACCGACCGCACCCATGTTATGAACCGATCGTGAAAAAATCTTGAAATAGAATTTTTGTATACAAAACTAATATTTGTGCCAAATTTTGTATCAATAGCTTTATTTGGTAATGAGTAATGTGCGTTTAAGAGATTTTCGTAAAAGGACCTTGTATGGGAGCTATGACCAATTATGTATATAAAGAAAATTTCAAAATTCTGTATCTATATCATTTTTGGTAATGAATATTGTGCATTTAAGTGATTTTCTGGAAGGGACCTAGTATGAGAGCTATGACCAAATATGGACCGATCGTAAAACAATTTTATAGTATAATTTATGTATATAAGATCAACATTTTTGCTAAATGTATGGATACCAATATTTGGTAATGAGTTATGTGCGTTTAAGTGATTTTCGGGAGGAAACCTTGTGTGAGAGCTATGACCAAGGATGGACCGATCGTGAAAAAATTTTGAAATAACATTTATGTGTACAAAAATAAAATTTATGCCAAATATTTTATGGGCATCACTATTAGGCAATAAGCTATGTGCCTTTAAGTGTTTTTTTGAAAGGGACCTTGTTGGGAGCTACGATCAATTATGGACCGATAGGAAAACATTTTCACAGTAATATTTCTGTGCATATAAGCAATACTTGTACCAAATTTTATATGGATATCTTCATTAACTTATGAGTTATGTGGTTTTAGTGATTTTCGGGAGGGGACCTTGTATGGGAGCTATGGCCAATTATGGACCGATCGGAGAAAACTTTCAAAGTAATATTTCTTTATATATGAGCAATACTTGTGACAAACTTTATATGCATATCTTAATTTAGTAATGAGTTATGTGCGTTTAAGTGATTTTCGGGAGGGGACCTTGTATGGGAGCCATGACCAATTATGGACCGATCGGAAAAAAATTTCTCAGTAATATTTCTGTGCATATAAGCAATACATGTACAAACTTTTATATGGATATCTTACTTTAGTAATGAGTTATGTTCGTTTAAGTGATTTTCGGGAGGGGACCTTGTATGGGAGTTATCACCAATTATGGACCGATCGGAAAAAACTTTCATAGTAATATTTCTGTATATAAGAGCAATACTTGCACCAAATTTTATATGGATATCTTCATTTACTAATGAGTTATGTGGTTTTAAGTGAATTTCGGGAGGGGACCTTGTATGGGAGCTATGACCAATTATGGACCGATCCAAAAAAACTTTCATATTAATATTTCTGTATATAAGAACAATACTTGCACCAAATTTTATATGGATATCTTCATTTACTAATGAGTTATGTGGTTTTAAGTGATTTTCCGGAGGGGACCTTGTATGGGAGCTATGACCAATTATGGACCGATCGGAAAATAATTTAAGAATAATATTTCTGTGCATATGAGAAATACTTATTTCAAATTTTATATGGATATCTTTATTTAGTAATGAGTTATGCGCGTTTAAGTGATTTTCGGGAGGGGACCTTGTATGGGAGCTATGTCCAATTATGGTCCGATCCAGAAAATTTTTTCTCTGAATGAATTCGATTGACATAAGATTTTAATTTGTAAAATTTTGTGAAGATATCGATATTGTGACGGAAGTTATTAACAAAAAACCAATTTTCCGGGAATATGTACTTTTGTATGGGAGGTATATGAAATTGTGGACCGATTCTGGCAATTTTCAGCAGGAGTCAAGATCTTGTGCAGAAACGAATGTTTGCTGACTTTCATGAAATTATCTTGCATAGTTTTCGAGAAAATTACATCAGAATGTGTAAAAAATGCTTATTTTTTTCGAGGTTGTTTTAAATTTTGATTCATAACTTTTCCCGGTGTGAACGGATTTCGCTCATTTTCAATACCAAACTGCTTAGGACAACAATGAATATTTTCGGTGAATTTGGTTTACTTCCTTTGCTTCGTTTTAACGTGAGCGTGTTTTAGGCAGACAGACAGACAGACGGACATAGCTAAATTGACTCAGAATTTGATAAGGACCCAGAATATATATACTTTGTTGGGTCTCAGATGAATATTTCTTGGTGTTACACACGGAATGACAAAGTTATATATACCCTCTATCACCACTGATGGTGGTGGAGGGTATAAAATATATAGAAATAGAAAAGAAGATAAAAAACTTTGTATAAAAAGAGATAATAATATTTGAATTCATCCAGGGAATTATAAATAATTGTTGTTGATTTTTTTATATAAAACCATTCGGATATATATTAAAAAAAATTCAGAAGAATTAATGAAAAGGGAAAAGTTTATAGCAACTTAAATGTTTGCTTTCGCATAATTAAAAAGAATAGGAAACGGAAATGAAATTAAAACTTCAGAGGAAGTAAATATAAAACAATAATATATTGGTAAAAAAAACCCAAAATAGATAATAATAAATTGATAATTCTTGTTAAAATATTAAGCCACTAATAGTTAGTAAGTTATTTGTTTTGTTTATGTTTAGTATAAGTATATTTGTAATAAATTTGTTTAGAAAAGAAATGAACATTATGTGTTGGTAAATTGAAGAAGAAGGTTAGGTACAGTGGGCCGTCTTGGAAGATGAGCTTGTTGAGAACTTGATATAGGAAAAAGGGGTCATACAGGATAAAAAGATAATGACCAAGGTTGGGAGGGTGACGTAATGGGAATGACATATTTACCCATATTTATGTAGGTGTTATGTTCAATGTCAGTGTATTGTTTGTTTAGGTTGTGTTGAGGATCTTAAATTTCTTTGTTGGTACGAACAAGTGTGTGTATGCGGGTTGGGAATCCACGCCTCAAATGAGCTAGTCGAGGTGGCAACACACCCATGAGTAGAAAGAGGTTTCGTAACAATATGTTTTCAAATAAAGTGTGGTTCCAAAATGATCTTGAATTGTAAAAAAAATTTAAAAAAATATTAAAATTTGTATTTAGATCTAAATATTTTACACATTTCCGTAAAAAATATAAAAGTGTGTATACTTTTTAAAAAGGACAAAGGAAACTCTTCTCAAAACAGTTGAAAAATATTAAATCGGTTAAGAAAATTTTGAGATATAATATTTTTGGTCTGTCTTGTCAACAAAAAGCGTTTTTTCCAATATCTTCTTCTTTGGTCTGTCTTGTCAACAAAAAGCGTTTTTCCAATATCTTCTGATTTTTAGGGTATATTGAAGAAATGATCTACTCATCTAAGTCTATAAAAAGCATTATATCGCGTAATGAGTGTCACACAGTGTTATCAATACATTATAAATATTAGTATACATTACTTACATACAACTTAGTGATCACTTCGTCGAATGTGTTTTATAGGTTTTATGGATAATAAATTTTATAAAGATTATAATAATGTTAATACTATTTTATAAGATTTTAAATTAATTATTTAACATATATAAGATATGTTTTTTTATTTAAAATGTTAAAATGTTTTGCTCTATCTAACATTTTTAAAATTGTACAGGAGAAGCAAAAAACTATTGAAATTGAAAAGTTTGTTTCTATCATCGCGATTTATTTGTAGTAAATAAGCAAATTGTTTAATAGTGAAACCTATCAGTTGTTATGATAGTTGACAATGGCGTATATAAAAATGGATAAATTGGACTTTTACCTTTAATATTTAAATGTTTTTGTAGATAGGGCCTTTTGTTTTTTGTCAATAAAATCGCTTAATTTGGTCGGAGGAGTCCAATTTTTTGTGTGGACATTTGTTTTGATGCAATACATTATAATCAACAATAAAATGAATTTTTGGTTAGTTAGGGCCGTTTGCGTTTTAGATGACGATATATATATATATATATGTATTATTTTTTTTAAATTTCCATTTAGTTTTGTGTGTTTTTCTTTATTTTTATTTTTTTTTTAATTGTTCTTCTTTCTCTAAATTTTCATCTCGTAACCTGCATTTTCAGTTAATTTAAAGATTTTTTTTGACAATTCTTTTCATAATTTTATCTTATCTTTTCCAAAACTTGATTATAATGATTGTTATGATTAAAGTTCTAATGTGATAGTACTTATATATATTTTTTTATAATATTCTCCTTTTATAAAAGGATATAATTTAGAAGTTAGGATGTAAGTTCTTTAAATTTTTCCTTTCCCGATAAAATTTTTTAAATTTATTTTAAAACCAGTTCATTCAATAAATTTTTCTTTCTACCAAAAAATTTTATTTTTCTCATTTTTTTTTCAATTCTCAATGAAAACTAAATATTTTAAATTTTCTGAACTCAAAATAAAATTTTTCAAAGTATTATTTCTCACAGCTACAATCACACCTCGCAAAAAAAAACAAAAAATATCACCAAATATGCTTTGCGTGATATGTTGCTATTTTTCCGGAATCCAAATATTCCATAACATAAAGTAAATTCCCAAACTTATTTAAAACTTTAGCTTTTATTCCTGTAGTACCTAATTTAGAAATAAAATAACCTATCTGTTTAATTTGTGGAAAATTTCTACTCGTTATTATTTGACCAATATCGAAGTTCCTGTTTTTACTCCTTAGATTATAACATTTCACATTCTTATTATAAGCATCCTCCATTTTACTTTTTGTCATATCACGAAAATATGAAAACTTGTCTTGTCTATTCAAATGTGTCGGCCCATCTGTTAACATACCCAAGTTTCTTAATAATTTGTAGTCATCCTCTTGTGTAATTATGTTCTGACCAAAAACTACTAAATAAGGAGATTTTCCAATCCACATGTGTATATGATTTCTAAGAGAACTATTAATGTTACTCAAATATAAATCCCAATTCCTTTGATCATGTCCAACATAAGAACGCAACGCCTCATTAATTACACGATTTACTCTCTCATTAGCATTAGCCTGTGGAGAATATATTGCTGTAAAAATATGTTTTATTCCAAAGGTTAGGTTACGTAGATTGCTCGCTAGCAAGCGAGTTCACTCGGAGGCCTTGTGGCCCATTGTGATACCCTTAGAATTACCATTCCCTAGCGATGAGAGAATGGTTACCCTCCCTAATTTCGTTGGTACGTTCGGTCTCCATGTAAACCAGCCGGTGCTTTTAATAAAACCGATCATGTTTATCAGTGACGCATCTGTGAGACAGTCTAGATCATGGAAAAGAGCTCTACCCAGATAGAGTAGTGGGTGCTCTTGTAAGGCTGGACAGTCACATAGAAGGTTCCTCTTCGTCTAAGCAGCTTCTACAGTAGCTATGATTTGGGTAGCCCATACGTTCTGACATATGTCCAATCATACAGTGCCCAGTAATTATACCAGTTAGAAGCCTAATCGAGTTCTTATCAAAAGACAAGAGAGTCCTAGTCCTATCTGTTGTCAGAGTGGGCCAGAGCAGTCTCGATATTCTACAAGTGGTGATATTTGACCACCTGAGTTCCGTCTCAGAGCCCATTCATCTATCAGTTTTGATAGGGTCGTCGGAGGAGCGTGAATATCCTTTTGCGCAAGGGTTAAGTCCAGGGACGACCCTTTGGTTGCTCATTCATCAGATATTTCATTTCCCCGGATGCCCTCATGTCCTGGAACCCATATCAACTCAACGTGATGTTGTGTCAGTTGTGCCAACGATTGAATGCAATTGAGAAGACATTCCGACTTAATGACATTGGAGTTAAGAGCCTTGATTGATGCAAGGCTGTCCAAGTATATATGTATAGTCGAATTTTCGGGATTTAGTTCCCGGATTCTTCTCGCGGCAGTATAGATGGCATATATCTCTGCCTGAAGGACAGTGCAGGTGTCAGGCAGTAGAAGATTTAGATCATCGGGGAATCTTCTCCGATGATCTAAATCTTCTTCCCGTACCCCTTTCTGTCTTTGAGCCATCTGTGTAGATTGAGATAACGTCGTCCCTTAGGACAGTATTCGCGGCCCAATCATCCCTTGTAGATAGAATGTAATCTGTTTCCTGCCCCATGATAGGCCTGCCTACCTTTTGTATGATGGTGCCATGACCAATGCGGTCGTACTTCATTTGATGTATATATCAGAGTTATGTTTAGCATCGTCTCTAGACTAGCCTGAGTGGTGGAGCTCAAACAGCCAGTGATTGCAAGATATGCTAATCTTTGTACCTTGTTTAAAATAGAGAGATGAGTCTTGGTATCCACCGCTCTCCACCAAACAAGAGCTCAAAATAGGTCTTATGACCGCGGTGTACATCCAGTGCACAATGTATGTTTTAAGACCCCATCTTTTCCACGTGAGTCTAGGATTACGCCAAGATATTTGGCCTCGCTTGAGGTGTTCAAAATGGTACCATCCAAACGCGGAGGTCTGAATTCTGGAATTTTGTACCTCCTGGTGAAAAGAACCAGTTCAGTTTTGGCCGGGTTGACACCCAGACCGTTTTCCTTGGCCCATGACGCTGAGGGCTGATTCAATGAGTTCACTTATTGTGGGAAGAAACTTCCCTTGAATAAGGAGCACGACGTCGTCATCATATGCGACTACTTTGAAGCCCATCCTACTGAGTCTGAAAAGGATTTTATTTACGACAAGATTCCACAGGAGTGGAGAGATGACACCATCGTGTGGTGTGCCCCTTGTCACAACTTTCCTTGTCTTGCCAATACCCATATTAGAGTTGATGGCCCTACTCTTAAGCATGTTTTCTGTCCAGTTTCTTATCCAGTTTCTTGTCTAAGAAAGATGCCATAAAATATTATTTTATGTCAAGAGCCCTCTCTATAGTTCCTATAACGTCATGTAAGGCTGTCTCCACCGACCTTCCTTTCAGGTATGCGTGTTGTGCTCTACAGAAGTTATCAGGAGAGATGATGTTCCTGACATGGATGTCGACCAATCTTTCCAATGTTTTCAATAAAAACGATGACAGCCTGATCGGCCTATAGTCTTTGGCGGTATTATGGTTTACTTTTCCCGCTTTGGGGATAAATACCACTGTAACCTCTCTCCATACTTTAGGAATATATCCTGTTTCCAGGCTGCTCCTAAATATCATAATTAGCCATGGCATGATGATGGTGATCGATTTTTGGAGTAATACTGGGAATATGCCATCTGGCCTTGGGGATTTATAGGGCTTAAAGGATGACACCGCCCACGAAATTTTCTCCGTACTAACAATGGAATTGACTAATTCACTTATGTGGATTCGAGAAGCTGCGAGGTGCTCCAAAGTGGAGCCTTCATTTTCATCATCTCTGCAACCCGGAAAGTGTGTCTCCATAAGCAGTTCCAGAGTTACGGTGCTACTTTCAGTAGCACATCAGGAATTCAGGCGTACCGGGGAATTCAGGCGTACCGGGGTCATTGGATAGCAACTTGCGTAGACGTGATGCCTCCGTGGTACTCTCCAGCTCATCACAGAAACGCTTCCAGGATTCCTTCTTAGCCCTTCTGGTTTCCCTCTTGAAAGTATTGAAGCTTTGACGATAATCGTCCCAGCTTAACGGGTTCTGATCCATCTTCGCTTAATTAAATAGTTTCCTACATTCTTTCCTTAGCTGCATTAGTTTAGGATTCCACCATGGTTGTCGGAATTTCCTAGATACCTGCCGCACCCTACATGAAGCATAGTAGGCTTCCCTTAAAGTCCTGGATAGATAATCTACTGAGTCGTCCAAGTCTTGTGTACCATGTAGTCCATCCGTTTCCGGAGGTGGTATGGTATCAATCAGATTACTGAATTTGACCCAGTCGGTTTTCCTAGTATGTATTTCTAAAGGGGTTTTCCTTAGTCATCGTAAGCTGTATCGTAAGATTATTCTGTGATGATCGGAGAATGAGCACTCGAGTGATACTCTTCAATCAAGAATTCTGACTGAGTCAGTGTTCCCTACCAAAGTAATATCAATGACCTGTTCTCTGATCCTATTGAAAAACGTTGGTCTATTACCTTTATTGCAAACACTAAGGTTAGTAGTTAGAAGGTATTGAAGTAAACACTCACCCCTGTCATTAATATCCGAGCTCCCCCACAGAGTATGGGGGGGAGCTCCCATGACAAGATCATGGCTCCTTGTACTACACCATTCTATTAGTGTGCGTACGGCACGTGAGGGCGGATTGTCATACGGTAGGTACTCAGATGATATAATTAGAGTTGGTAGCCCCTGTCGCTCTAATGCAACTACCGTTAAATCACCAGATCTGTAATTAGATAGAAGGAAAACTCTAATGTCTGTCCTGACCAAAATAAAGCTCCTTATTTTACCTTCAGGGATTGGAGAGAGGAGCACATAGTTTCGTGACCGGACACCTCGAACTTTATTGGCTGCAAGCCAGGGTTCTTGCAGCGCAGCAAGTCGTCCGTTGCTGCTTCGGAGTGGTGCAGATTAATCTGTACCACCCTCAGGCCGCTTGGATTCATCACTGCGTTTCTCTGCGGGCAAGATCAACCGAAGTTGGTTGAGCTCGTATTTTATGACGCCTTGAGAGGAACGAAGGAGTCGGAGGGATTCTGAACCAATTTTGATCCAGAGATCTTTACCTTTTCCCTTGTCCCTCGTGCGTCCTCGTTCTTTGTGCAGACAGTCCCTTGGGTGTTGTGCTAGCAGACTTTGTCATGCCGCATTGGTCATCACCTCTCTTTGGTCCCGACGTGGCCTTCTTTGATGAAGATGGCCGTACGTTAGTGGCTGTACGTTATTCCAAAACTTTTCAATAAACTATCAAATTCTTTACATTTAAATTGCCTACTGTTATCCGATATTAAATATTCAGGAATTCTTTAGAATTGTTAGTGTATAAAAGCTTTTTACCACACATACAATGCCCACGTAGTTGTATAAATTTTCATAAATTAGTTGTAAATTTTCATAAATTAGTTGTAAATTTTCATAAATTAATACATTTTAAATTGTAGATTGCATTTATAAAAGCATGATAATATTTTTCATGCATTCTATATTTGTTAAAATGTAAAAATCTTTAATTTCTTGGATTATCATAAATTTGTTTACTACTAAGAAATGCTACTCTGCACCTTCAAATTGAAATTAGAAAAACAAAAAATGAAGTGTCAAATAATTGAAAAAATAATTTTTTGGTTTGTGAAAATTAAAAAGATTTCAATAAAGAAAATATATTAAAACAATTGTAAAAAAATAAATAATGTGTGTTTGTGTTATAAAAATTGTGTCCGAATCGTTTTTTTGTGCGAATTTTGGACCTGAAATATTGAATATTGTTGTTGTAGCTTTGTGTTGAATTCGCACAGAACATATAAGTGTGAAGAGAAAAAGCTGTTTTTTTCGTGGTAAAGCTTGAGTTGACAATCTATGTGTATTATTTATGTTTATAACCATAGAATATTACCGTAGAAGGCCAACTCTCCCGGAAAAAACCTAACTCAGCTGTCAAAAAAATCCTAACTCTAAATATGTATTAGTAAGATTTTCTTTAAAAGTGTTAGTGTATAAAAGCTTTTTACCACACATTAAATACCCACATAGTTGCATAAAATCGGTCGAAATAATAGTACAATGTTTTTATAGCATTAATTTTCTTATATTATTACATTTTAAATTGTAGATTGCATTTATAAAAGCATGCATGATAATATTTTTCATGCATTTTATATTTGCTAAAATGTAAATTTCTTTAATTTTTTCGATTTTCATAAATTTGTTTGCTACTAAAAAATGCTACTCTGCACCTTCAATTTGAAATTAGAAAAACAAAAAATGAAATGTCAAATAATTAAAAAATAAAATTTTTTGGTTTGTGAAAATTAAAAAGAATTTGCTAACGAAATTATATTAAAATAATTGTAAAAAAATAAAAAATGTGTGTTTGTGTTATAAAATTTGTGTCCGAATTGTTTTTTTGTGCGAATTTTGGAATTAAAATATTGAATATTTGTTGTTGTAGCTTTGTGTTGAATTCACAAAGAACATGTAAGTGTGAAGAGAGAAAGCTCTTTTATTCGTGGTAAAGCTTGAGTTGGCTATCTATGTCATCTATGTTTATAACCATAGAATATTACCGTAGAAGGCCACCTCTCCCGGAAAAAACCTAACTCAGCTGTCAAACCTAACCTAATCCTAAATATGTATTAGTAAGATTTTCTTTTGAAGTGTTAAGCTACGTTCACACCTATCAAATATTTGAAGTTTTTTATCAAATATTTGTTGGCTGTAATGTGAACACAAAATATTTCTGAAGAGCAAAGAAAATATCGGCTGTTTTTCGTGAAACATTTTTATTTGTCAACCTACACCAAACATGAAACATTTTTTTTAACGTTAAAAAAAATATTTAATTGAACTTATAATAGTTTTTTACGATTTCATAGAACTTTCTGCCATAAAAACAAAAATTTAAATACATTTCCATTTCATAATGTGCTTAAAATTAGCATTTCTGTTTTGACGTTTTGTTTGAAGAAACAAAGCCAAACACAATTCAATACAAATAGTGAAAATTTGTTTGCCCGGTGTTCACATTACAATAAATAATTTTTTAAAACAATTGACGGATAAAACTGTAAAAAAAACAAATTTTGTTTGCTGACAAAGAGGAACATAACAAGAGGAACAGTTAATGCGCAACCAAACCAAAAGCCAATAATATATGTGTTTATACTTATTACTAAAAAGATAAATCATTGAATAATAACTGCTATTTATTCTAAAATTTCATTTAATATTGTTTTTCATCAAAATTTTACCACAAAAAAATACAAATTACGTTTCAATACCTTGTGCAAGTGGAAAAGAGACAGATAGTGAACCTGCAGTGTCATGTTGTTGCTATTTAGTATAGTCAATGTAGCGAAAAGCCTTGGTTGTTTGGAACGGTTTATAGCGATTAAAAAATAAAGTAAAAAATTTTCTTTACTTTATATGTATATAAAATTTAAAATTATAGAGAATTGTTTATTATTAATATTTTTATATACATTAATAAAATATATAATTGTTTAAATAAATTGAGTAATAAATTATTTAAATAATTTATAAATATTTCTATAAACAAGAGTATAACAAGACTATAGACTAGACTATAAACTAGACTATAGATGCATATATTGTGTAGTTAATTATCGGATAATTCAAAATTATTCGGTTAATCAAATATATGGTAACTGGATGTTTTTTATTAATATTATTTCTTTTTTACAATATTTTTCTTCCTATAACAAACACAATTATAATTTTTCACTTCTTTAAATTGAATATGTAAATTTTTTAATTAAGTTTTTTCTCAAATATGAATTATTTCTTCTCATGTGAAATCCTTTTCTATATAAAGAAATTAAGTTACTTAATTTTATGTTTTTGAGATTTTTCAACGATTCCAGAATTCATACCTTCCAATGAACTAGTGTATAACTATTGCTGAAGAATTTATTTGAAATACTTATGAAACACTGTTCCTCAAAACTGGATGTAGAAGTAAAGGCGATATCATTATAACCAAGATTTCTTTTTAGGAATCTGAAAGTTTCTGGGTTTCTGTAAGAACCGATTCTAGAAGTAGGTAAATTATAACAAATTCTCACAATATTTCTAATGTATTGTTATAAAAATCATGTAATAAATATTCTTCTTTATAGAAAAATAATTATGGAATTAATAAAGGAAGAAAATTTATTATAAAAATATTGAATTTTGTATAAAATATACAGTAATTTTACTGTTAAATAATAAGTTTTCTTAATCGGTTAATTGATCAGTGTTGCCACTTTGGTTATTATTAACCAAAATTGGTTATTTTTATTTTGCATGTGTACATGTGAATTATTTTTTCGTTTTAGTTATTTTTGGCAAAGAAGTGAACTAAATGCTGTTTGCTTTTATTCTAAAAATATACATATCGTCCTGTTTTGAATTTTGGTAATAAGTGGAATTTTTTTTTACTATTCGAAAATTTTTTATTACTGCAATTTGTACATCTACTGGTTATACTTATGTACACAAAGGTATTTTTCGATATCTTAATTGGTTAGGATTTAGCAAAAGTACCTATGAGCTTTCCACATATTAAATGAGTTGATTTAAATCATAACAACATCGTAATATTTTATTTACACTAGTCAATCTAACACCGTGAATAATGAATCCTCTCTCTCCTTTTGGTGGATACATGAACTTAAAATCACTTTTTAGATCGATTCAAACTCGTCCGTCCTTCCGTTAATATTTCTATTGGAACTTTTTATGTAAAGAACTCGCGGTCAGAGATACAAGCCGATGCAAATTGATCGACGGCGGCGGCGCGACCGTTTTCGGTCGGCGGCGGCGGCTTATTATAGAAAATATTGGCGGCGGCTAAATTGTCGGCTCAATTTAACTTTTTCTTCAGAAATTGACCTATAAGCGTTTATTATATTGAAAAATCTCTGTAATAGTGTTTTATATAGAAACCTGTCTCAATATAAGTTTTTTTCTGCAGAAAGTGGACATTATTATATCAATTTTCACTATTTTAATTTAGCACAATATTGTATGGCAACTCTTTTCAATTTGGCATAAGAATTTAAAATAGTGGCAACTCCGTTCAATTTGGTTAAATTATTTTCTGAAATACATGTGCGATTACAATCTTTATCAGCGGCTACGTTTAAGCCGGCTTAGCTTTTGAGACGAAAGAAGTCGGCCGCGGCGCGGCTTGCAAAATATTACCGGCGGCCAGCCGCCGCCGATTTGAGCCGTCTCGGCTTGTATCTCTGCTCGCGGTACTTATATGAAAAAAAGAAGTAGGCTGTATTTCGCATTTCGATTTTTATGGAATTTGGTGGGAATAGTCTAAAATTTAAAGATACTGTGCTAATTTGCCGAAATTCTAAGAAAAATGATTTAATAAGAATTAATAAAGTATTTTCCGCTAATTGATGCAAGAATAGTATCACGATATCTTTAAAGTATTAATCAACTGATATTTTTAAGTAACACAGCTAAGGAAAATGAAATTGTATTGTATACAAAAGTTGTAATAACATCTAAACTCGTACGACGAACAATAATCGCGATATATGCAAAGATTTGATACTCATGATATTTGACTTCTACTATCTCACCATGACTTTTAGTTCTTTATTTACATTTTCTAGATGATGTTGTATACAAGTTTTTATTTTACTGTCTTAAATTCTAAATTTTGGTCAATTTGTCGGATATTTTGGATAGATTACGTTTACAAATATTGCTGAAGTTATGAATGTAATGCTAACATCCGCTACATGGTATTATAATTTAAACTCAAATTTCGAACGAAATCGCCAAATCTGTACATAAAATGGGAAGAATTTTATAATTTAAAATTGTTTTCCAAAAAGTCACATGTGGAGTATTTTTGAATTGCGCTAAAACGCATTAAAAACTCTGTTATTTTTTAAAATAAATATTAAATACACTTATTAACGAATCCGCGAAGAGACTTATATTTATTGTTGAAAACACGATAGAGGCGAAAAGAAACAAGATAGAAAACTGAAATATTATGAGTATCGGTATATAATTGACTCTATCCCTCATAAAAAGTCTCCTCAGAAAATGACTTTAAAGCTCATAATGTACTGCAATATAGCAACAAACATTCAACATAATCAAGTTTTAAAGGAACTAAAATATCTCTGTCAGATTTTATGAGAATTGGTCCATAATTGACCATACGTCTCATATAAGATAACTGTCTTCATAATACCAGTTTAGCGACGAAATTTAACATAGTTCCACTTCAGAAAATGAATTTGTTATTTTAATGTCCATATGTAAACATGAAAAAAATAAAAATAATTTTGTTTTCTTTTTCTTAATTTGGTTATTTTTTATTCGAATTTTGGTTAGAAAAAAAATTTTGTTGTGGCAGCTAATTTCCCGTCAATTTAAAATTATGTTTAATTTAACTCGCTCAAAATTACGAAAATAACAAAAAATTTCGTAACAAAATAAAATTTTATTTTGTAAAAAAAGTTTCGTAATTGTTTTTCGTAAAGTTAAGCACGGCTTATTTTCAGTGTAGATGTAATTAAATTTATGCCGAAATCAGTATGACAATTAATTTATATTAAAATTTGGGTGGGTGTTGATGTTCCGAAACAATGCCGAATAATGAGATTAATGTGATTACTAAATTGAGTTAAATTTTGTTCAAAAAAACTATTTACTCTAAATTTTGAGAAAGGTATGGTCCGAAATAAAAAAACTCCAAAACTCCATTGTTAATAACTTCCGTCACAATGTCGATATATCAATAGAATTCATTCAGAGAAAAAAATTTCTAGGTCGGTCCATAATTGGATATAACCCCCATACAAGGTCCCCTTCCGAAAATCACTTAAACGCGCATAACTCATTACTAAATTAAGATTTCCATACAAAAGTTGGTACAAGTGTTGCCTATATGCATAGAAATATTACTGTGAAAGTTTTTTCCAATCGGTCCATAATTGGTCATAGCTCCCATACAAGGTCCCTTCCCGAAAATCTCTTAAACGCGCATTACTCATTACTACATTAAGATATCCATATAAAATTTGGTACAAGTATTACTCATATGCACAGAAATATTACTGTGAAAGTTTTTTCTGATCGGTCCATAATTGGTCATAGCTCCCATACAAGGTCCCCTCCCGAAAATCACTTAAACGCACATAATTTATTACAAAATTAAAATATCCATATAAAATTTGGTACATGTATTGCTCACATATACAATAATATTACTATGAAAGTTTTTTTGGATCGGTCCATAAATCGGTCCCCTCCCGAAAATCACTTAAATGCACAATATTCATTACCAAATAATGATATAGATACAGAATTTTGAAATTTTGTCTTTATATACATAATTGGTCATAGCTCCCATACATTACTCATAACTAAATAAAATTTGGCACAAATATTAGTTTTGTATACAAAAATTCTATTTCAAGATTTTTTCACGATCGAATTATAACATGGGTGCGGTCGGTCCCATACAGGGTTCCCTTCTCCTAAAAGCATAACATCAACCTTATTTTTCGTCAAATTCAAAAATCTAAATTTAATTCATTATAACAAAATATCCATATTTTATTTGAAAACAAAATAAAAGTATCAACAATTAATGAAATAAAATATTAATTTAATTAAATAAATTACACTGTGTGACACTCAAAAACACTAATTAAGCGATATAATGCTTTTTATAGACCTATATGAGTAGATCATTTTACCATTTTTAGAATCTTCATATACCCTAAAAATCGGAAGATATTGGAAAAAACGTTTTTTTTTTTTTTGACTCGACAGACCAAAAAAATATATCTCAAAAGTTTCTTAACCGATTTAATATTCTTCAACTGTTTTGAAAAGAGTTTCCTTTTTAAAAAGTACACACATTTTTATATTTTTTTCGGAAATGTGTAAAATATTTAGATCTAAATACAAATTTTTATATTTTTTTTTTATTTTTTTTACAATTCAGTATCATTTTTGACCAACACTTTATTTGAAAACATATTTGTATGAATAAAATAAGATATAAAACGTTGAAATCAGATAAAAACTGACAGAAATAGAATTTTTTTCGTAGAACCAAAAATTTACCAAATCCCTCATTTCTAAAGTAAATTATCAATTTGAATAATAAAGCTTATATTATATGTGTTGATATTATATATATATATATATATATATATATATATATATATATATATAATTACAGTGGACGTCCACTAGTACGAATTATATAGTGTCAGGCCCTTTCGTAATACCGAAAAATTCGTATTATTGAACAACACATTTTGTATGTTTAAATTAAAATAATACACATAAAATATTGGATTTTATTTATTTTTGTTTTATTTTTCATGAAAAATTACATAACGGAACAAAATATAATAAATGTGTATTATTTTAAATAAATATAATTAAATTAATTAATTGTTGATACTTTTATTTTGTTTTCAAATAAAATATGGATATTTTATTATAATGAATTAAATTTAGATTTTTGAAAAATAAGGTTGATGTTTAGATATTTATGGAAGGAACACATATGGCATAATATATTTTATCTTTGTACCAAAAATGTTTCTTTAAAAAAAAAGAAAAATCATGATTATTTTTTTTAAGATTGTGTAATGTCTACAGATCGAGTTGAATAACTCTACCATTTATAAATTTAGATTTTTGAATTTGACGAAAAATAAGGTTGATGTTTAGATATTTATGGAAGGAACACATATGGCATAATATATTTTATCTTTGTACCAAAAATGTGTTTCTTTAAAAAAAAAGAAAAATCATGATTATTTTTTTTAAGATTGTGTAATGTCTACAGATCGAGTTGAATAAATGGTAGAGCAGGAAAATCGTTACATAATTCTTGGCGCCCAACGTGGGGCCTGCATAGATGAATTAACATCTAGTTTTTGAAAAGAAAAAAAACTAACGTTTAATGCAAGTCCTATTATTCAATTATTTTATTTTTTTATATATTATGTATGTTATAAATTGGAGTACAGAAATATAAACTTTTAGTTTATTACTGTCCATTTATATAATGTTATATAAATTTTAATTTATTCTATAAATCCTTTTGCAATTGGAAGTTTGGTTCAATTATGAATAGTTGACATACCTTTGCGATAGAATTATAAATTTATTTTTTTTTAATGTGTAGTTCTTGACAATTAAAATTTTGACATACTATTTGAATAATTTTACTCGAATTATACATTTAATAAGATAAGAATCAAACATCAACCTTAGAAGTAGTCATTTAAAAGGAAAAACATATACAAAAAGAAAAAAGAGCAATAATTAATGAGCAATAATTGATAACAAATGCCCTTAACTAGTAGTCCAAGTGAACCTATGGTTCAAATAATTGATGACACCTCGACTGAGGAAAATGTTAATCAACCTAATGTACAATCTCAAGGTGCTGTACCACGGGTTCAGACTAGATCTCAGGCTCGCAGAGCACTTGATTGCACTATATTTCCGAATCTCTTCATAATTTTAGAGCTGAAATAATTGGTAGTGAATTGCATAATGTTCTTTCGTCTTATAATTTAAATATGAATGAGAATAGGAACAGATCTGAAATAGGGAATGCAAATTCTAGAATTTCTCGACCGTTATATAATTCCTACGATCAATTGTCGATTTCCAAGGATAGAACATCAAATATCATTCAGAATTGGCATGTAACGTTTAAGGGTAGCTTAGATGAAATTACTGTGATGAGTTCAGATTGTGATATAAAGGATGATATGCGTAGACGTAGAGAAAAGTTTAATGAGCGATTTGGTGTATTTTTAGATGTTATGCTATGCATGGCAGACAAATTAAGATCTCCTTTAACTGAACAAGAGCTTGTGGGAATTATTAGTAGAAATTTGAGAAATAATATTCGGCATGAATTATTGCATGTAAATATTAGCGATATTTCGACATTAAGACGGGAAATTAGAAAGCATGAGAAAATTTTATTATCCCATGACAAAATAGAAACAGATAATAGTGATGACAATGATGATCGAATTGAGGCAGTTAATAGTAATTTGTTAAAATGTTGGAATTGTGATGAAATGGGTATCAGGATTGTTTGGCTCCTCGTAAAATTTTTTGTTACGGTTGTGGAACATCGGATACTTATAAGCCGAATTGTTCCAAGTGTCAGAAACAAAATAAACATTTAAACTTGAAAGCGGATGTGCATCCGAAAAAGGATACACATCCATACAAAAAGGCATTAAACTAACTTCTGAATTTAATAATATAAAAGTTTCTCTAAATTGTTTAGACCAAATATATCACACGCGTGTTAAGGAAATAAACGAAAATAATATATGCAAATTTTGTCAACCAAATAAGAAGAAAACTTGATCGGCAATTCGAATAAAAACATACTGGAGAAACCTACAAAAACAATGTATATCGACCATTGTTACCAATAGTATTGATATTAGACTTTATTATGTTAATGTGTTTGTTTTTGGGAAGATGTATTTATCATTATTAGATAGTGGTGCTACTACTACTTGCTTTGGAAGTGATTTAGCAAGACAAATAATGTCTTGAGCTAATTAATTCTAATGAAGTGAATAAATTTTTAGGTAAAATGTCAATAATACACTACATATCGTATATATATATATATATATATATATATATATATATATATATATATATATATATATAATAGTCTCTAGTTTTAGGTATAAATGTGTAAAAATAAGTAACATTTTTATCAACTTTCTCTCATTTTAGAACAATTGAGAAGATTACATAACTGGAAAGATCAAAAGAAGTCGTAACATTTTTACTGTTTGTTAAAAGGTAAAATGTTATTATTTTAAGACATAAAAATAATTAAAATCTAGTGTTTTTACATTTTCAGGAAGATTTCTTTTTATGTCTTGTGTCGGATATATGATTATAATAAACCATGCAATATCATAATTTTTAAAGTTAAATGATTGTTTTATTTACTATTTGTACATAACTTTGTTGAAAGGATATAATGAGCAAACCGTTAACGGTACCTAAATACATATTTGTCCAATTCACAACTGGTATTTGTATTTTCTATCGCATATTAAAATACAGAATTCCGATATCTGCTTGTGTAGTGTAAAAAGCCATGTTGTAAAAAATAAAGAAAAACATCTTCAATATTTATAAAAATAAAATTAAATAGAAAAACTAAATTAATTATAGGCATTCACATGAGAATGATAGTTTGACATTGATTACGAAATAAATAAACATGAAAAATAAACGTAAAGTTATACGAGCTTTTTTAATTGAAATTACCAATAACATTTATACAGAAGTGTAAACTAATACAAAAATACACACGATACGTAGCTACACGAGGCTTGTGAATTAGACAATTGTTTCACCAATTTACTCTGTTAATTTACTAAATTTTTCTGAATGTCAAGTAGTGCTTATATGTATACCGCATTTCGATTGCGGGCGAAAAAAAACAAAAATTTCATATTCGTATCAATGGTTGTTTACAATTGGAACCACAGCCACTGTCGACAACGAGTTTCATACATTTTGTATGTTCCCTGCAGTTCGGCAGGACTGTCCCGAACTAACCACTTAGTGTGGCCCCAGGTGACTAATCATTTCAAGATGGGCTTGATAATACAGTGAGACAAGTAAGTAAGTAAGTATTTTAATTAGGTCTTCTTCTTTTTCATTAACATTGATTTTCTTACTATCCTATAGAATAACAAAATTCTTAGAGTTATATGCGTCTTACTCTAATAACATAGTGAACGAATAAAGCAACATTGCTAAAATGGGATATTGTATGTATACAGACTACAATTGTACAGAGAACAAAAGTTTGGTAAGGCGGCTGACTTCCAAAACGTCAGTTGCTGTGTATACGAACAAAGTATAGTATTTCATAACGCCGCAGTCAGTACAAAACATTGACAATGCATACCAAGGCGAATTCATATAAGGTGGTGTTATTCAATCAGCTGATCTTTTTTTCTTCATTCGCATGGTTTACGTAGCTGTCAAAGTTTGTTATTGTTTAAATTTTTATATTTAAAAATGTCCATTAAACGGAGAAAAACTTCGTTAATATTTTGAATTGTTTATGTAAAAAATCTGAAAATACCAAGCATCTCGTAAACAAATATAATTTTATTTAAATAATGGCATAATTGGTATGTTAACAAATATGTTATTTAAGAAAAATATTTTTTTCTATTAAATGTTAACATATTACACATTATTGTTTTATATTTTATATTAAAATTGTGTAGATAACGTGATTAACTAAAAAAATCTCTTCCGGAACACTTAATATTAAGAAACGCATATGAAGTATTTACCCGGCCGGCGGCAGCTGACTTCTACGTTATGGCTTAATTTTGAAATCTATTAAATGTTAACAAATTAAAAAATATTGTTTTATATATACACTATGTAGATAAAGAGATTAACTAAAAAAAGTCTGTTCCGGAACGCTTTATATAACAAAACTCATATGAGGTATTTACCCTTCCGGCGGCTGCTACATTATGGCCAAATATTGAAAATTACTTCGCCGGAGTGCAATTATCCATTCGCAACAAATATTCATTCATTCGTAATATAATTTTTTCATGAATATGTACTTTTTTATGTTTATTTTTCATAAAAAATTAAGTTTAACTTATTAAGTTTAACTTACTTAACTTAACTGCCGAAATAGAATTTTTCGTTTGAAACAAACATTCAACTCAGAATATATTTTCTTCTTATTAATTCTTAATAAAATATAAAAATTTTACAAAAATGTTTCGTGAAATGAATTCGCCGTACTTATATTTAAAAGATATTGAGCTTTTTAGTATAAATGGTTTATACCTTAAATAAAAGCTTAATTCATTGACTATTAACATATTAACATATATTTCAAATAGAATTATATTGACATTTTTTCCCGATTTCTTTTAGATAAAAAAAGTCGGGTCAAAATATATATTTTTCGGGAAAAACCCAAAGTCGGTCCATATTTTAGTATCATGTTATATATCATTGGAAAGGTATTTTTAATACCTTTAATTTGATGTATAATTTTTTAGACAATATAGACAAAATGTATTAAACTTTGGAGCCAAATCACACCTCGATACCTACCTCTATAGCCTGTTTAAATAGAAGTCATATTAAAATTAAGTTAAATGTTTAATATATTCAAATATCATTTCAAAGTTATTTTACAAGTATTTTAACTTAAGCCAGATGGCTAACTGAACTATAACCCTAAGTTAGAACTATAATGTACAATTCTAACTGGGCCTGCCATTAAATTTATTGATATATTCTTAGGATTTAAAGACAATTCAGGGGTATTATTATTTAAACTTTAGGTAAATAACTTAAGATTAAAGACAATTCAGTGATATTACTTAAACTTTAGGTTAAGGACAATTCAGAGATATTATTATTTTTGAATAATTAGGCGTTAATGAGTTTTAATCTTGAATGGAAAGAAAATAATAGTTTATATTAACTCTTGGTTAATCTGATACCTCGAAACGATAAAAGTATTCTTGATTTTATTTTCTGTTCTTTCGAGATTAAAACATCATAATTACAAGACCGACAATTTATGATTTTGATAGAAACTAGCCTAAGCTATTGTGAAAATTTGGTTGAAAAAGGTAAAAAAATGTTTAACAAACAATTTAAATAAAAAGAAAAATCAGTTTCTAATCAGAAATTTTATAATGAAACTTATTAATGGAATTTGAGATCTTATCCCAATTTACTGATACTGTAAAAATACACTGAAAATAATCCATGCCTAATATACACGAAAAATTTCGTACATTCTTTCGTAATATATACGAAATTGTACGAAATATTTTAGTATAATGCAAAATAATTTTAGAAACAAAATTTGTTTATTTTATGATTTTTTTTAATTACATAATAATGTTAGTTCATTTAAAAAACATTATTGTAAATTAAAAAAACTATTGTTTTATGTTTAACAGACACTTTAAAAATTTTATTATTAAGTGATAACAATTTTCAAAGTATTATTTCCATCAAGATTAGTTTAAAATAAATCAAAATTTTTATTATCAAATGTTCGCCTTTTAAAACTTAAGAAATAAGGCAGCTAATTTCCCGTCAATTTAAAATTATGTTTAATTTAACTCGCTCAAAATTACGAAAATAACAAAAAATTTCGTAACAAAATAAAATTTTATTTTGTAAAAAAAGTTTCGTAATTGTTTTTCGTAAAGTTAAGCACGGCTTATTTTCAGTGTAGATGTAATTAAATTTATGCCGAAATCAGTATGACAATTAATTTATATTAAAATTTGGGTGGGTGTTGATGTTCCGAAACAATGCCGAATAATGAGATTAATGTGATTACTAAATTGAGTTAAATTTTGTTCAAAAAAACTATTTACTCTAAATTTTGAGAAAGGTATGGTCCGAAATAAAAAAACTCCAAAACTCCATTGTTAATAACTTCCGTCACAATGTCGATATATCAATAGAATTCATTCAGAGAAAAAAATTTCTAGGTCGGTCCATACAAGGTCCCCTTCCGAAAATCACTTAAACGCGCATAACTCATTACTAAATTAAGATTTCCATACAAAAGTTGGTACAAGTGTTGCCTATATGCATAGAAATATTACTGTGAAAGTTTTTTCCAATCGGTCCATAATTGGTCATAGCTCCCATACAAGGTCCCTTCCCGAAAATCTCTTAAACGCGCATTACTCATTACTACATTAAGATATCCATATAAAATTTGGTACAAGTATTACTCATATGCACAGAAATATTACTGTGAAAGTTTTTTCTGATCGGTCCATAATTGGTCATAGCTCCCATACAAGGTCCCCTCCCGAAAATCACTTAAACGCACATAATTTATTACAAAATTAAAATATCCATATAAAATTTGGTACATGTATTGCTCACATATACAATAATATTACTATGAAAGTTTTTTTGGATCGGTCCATAAATCGGTCCCCTCCCGAAAATCACTTAAATGCACAATATTCATTACCAAATAATGATATAGATACAGAATTTTGAAATTTTGTCTTTATATACATAATTGGTCATAGCTCCCATACATTACTCATAACTAAATAAAATTTGGCACAAATATTAGTTTTGTATACAAAAATTCTATTTCAAGATTTTTTCACGATCGAATTATAACATGGGTGCGGTCGGTCCCATACAGGGTTCCCTTCTCCTAAAAGCATAACATCAACCTTATTTTTCGTCAAATTCAAAAATCTAAATTTAATTCATTATAACAAAATATCCATATTTTATTTGAAAACAAAATAAAAGTATCAACAATTAATGAAATAAAATATTAATTTAATTAAATAAATTACACTGTGTGACACTCAAAAACACTAATTAAGCGATATAATGCTTTTTATAGACCTATATGAGTAGATCATTTTACCATTTTTAGAATCTTCATATACCCTAAAAATCGGAAGATATTGGAAAAAACGTTTTTTTTTTTTTGACTCGACAGACCAAAAAAATATATCTCAAAAGTTTCTTAACCGATTTAATATTCTTCAACTGTTTTGAAAAGAGTTTCCTTTTTAAAAAGTACACACATTTTTATATTTTTTTCGGAAATGTGTAAAATATTTAGATCTAAATACAAATTTTTATATTTTTTTTTATTTTTTTACAATTCAGTATCATTTTTGACCAACACTTTATTTGAAAACATATTTGTATGAATAAAATAAGATATAAAACGTTGAAATCAGATAAAAACTGACAGAAATAGAATTTTTTTCGTAGAACCAAAAATTTACCAAATCCCTCATTTCTAAAGTAAATTATCAATTTGAATAATAAAGCTTATATTATATTATATGTGTTGATATTATATATATATATATATATATATATATATATATATATATATATATATATATATATATATATATATATATATATATATATATATATATATATATATATATATATATATAATTACAGTGGACGTCCACTAGTACGAATTATATAGTGTCAGGCCCTTTCGTAATACCGAAAAATTCGTATTATTGAACAACACATTTTGTATGTTTAAATTAAAATAATACACATAAAATATTGGATTTTATTTATTTTTGTTTTATTTTTCATGAAAAATTACATAACGGAACAAAATATAATAAATGTGTATTATTTTAAATAAATATAATTAAATTAATTAATTGTTGATACTTTTATTTTGTTTTCAAATAAAATATGGATATTTTATTATAATGAATTAAATTTAGATTTTTGAATTTGACGAAAAATAAGGTTGATGTTTAGATATTTATGGAAGGAACACATATGGCATAATATATTTTATCTTTGTACCAAAAATGTGTTTCTTTTGTAAAGGATGCTTATTTGTTTTTTATTTATGTTCCTTTCTGATTAGAATGGCTTACAATAATAATTCTTAAAACGGAAATGCAAAAAAGGCCAGGTTGCATTCCATCTGACAAAGGCTTAATGAGTTTTTAGAGTTGCCACATAACACATTACTACAATCTTTTGTAGAGTTGCCATATTACAGATCATTACAATCTCGGCCAACCTGACTAGGCAATCGACCTCGATTGCGTTAAGTCTTGTAAAAATTCATCTTCTAGAAACTCATAGTCTTCGTATTCACTCGTGTTGCCTTCAGTTTCAGATAATTTGTTTTTTACCGAGTCCTTTACTTCCAACCATTTTTTCAATCGAGTCGAATCTACTACACCTTTATAGGGTAATTGTGTCACCTGGCAATTTTCTACATCAGATATTTCGTAACGATCATTTCCTAATTGCTTCTGAACGATGTATGGGCCGCGGTACTTCGGTATTAATTTCTTATTGACTCCTGGGGTTGTATTAACATTCTTTAAAACAACTAAATCTCCAGGTTTGAACGATTTTGGCGGTTTGTGATGAACATGGAAATACTTTAAGTTATTCTCCTGAGACTTTTTTATGTTTTCTGATGCATCCTCCCTCATTACCTTTAGATCCCTATTACTATCCTCGTATCTGTCCTGTAAGTATTCTGTCAGTTCGTCTACTATCTCTCCTCGTTGTTCTACTCCAAATAGTAAGATAGCCGGCGATTGTTTCGTAGCACTGTGCAGCGAATTGTTGATGGCAAACTCCACTTGCGACAGTTTATCTGTCCAATCACAATGTTCCGTTGGCTCAGATAGTTTCGATATCATAGCCCTCAAATCTCTATTTATCCTTTCTACTTGGCCGTTCGACTGTGGGGAAGCTACTGAAGTTTTCACATGAATAATATTTCTTTCGGTTACAAATCTATTGAATTCATCGGAAGTAAAACACGTACCGCGGTCACTAATGATTCGCCTAGGTCGACTATAGTCCCTAAAATACTTTCGTAAGGCACAACATGCTTCCTTTGTCCCTGGCGAGTTTACAGCGTAAAGCCTAGTAAATTTTGTAAATGCATCTACTACTGCTAGTATGTGTCTACGCTTGGATCTAATTGCTGGTAAAGGACCAAAATGGTCGATATGCAAGGTGTCGAAAGGGATAGCCTTCTTCTCGATGTTGTATAGGTTTCGTTCATTTTTTTTATGTGGGCCCGAATAGTAAATACATTTAAGGCAATTTCTTATGAATTTATTTAATTTGTCCTTCATATTAGGGAACCAATAATATTTGCTTATCCTGTCCATACATTTCCCAATACCAACATGACTATACTTCTCATGTACTAACCTCATTATGTTTTCTTCTAATTCCTCCGGCACGTATAATTGTCTTTGTCCCTGATTACCTATTCTAAACACTAAACTATTGTCCAACAAAAACCCCTCTTTTTCACCATGCTCAAGTGCTATCTTAATGTCCTGTATCTTCGGATCCCTAGATTGCGTAATCTGAATATTTACGTCGACTTCATTCTCATCGATAACCCCGATAACTGGTTCGCGGCTGAGTGCATCGACGTGAGTCATCAATTCTCCTCTTCTATGCCTAATGCTATAATTATAATTTTCCAATTCTAAAGCCCATCTGGCGATTCTAGGGTTTATTAATTTCTTACTCAATGTTAGTGCAAGGGAGTTACAGTCGGTCACAATGGTGAAAGGGATTCCTTCTAAGTATATACGGAACCTTCTTAACGCATATATTATGGCCATGGTTTCTAATTCAAAACTATGGTACCTAGATTCTGCCGGAGATGTGCACTTAGAGTAGTAAGCTATAGGGTGAAATTTACCATCTCCTAGTTTCTGTAGGAGCACAGAACCATAGCCCTTAGTACTAGCATCTGTGTGTAATTCTGTTTCACGTTGCTGATCATATACTGCCAGCACAGGAGCATTCGTCAATCGATCCTTCAGAGTCAAGAAAGCGTCTCTACATTCGTCAGTCCAGTTAAAATTTCCATTTTTCTTCAACATATTCAAAGGCCTTGCTATTCTCGAAAAGTCCTGTACAAATCTTCGGAAATAGGAAAACAGTCCTAAACAACGCTCTACCCCTTCACAGTCAGTAGGCATAGGATACTCTTTTATGGACTTGATGTGATCCTCATTAGGCCTAATGCCCATCTCGTTCACACGATAACCTAAATAATCTATTTCCCGATATGCGAATTTACACTTATTCATATTAAGTCTCAAACCTACTTCACTTAAAGCACCTAACACGTCCGACAATAATCCTACATGTTCCTCCAAAGTTTCAGTGGCGATGATTATATCATCTAAGTAAACTACAATCTTACCTGATTCTATAAAATCTCTTAAAACTTTATTAATAAACCGCTGGAATACAGCACCAGCATTTTTTAGCCCGAAAGGCATATAACAATATTCGTATTGACCCAAAGGGGTGACGAAAGCCGTATATTTTATCGAATCCTCATGCATCGGTACCTGATGAAAACTATTTTCTAAATCAAGGGTCGAAAAAATTTTTTTATTACCTAAATAGTCCAGACAATCCTCGATTATGGGTAAGGGATAATTATCCTTTAGTGTAATCTTGTTCAGGGCCCTGTAGTCTACGCACATTCTCAATTGCCCGCTTTTCCGTCTCACTAACACAATCGGCGAGGCATATGCCGAATCACTAGGGCGTATAATACCCTTCTCTAAGAGTTCATTTAATTTCAATTTAACCTCAGACTTTTCCCGGTATGAAAGCCGTCTTGGACCACTATAAATCGGTACATCATTGGTTAACCTAATTTCCATACAATAATCTACCATCTTTGTAGGAGATCCCAATCTATCAAAATACTGCGTTTCTAACATTGACCTTAATGTACACGCACTCGCTGTATCTAGTCCCTCATCAATGTCTATATTCGTATTATCCTCAACGTTGCAAATTATTTCCATGTTTTCCTCACAATACTCATCTTCGTTAATAATTTCTAAATCTTCAACGTTTTCAACTATACTACACTCATTTTCAGAAGCAATTTTACCACGACTCGCTAGATGTTTTACTTCAGGTGAAATAATTCTCCTAATGTTAGTCGGTTCAATAAAATCATTCTTATTACACGTTGCAAATGGAAGTTCATCGAATAAATTCTCTACCGCAGGTGGAAGTTCAGGACTACTACATAATTTAAACAACACAAGCGCACGATGTATTTTTTTGTCAATGTATCCATTTTTCAAATTCAATTTTAACAATTCATTTTTATTATAAGAAATTTTCTTGCTGCATAAGTGAATATTAAGTTTATTAAGTACATCACGCCCGATTAAAAGTGGCACTATGGCTTCGGAATCCGGCAGAACAAATAAATCACCCGCTACTGTTTTATTTTGAAAAAATATGTCACATCCAACACGACCGATTATATTTATGATTTTGTTTCCAACGCCGCGAAATGTAGGTACAGTTTTATTAATAGGGATTGCAAACGGTACTAGTGATTCACTTATACAACTAATTGGGCTACCCGTATCAAACAAAGAAAAAAATTTAATAACATCAGTGCGCTTATTTTGTTGTCTGAAGGCAACACTTACCGATTGGAATGCATCAATACCCTTAATATTTATGGCTCCAACTGCAGTCTTCTTCTTCGGACAGTCTTTGTGGAAATGTCCCATCTCTGCACACACGAAACATGAATTCGGGGGACGTCTGGGCTTCTGACACTGACTTTGGTAGTGTCCAAATTGCGAGCAGTTGTAGCAGCGGACCTCAGCGTCAGTCGATTTATTACCAGTGGTTTCAGAAGGCATCGGTTTAGCTGCGGTAACAGTCTTTAACGGAACGCGGCGTTGTTGACGGCGGCACTCATACCTATCCAGACGACGTAGTAAGTCGTCCATACTACTGGCGCCGTAGAGCATATTGACTGCGTTGTCATTCTTAGGGACACCATCAATTATTATGTCCACTAGCTCTTGCTCCTCTATATCAGCTTTAGCAGCGATTGACTGCATAGCCACCACGTAGCTGAGGCACGACTCGTCAGGCTTTAAATTTCTTTGCTGTAGTTGCCTGTATACCTCTTGCCGGGAAACTGTACGTTTGAACATTCTTGTTAGGCGAGCTTTTAAGTCATCAAATTGTAACAGGCCTAAGTTTGTAACGTACTGTTTGGCCGTCCCTTCCAAACGTCGGCGTATGGCTGCACATTTTTCCTTTTCGGAAAACATCCCCGCATAATCTTCAAAGACTACGAACCAGCGGTTTATGTCTTGGTTGTCGTCACCGCTAAATATAGGAACAGCAGCGTCCAATTCCATCCAGTCCATTCTGCGTACAGGAGATTGGTATGATAAGCCCTCTTCTAGGGCCTGTATTTGTTGCTGTAGTTGTAACATCTGTAAACGAAGTTGTAATTTTTTTATTTCGTCGGACCCTGTAGCAGATGCGGTATCTGGAAGAAAATCATAAGTTTTTCCAGTGTGCATTCTGGCAGCGGCAGCAATTACAGCGGGCTTCGGGACAGCAGTTGCATTGTCTTCAGTTTCAGCGGCATCATGCACGTGGACTTCAGTGTTGACTTCTACGGCGTACTGATCTAGAGCACGTGTTTGCTGTTGTGCAGCAGGATTTGCGACAACGTGTGTCTTAATAGTATTTTCAGCGGCATCAGTATTTGCTTGGACAGCGCACTGGTTCATGTCTTCCACTGTATCCTCTTCGCTTGCTGGTTTTAAAGCGTGGTTGCTTTGTTGTGTCATTAGCGCTTCATATAAGCCTCGTAGTTGGCTCAGCGTCGCAGAAGAAGGGAACTCGATGCCGGCTGCATTTAATGCATCAGTCATTGTCTGGCGACTAGGTCTTAGATCCATCATTGAGCTGCTTCGATATTTTCGTTGGTTTACTAAGATGCACCCCACACCTGATGTTGTAAAGGATGCTTATTTGTTTTTTATTTATGTTCCTTTCTGATTAGAATGGCTTACAATAATAATTCTTAAAACGGAAATGCAAAAAAGGCCAGGTTGCATTCCATCTGACAAAGGCTTAATGAGTTTTTAGAGTTGCCACATAACACATTACTACAATCTTTTGTAGAGTTGCCATATTACAGATCATTACACTGTAGAAATTGAAATTTTTCTGTAGAAAATTTAACAATATTGAAAGTTTTCTTTAGAAAAAATAATAATATTAATAAAGTCTTTCTATAAAAGATTTTTCAAATGTTTTTTACTCTAGACTTAGAAAAGTAAACTTAACAAAAACACAAACCTTTTGGATATAAAATTGTAAATCATTATTACAATATTATTTCATGAAATAAAAAAAAAAATAGCGCCTCTGGTTGTCAAATTTCACACTAAATGTTATTGAGAATTAAATTTAGTAAAGTCACAAACCTTTGTTGAAGAAATTATTAAACTAATATCTATTGTGAATGAAAGAAAATGAGACATTTTTATAACAGAATACATAATATAAAATATCACAGTTGTTTGGAGGTAAAAAATAATACATAATAGAGAATCGAGGAATATTATAGTTTTTTAAATAGTTATTTAATACTTTTGCCCACTTTTTGTCCTATTTTTCTTTTACTCTATTTTTCTCTAAGTGAACTGGTGAACGTAAAAAGTAGCTTAAACTGAAATTTGCCAAAATCTCTAAAGTTTTATTTGTGGATATATTTTTATTTTTTTTAATATTTCTTAAATTTAAAATTGCGACCTCTAGTTCAATTTTATTTATCATAAATATCCGACACACGAGTTTCTGCGAATAGAAAAAATGTTAACACATACAAATGTTATTTTAATTAAGTAATTAACATAATATTGCAATTTTAAACACCGACACATAAACATTAATTAACTATGGTTAACGTTTTATCTTCTTTCTACGATAAAAAATCTTCTCTTTTGATGGCAGATCGAATCGAATTTAATGCTTGTTGATTATCAATTTTTTATCACTTTAAGACAACAACTTCTGTTTGATGTTGTTAATGTCACATTTGATTAAAAAATATTTTGTTTTTTATTTTTTGACAATCGTAGAAAAAATCCATAAAAATAAGTCGTAAAAAATTTCGAAAACAAGTAATAATATTTCGTGAAAAAAAATAAATTTATATGATCGTTATATGGAATTTTGTTTGGTATACATATTGCTAAATGTTTAACAAATTTTAGGATTTTTTTGGTGGTTTATTTTTTTTGTATAATTAAGAAGTTATAATGTTTTTTAAAAAAAATTTATAGCTCATTTGAAATTCATTTGATTTTTTCTGTTCAACTTTATGGAGTTTTGTTCTAATTTAAAGTAATAAAAATATTGAATATTTTAATTTGAAAGGAAAAGCATCGTAAAAATTTTAATAAATACAAAATTTATATTTAGCCGATATTTAATTTTACACAATTTAAATTTTCTATTTTTTATGAAAAATTAATAATATTGAAACTTTTCTATAAAAATTTGTTTAAAAGTTATTCAATATTGAAATTTTTCGATAGAAAATTTGTTAATATTGAAATTTTTTCTATAGAAAATTAGTTAATATTGGCATTTTTCTATAGAAAATTAGTCAATATTTACATTTTTTCTATAGAAAATTAGTCAATATTGAAATTTTTCTATAGAAAATTAGTCAATATTGAAATTTTTCTATAGAAAATTAGTCAATATTGAAATTTTTCTATAGAAAATTGTCAATATTGAAATTTTTCTATAGAAAATTGTCAATATTGAAATTTTTCTATAGAAAATTTGTCAATATTGACATTTTTCCATAGACATTCTTCTATAGAAAAATGTCATTATTGACTAATTTTTTAAAGAAAAATGTCATTATTGACTAATTTTCTATAGAAAATGTCAATATTGACATTTTTCTTTAAAAAATTAGTCAATTTTGAAATTTTTCTATAGAAAAATTTGTCAATATTTACATTTTTCTATAGAAAATTAGTCAATATTTACATTTTATATATAAAAATTTGTCCATATTGACATTTTCTATAGAAAATTTGTAGAAAATTTGTCAACATTGACATTTTTCTATAGAAAATTCGTCAGTATTTACATTTTTCTATAGAAAATTAGTCAATATTTACATTTTCTATATAAAATTTGTCCATATTGACATTTTTCTATAGAAAATTTGTGAATATTTACATTTTTACATAGAAAATTTGTCAGTATTGGCATTTTTCTATAGAAAATTTGAAAAATTTCTATAGAAATACATTTTTTTTATCGAAAATTTAAATATTGATATTTTTCTATAGAACATTTTTCAATATTGAACTTCTTCTATAGAATGTTAGTCAATATTGTCATTTTTCTATAGAAAATTGGTCAATATTGTCATTTTCTATAAAAAATTTGTCAATATTGACATTTTTCTATAGAAATTTTTTAATATTGATATTTTTCTATAGAAAATTATTCAATATTGAAATTTTTCTATAGAAAATTGGTCAATATTTGCTTTTTCTCTAGAAAATTAGTCAATATTGACATTTTCTATAGAAAATTGGTTAATATTGAAATTTTTTATAGAAAATTAGTCATTTTTCTATAGAAAAATTTTCAGTGTTGACATTTTTCTATAAAAAATTCTATCAATATTGAAATTTTTTTAAAGAAATAAATTTTTTTTATCGAAAATTTTAAATATTGATATTTTTCTATAGAAAATTTTTCAATATTGAACTTCTTCTATAGAAAATTTGTCATTATTGACTTTTTTCTATAGAAAATTTGTCAATATTGACTTTTTTCTATAGAAAATTTGTCAATATTGACATTTTTCTATAGAAAATTTTTCAATATTGACATTTTTCTATAGAAAATTTTTCAATATTGACAATTTTCTATAAAAAATTTTTCAATATTGACAATTTTCTAAAGAAAATTTTTAATATTGACAATTTTCTAAAGAAAATTTTTCAATATTGACAATTTTCTAAAGAAAATTTTTCAATATTGACAATTTTCTAAAGAAAATTTTTCAATATTGACATTTTTCTATAGAAAATTAGTCAATATTGAAATTTTTCTATAGAATATTAGTCAATATTGAAATTTTTCTATAGAATATTAGTCAATATTGAAATTTTTCTATAGAAAGTTAGTCAACATTGAAATTTTTCTGTAGAAAATTAGTCAATATTGACATTTTTCTATAGAAAATTCGTCAGTATTAACATTTTTCTATACAAAATTTGTCAATATTTACATTCTTCTATAGAAAATGTTTTAATATTGACATTTTCCTATAGAAAATTAGTATTAACATTTTTCTGTAAAAAAAAATTTGTAAATATTTACATTCTTCTATAGAAAATTTTTAAAATTGACATTTTCCTATAGAAAATTAGTCAATATTTGCATTCTAACATAGAAAATTTGTCAGTATTGACATTTTTCTATAGAAAATTCTATCAATATTGAAATTTTTCTATAGAAATACATATTTTTATCGAAATTTTTCTATAGAAAATTTGTCAATATATAGAAAATTTATTAATTTTAAAAATTTTCTTTAAAAATTAATTAAGATTGAAAATTTTCTATACAAATCCTTCAATATTGCAACTTTTCAAAAGAAAAATTATTTAAAACTTTTCATTTAAAGATTAGATTTTAAGAAAATCTATAGAAAAAGTTTTAAAATTGATATTTTTCTTTAAAATTTATTAATTTTTCAACAACCAAGCACGACATCTTTATCATTTTCTACTCATTTTATTTCTCCTACACTAAATGATTCCTTTATTTGCTAAATTTAGCAAAGACACAAACCTTTGTCTGACAAATAACAATAACAATTGACAAAGCTTTTCTGAAGATGGCGAACTGTCTCTTTTATTGTATTTTTTTTTATTCAGCTGTCAATTATCTTCAGTTTGTTGTCATTTGCCGTGGGAGTTAATTGCGCAAGTAGTTTAGAGTGTTAAAAAAATTAATTATTAATGGAAATAACAAATAAATTAATAATATTTTTGTGTTAAAATAAAGTTAAAGTGCTAAAGATTACAATAAATATGTTTTAAAGTTATAAATTATGTTATTTCAAGTGAAAAATAAGTTGGAAAAAAGTTGTATAAAGTAGTTTTTCCAAAGAAAAAATTCAATGTTTGCCATTTTATTTTTGTGCGTAGAAAGTGGGAGGCAGCAAAAATGTAAATAAACACATGCAAGTAAATGTCTGTGATGAGTTGGTGTTTTGATAGGTACTATTATTGGTACTAAAAGTGCATTTAGTAAAAAAGGCTTAAAAAGTAAATATAAATATGTATGTAAATTGCATTGTGATAGAAAGGAGCGAAATAGTGAATTTAATAATTAGATAAAAAATAATATCTATAAATATTAGAAAAATAAAAAAAATGTAAATGAAAAATAAGAAAAATTAAAATAAAAGGAAGTGGAAAAAGGAAAAAATTTACTGAAATGAAGAAGAATGGAATGCAACATATTAAAGGAGTTTTGGTAAGTTTTTATATATTGTTTTGATTTTTATTATAAAAATGTATATATTGGCGATTTTCTAAGCTAGATTAATTAGCTAAAGATAAATTTAAGTTTTTCTGATTAGGATAGCATTTACGTAAATGGTATTAACATATTTTGTTAGAGAAAAGAAAGTTACCTATATATAGAAAAACCGGTAAGAAATTATATTGGGCATTACAGAGCATATAATACCCTACACCAGTTAAGAGAATAGAATGTGTTTTTTTGTTTCATAATAAAACATATACATAAGTTAAATGCCTCCGAAATATGAAAGCAATTCATTGATGAAAAACTAAATTTCTGCAAGAGGTTTGGGATCCGGTGCAAAATGTGGACCGATTCCTACAAAGTTTGGTTGATCTACATTTCCATAAAATGTATTTATTCTGAATTTCGCGACATTAGCCTTTTTAAGGATATTGTGGACATTATTTAACTTATTTTCTGAAGGAGTCTTTGTATGAGGACTAGGGTTAAGTGATGCCCGGTCATTTTTATTTGTAATAGGCCTATGACAATAGAAGTGTATATATCATATTTCATAGAGTTTTCATCAAAGTTAGTTAGTTAGTAAGTTAATTAGTTAGTGAGTTGTTAGTTAGTTAGTTAGTTAGTTAGTTAGTTAGTTAGTTAGTTAGTTAGTTAGTTAGTTAGTTAGCTAGTTAGTTAGTTAGTTAGTTAGTTAGTTCGTTAGTTAGTTAGTTAGTTAGTTAGTTAGTTAGTTAGTTAGTTAGTAGTTAGTTAGTTAGCGTAGTAGTTAGTTAGTTAGTTAGTTAGTTAGTTAGTTAGTTAGTTAGTTAGTTAGTTAGTTAGTTAGTTAGTTAGTTAGTTAGTTAGTAGTTAGTAGTTAGTAGTTAGTTAGTTAGTTAGTTAGGTAGTAGTTAGTTAGTTAGTCTAGTAGTTAGTTAGTTAGTTAGTTAGTTAGTTAGTTAAGTTAGTAGGTTAGTTAGTTAGTAGTTAGTTAGTTAGTTAGTTAGTTAGTTAGTTAGTTAGTTAGTTAGGTTAGTTAGTAGTTAGTTAGTTAGTTAGTTAGTTAGTTAGTTAGTTAGTTAGTTAGTTAGTTTTTAGTTAGTTAGTTAGTTAGTAGTTAGTTAGTAGTTAGTTTAGTTAGTTAGTTAGTTAGTTAGTTAGTTAGTTAGTAGTTAGTTAGTTAGTTAGAGTTAGTTAGTTAGTTAGTTAGTAGTAGTTAGTTAGTTAGTTAGTTAGTTCTTAGTTAGTTAGTTAGTAGTTAGTTAGTTAGTTAGTAGTTAGTTAGTTAGTTAGTTAGGTAGTTAGTTAGTTAGTTAGTTAGTTTAGTTAGTTAGTTTAGTTAGTTAGTTAGTAGGTAGTTAGTTTAGTTAGTTAGTTAGTTAGTTAGTTAGTTAGTTAGTTAGTTAGTTAGTTAGTTAGTTAGTTAGTTAGTTAGTTAGTTAGTTAGTTAGTTAGTTAGTTAGTAGTTAGTTAGTTAGTAGTTAGTTAGTAGTTAGTTAGTTAGTAGTTAGTTAGTTAGTTAGTTAGTTAGTTAGTTAGTAGTTAGTTAGTTAGTTAGTTAGTTAGTTAGTTAGTTAGTTAGTTAGGTTAGGTAGTTAGTTTAGTTAGTAGTTAGTTAGTTAGTTTAGTTAGTTAGTTAGTTATTTAGTTAGTTAGTTAGTTAGTGTTAGTTAGTTAGTTAGTTAGTTAGTAGTTAGTTAGTTAGTTAGTTAGTTAGTTAGTTAGTTAGTTAGTTAGTTAGTTAGTAGTTAGTTAGTAGTTAGTTAGTTAGTTAGTTAGTTAGTAGTAGTTAGTTAGTTAGTTAGTTAGTTAGAGTTAGTAGTTAGTTAGTTAGTTAGTTAGTTAGTTAGTTAGTTAGTTAGTTAGTTCGTTAGTTAGTAGTTAGTTAGTTAGTTAGTTAGTTAGTTAGTTAGTTAGTTAGTTAGTTTAGTTATTAGTTAGTTAGTTAGTTAGTTAAGTTAGTTAGTTAGTTAGTTAGTTAGTTAGTTAGTTAGTTAGTTAGTTAGTTAGTAGTTAGTTAGTTTAGTTAGTTTAGTTAGTTAGTAGTTAGTTAGTTAGTTAGTTAGTTAGTTAGTTAGTTACAGTGGACGTCCACTAGTACGAATTATATAGTGTCAGGCCCTTTCGTAATACCGAAAAATTCGTATTATTGAACAACACATTTGTATGTTTAAATTCAAATAATACACATAAAATATGGATTTATTTATTTTGTTTTATTTTTCATGAAAAAATTACATAACGGAACAAAATATAATAAATGTGTATTATTTTAAATAAATTTCTTGTACATAAACAGGCATAAAAGGGACATATTTACGTATATGAATTGTTAGTTTTGAAAGTATCGTGAGTCCAATGGTTGAAATGAGACATATGTAGAAGGTTTTAAATTTTAATGTTTTTAAAAAGATGTGTGCCAAAGACAATTTGCAATTTACATTGTGTTCTAAAATGTATTAAAATGTTCAGATTACATAAAACTTTTATTAGAAACTTGAATGGAATATACCACAATTCTCTAATTTATAATTTTCTCTTAAAAATTAGAATAGTTATCCTTAAACCCATTGTTTGGAATGTGGAGTCACACTACTTTCAAAATTAACAGTTCATACATACATATGTATATAAATATCATTTTACTTATTAAAAAATCCATCATTTAACATCGATGTTTATTACATTGTAAATGATTTTTACGGCCTTTTTTCAATAACAGCGCTTTTTGAGGCTTCAATATTGTTCTCAGCAGAGTTATTGTCGGGGAACTAATAAAATACTTTCCTCATTGGCGTTATCATCCAATTTAATTTCTTCTCTTGGGTCATCAAAATTCCAATAAAATAAATTAATAACACTAAATAATTGTTGATTTGTAAATATACATGCAGTAAATTGTATTGTATAGGATTTTTAAAATACAAAACACTTGTAATAAATACAAAAAAAAAACTTCAAAATTACTGAGCTTAAGGTGAATGATACCGAAATAATAAAATAAAAACATAATAAAAACTTCATTCATACGTAAATAAAACCAAAATTCCCATAAAAAATGCGTTATTCGTACTATCGAACAGAAAAATCTTGATTTTTTTCGTACTATAGAGTAGACAATGCAACAATTTTGCCATTCGTATTATTGGATATTCGTAATAAAGAGTATACGTACTATTGGACGTCCACTGTAGTTAGTTAGTTAGTTAGTTAGTTAGTAGTTAGTTAGTAGTTAGTAGTTAGTTAGTTAGTAGTAGTAGTTAGTTAGTTAGTTAGTTAGTAGTTAGTTAGTTAGTTAGTTAGTTAGTTAGTTAGTAGTTAGTAGTAGTTAGTTAGTTAGTTAGTTAGTTAGTTAGTAGTTAGTTAGTTAGTTAGTAGTTAGTTAGTAGTTAGTTAGTTAGTAGTTAGTTAGTTAGTTAGTTAGTTAGTTAGTTAGTTAGTTAGTAGTTAGTTAGTTAGTTAGTTAGTAGTTAGTTAGTTAGTTAGTTAGTTAGTTAGTTAGTTAGTTAGTTAGTTAGTTAGTTAGTTAGTTAGTTAGTAGTTAGTTAGTTAGTTAGTTAGTAGTTAGTTAGTTAGTTAGTTAGTTAGTAGTTAGTTAGTAGTTAGTTAGTTAGTTAGTTAGTTAGTTAGTAGTTAGTTAGTTAGTTAGTTAGTTAGTTAGTTAGTAGTTAGTTAGTAGTTAGTTAGTTAGTAGTTGTTAGTTAGTTAGTAGTAGTTAGTTAGTTAGTAGTAGTTAGTTAGTTAGTTAGTTAGTTAGTAGTTAGTGTTAGTTAGTTAGTTTAGTTAGTTAGTTAGTTAGTTAGTTAGTTAGTTAGTTAGTTAGTTAGTTAGTTAGTTAGTTAGTTAGTTAGTTAGTTAGTTAGTTAGTAGTTAGTTAGTTAGTTAGTTAGTAGTTAGTTAGTTAGTTAGTAGTAGTTAGTAGTTAGTTAGTTAGTTAGTTAGTTAGTTAGTTAGTTAGTTAGTTAGTTAGTTAGTTAGTAGTTAGTTAGTAGTTAGTAGTAGTTAGTTAGTGAGTTAGTTAGTTAGTAGTTAGTAGAGTTAGTAGTTAGTTAGTTAGTTAGTTAGTTAGTTAGTTAGTAGAGTTAGTAGTTAGTTAGTTAGTTAGTTAGTTAGTTAGTTAGTAGTTAGAGTTAGTTAGTTAGTAGTTAGTAGAGTTAGTAGTTAGTTAGTTAGTTAGTTAGTAGTAGTAGTTAGTTAGTTAGTTAGTTAGTTAGTTAGGTAGTTAGTTAGTTAGTTAGTTAGTTAGTTAGTTAGTTAGTTAGTTAGTTAGTTAGTTAGTTAGTTAGTTAGTTAGTTAGTTAGTTAGTTAGTTAGTTAGTTAGTTAGTTAGTAGTAGTTAGTTAGTTAGTTAGTTAGTTAGTTAGTTAGTTAGTTAGTTAGTTAGTTAGTTAGTTAGTTAGTTAGTTAGTTAGTTAGTAGTAGTTTTTGGTAATTCGAAAGAGCAGTTACGTGAGGCCTAACTAAAACCTTAAGAAGATCGTTTTTTAAAGGTCGTTTATTCCCGTGGTCAAGGGTTTAAAAGCCCAAATATGCAAATTGTTACAAAACTCTTAAAAATGTTACATTTGCGAGAAACAAATCTCAATCATTAAAACCATTCCCTTTGTTGTGGGGTATCATAAAAAATAAACATATAGTTTTAAATTAAAATTAATAAACATATGAATATGGATTGATATTTATTTAATAGTAGCTGTTTTTAGTTTTGTTGTTGCCCATCTAATTTA